>NW_024735721.1:0-167500 GCF_018991925.1 Homarus americanus | reverse complement strand
CTGATTTCTCTGTGATCACTGTTACCTAGTTCTTCCCCTACTGTGATATTTCACAGTAATATTTTCTTTAATACTAGGTCCACCGTATGCAGTATTGTCACCTCTTGCAGGTTCTGTAATTAGTTGTTTTAAAATTGTCCTATACTGTAATATGGTCACTAACACGAGCACTTAGGGGCACGTCCTTCTCCAAGCTAGGTCAGAAGTCTCTAGCAGTGTAGTCATAACACCGGGAGCTTTTAGCAGTGAGGCCATGACCCCCGGAGCCTCGAGCAGTGTGGCCATAACACGAGGAGCCTCGTAGTGTGATCATGACCCTTACGAGTCTCTAGCTGTGTGGCCATGTCCCCAGGAGTCTCTAGCTGTGTGGCCATGACCAAATAGGTCTCTAACTGTGAGGCATTGACCCCAGGAGTCTCGAGCTACGTGGCCATTGTTACGTGTTTTCGCCATAAGTTTCTGTTCTTGGTATGAAGTCCGTTGGTTCGGATGGTGTGTGGTAGCTCGAGCAGTTTCGCTGATTACTCGCCTACACTGAATGACTTATCATTTAAGTATTAACTTTGTTTATTACAATGTGTATTTATTGTATTATATTTGAGTGTATTATATTTGACTGTAGTAGGTTTGTATATGGGTTAGATAAGTGGAACTAATGTCAATAGGTAATTTAGATAAAGCTTACGATTTGGCCAATCAGTATTTGGCGGTAGAGAGGTGAAGTCGGTGACCTACTGGTACACTCTAGTAACTCTAGGCACAGCTGTCTTAAGTTAAGTAGTATATCTCTCTCTGGTGTTTTGGGAGTTGGCATTTGACTATTGAGAATTGTTTTGCTTGATATTGATTTTGTGTGATCTTGTTGGACCTTCAGTCTTTACTTAGCCACTTCCAAACATCTTGTCGTATTATTATTGTTATTATTGTCATTTATTTTATTTTATGTACATATTTGGTAGGAATAGTTAATAAATGTTCATATATTTATTGACTTGTTGAGGTTTTGACCTGTTAACTTGACCTTTGTTGGGAGAACTTGGGATTAATAATATAATAAATACTGATATATTTGAAAGACTTAAGTGATTTGTGTTTATATAACGATCTACCCTATGGTCATAATACCAGGACTTCAACAGTCTGAAGCAGTGTGGCCATAATTCCAGTAGCCCTTAGCAGTGTGGCCTTGAGCCCAGGCGCTTTTATCATTGTGGCCATGAGCACAAAAACCTCTAGCAGTGTGGCCATCATCCCAGGAGTCTGTAGCAGTGTTTCTATGACCCAAAGAGTCTGTAGCAGTTGGCCATGATCCAAGGAGTCTCGAGCAGTATGACCATGACCCCAGGAGCCTTTAACAGTGTGGCCATGACCCAAGGAGTCTCGAGCAGTGTGACCATGACCCCAGGAGCCTGTAGCAGTGTGGCCATGACCCAAGGAGTCTCGAGCAGTGTGACCATGACCCCAGGAGCCTGTAGCAGTGTGACCATGACCCCAGGAGCCTGTAGCAGTGTGGCCGCAAGGATCTCGAGCAGTATGACCATGACCCCAGGAGCCTTTAACAGTGTGGCCATGACCCAAGGAGTCTCGAGCAGTGTGACCATGACCCCAGGAGCCTGTAGCAGTGTGACCATGACCCCAGGAGCCTGTGGCAGTGTGGCCATGACCCCAGGAGCCTGTAGCAGTGTGGCCATGACCCAAGGAGTCTCAGGCAGTGTGACCATGACCTCAGGGCCTCTAACAGTGTGGCCATGACCCAAGGAGTCTCGAGCAGTGTGACCATGACCCCAGGAGCCTGTAGCAGAATGACCATGACCCCGGGCCTTTAACAGTGTGGCCATGACCCAAGGTCTCGAGCAGTGTGACCATGACCCCAGGAGCCTGTAGCAGTGTGGCCATGACCCCAGGAGCCTGTAGCAGTGTGGCCATGACCCAAGGAGTCTCAGTGTGACCATGACCTCAGGAAACTGTAGCAGTGTGGCCATGACCCAAGGTCTCGAGCAGTGTGACCATGACCCCAGGCCTGTAGCCAGTGTGGCCATGACCCCAGGAGCCTGTAGTGTGGCCATGACCCAAGGAGTCTCGAGCAGTGTGACCATGACCCCAGGGCCTCTAACAGTGTGGCCATGACCCCAGTGTCTCGAGCCTCTACCAGAGTGTCCATGACCTAAGGAGTTTGTAGCAGTGTGACCATGATCCAAGGAGTCTCGAACAGTGTGGCCATGACCCCAGGAGCCTCTAACAGTGTGGCCATGACCCAAGGAGTCTCAAGCAGTGTGGCCATACCCCATTGGCCTCTAGCAGTGTGGCCATGAACCCATGAGCCTCTAGCAGTGTGGCCATGAACCCATGAGCCTCTAGCAGTGTGGCCATGACCACAGGAGTCTCATTCACGTCACAGACTTAATTAATATGACTGGAACATAGCGTTGTCGTAGAAAGAGGAATGTGTGGGGCTGGGTGGACGCCAGATATCAAGTTAGTGTGTGGGTCTGGGTGGACGCCAGATATCAAGTTAGTGTGTGAGGCTGGGTGGACGCCAGATATCAAGTTAGTGTGTGGGTCTGGGTGACGCCAGATATCAAGTTAGTGTGTGAGGCTGGGTGGACACCAGATATCAAGTTAGTGTGTGAGGCTGGGTGGACGCCAGATATCAAGTTAGTGTGTGAGGCTGGGTGGACGCCAGATATCAAGTTAGTGTGTGAGGCTGGGTGGACGCCAGATATCAAGTTGTGTGTGTGAGGCTGGGTGGACGCCAGATATCAAGTTAGGTGTGTGAAGCTGGGTGGACGTATCAAGTTAGTGTGTGGGGCTGGGTGGACGCCAGATATCAAGTTAGTGTGTGGGTCTGGGTGGACGCCAGATATCAGAGTTAGTGTGTGAGGCTGGTGGACGCCAGATATCAAGCTAGTGTGTGGCTCTGGGTGGACGCCAGATATCAAGCTAGTGTGTGGCTCTGGGTGGACGCCAGATATCAAGTTAGTGTGTGGGTGGGTGACGCCAGATATCAAGTTAGTGTGTGGGTCTGGGTGGACGCCAGATATCAAGTTAGTGTGTGGGTCTGGGTGGAGATATCAAGCTGGTGTGGCTCTGGGTGGACGCCAGATATCAAGTTAGTGTGTGGGGCTGGGTGGACGCTAAATATCAAGTTAGTGTGTGGCTCTGGGTGGACGCCAGATATCAGTTAGTGTGAGGGCTGGGTGGACGCCAGATATCAAGTAAGTGTGTGTGTGGGGCTGGGTGGACGCCAGATATCAAGCTAGTGTGTGGCTCTGGGTGGACGCCAGATATCAGAATTAGTGTGTGGGTCTGGGTGGACGTCAGATATCAAGTGTGGGGCTGGGTGGACGCCAGATATCAAGCTAGTGTGTGGCTCTGGGTGGACGCCAGATATCAAGTTAGTGTGTGGGGCTGGTGGACGCTAAATATCAAGTTAGTGTGTGGCTCTGGGTGGACGCCAGATATCAAGCTAGTGTGTGGGGCTGGGTGGACGCCAGATATCAAGTAAGTGTGTGGGGCTGGGTTTACGCCAGATATCAAGCTAGTGTGTGGCTCTGGGTGGACGCCAGATATCAGGGTTAGTGTGTGGGGCTGGGTGGACGCTAAATATCAGGTTAGTGTGTGGCTCTGGGTGGACGCCAGATATCAGAGTTAGTGTGTGGGGCTGGGTGGACGCCAGATATCAAGTAAGTGTGTGGGGCTGGGTGGACGCCAAATATCAAGCTAGTGTGTGGCTCTGGTGGACGCCAGATATCAAGTTAGTGTGTGGGGCTGGGTGGACGCCAGATATGTGGTTTATTCAGAGGAACGTGTCTCACTAAATGGTTGTGGTAACGTGTTGGCTCTGGGTGTTGCGTGTGAGGCCCTCCACAGACGGTCAAGCATGACTGACAATCATTGAGATTGTGCAATCATTTTCCATAGCGTGTGTGTGTGTGTGTGTGTGTGTGTGTGTGTGTGTGTGTGTGTGTGTGTGTGTGTGTGTGAGGATTGAAAGCGCAAATGATTGAAGATTATCAGACTGATATTTTGTCGTCAATCATGACGACTGTGCAATCATGTCTGGCCCTATGTGGCAATGATTGCACATTTTCTGTTTTTTATTCCTCTTTTTGCACAGCAAGGATAATTGCTAGGCATGCAGCCTCAGCACTCATGATGTCTTGCCGCGCCACCCACACACACTAACTGAAGATTGTGTGGCCATAATCAATGTTTGCGCAATCACAGTTATTGTCAGTTATGCTAGACCGGCTCTTGGGGCCTCTAATATGACCCTCCGTTACAAACACCTGATTGATGATAAATATTTCAAATGGCCAGTGACAATACTTTTATTGTTAAACAATATATATAGAGGTGACAGGAGTACAAACTAAGGAACAATGGTACAATTATATCTTGTTGACGTCTTAGGCGTGAGAAGTTAACACCAGGCATCACAGTTGGTGGGTGTTGGTGATGGAGGTGCCTGCCAGCCCTCCCTGCTGCTCCAACACTCACCCACACTATCACAGGTGTTGGTGATGGTGCCGGGAGGGAGGTGCCTGCCAGCCCTCCCTGCTGTTCCAACATTCTACCACACTATCACACACTCTCCCTCCCTCTCACTTCTATCACTACTTTTCCTTAAGGATATTATTATTATTACAAATTATATAATGGTTTGTTGATTCGAGATCCACCGTTCTCCCTCCATCATCATCATCATCATAGCCTTACCACCACCACCCACCTACAAGCCCCCACCGCGACACACTCCATATATTATTAAGACTGATGTATCGTGTTTGGGACGCTGGCCGATGAGATTAAGTTTATCACCAACATGACCAATTAAGAAGAAGCTCGCGTCATGAGGGAGAGTGAGGTGGTGGAGATGGTGACCAGTGAGGGAGAGGCGGTCATGAGGGAGTGTGTGTGGTGGAGATGGTGATCAGTGAGGGAGAGACGGTCATGAGGGAGTGTGTGTGTTGGCTTCTCTACGCCCACATGTCCGCACATACTAGGGGACTTTACATCCCCTAAAAGTAAAATAGCCTAATAAGTTATTTTTTTTTCGTGTACATTCATCGCAAAATATATACAACAGCTTAGATTAAGTTTTCCTCTCGGGGTAGATATGTGTTGAGATATGGCAGACGGCAGCCGATGGTAAGAGACTTAACAGACAGAGAGGCGCTCCACATGACCTCCTGCTAGTAAACAGAGCACCTTAATAAGAATCATTAGAGTTATTATATCTAAAACACACACGAAAACTAAAGAAATATTAAACCACCTCGGGGAAGACAGGTGTTGTCTCCGTGTTACATCGTTGACAGAAACAAACAATAATTTACATCAGTTTACTCTCCTCTCGATATGACAAGTTTGATATGTGCACAATTAACATGTGATATGGCATTAGAGCTGCTTCTTGCAGCTTTTATTAACCTTGAATATGACTGGAAGAACTTGGTAGATTCTGATACATTCACGACATTACCTAAACCACAACAAAAATATGTACTGCCTTCACGATCTGTTGACATTACAAATAAAATAATTTAGTATAGGGTTCACTTCCCTATGACATTTAAGGGATACGAACCCTGTTAAAATGCTAAGATAACGCACAACACACACCGGGTACCCAGTGTAGGGTAGCCGGGGTGATGTGCCGCCCGTCTAAGCTAGCCAATGTTGTCTCAGCCTCTTCAAATGAGAAGTGGATAATATGTGTGACGCCAGCCGAGGGCCGCTCCTGTAGGTGACCACTGTATCTCCTCCGCGGCATGTGTCTCTCTTGTTCCAACGTGGCTTGGCGTCGTCCTTATGGTGGGCGCGGGCGGGAGTGCAGGCGTGGGCTGGCCAGGCTCCACACGCCCAGGTCCGCCTGCTCTACCGGACCGCTGTACCAGGCGCCCACACTGTCCTCCATCACTGTAAGACAAACAAGGTTCTGTACTAATACACCTCATCAACATTATCACCGCTCGCTAGCACCACTAACACACACACACAGAAACAAGGGTAAGAAAATAGCCTCTTCTCTCCCTCCACCAAACACAGGGTCTCGTCCACGGTCCATGTAAAAGATTTCTTTCACCCATAAATCTCCCTGGATTCTAGTTACACGGTCACCAAGGGAGCTTATAACCAACCTCACCCAGAGAGCTTATAACCAACCTCACTCAGGGAGCTTATAACCAACCTCACTCAGGGAGCTTATAACCAACCTCACCCAGAGAGTTTATAACCAACCTCACTCAGGGAGCTTATAACCAACCTCACTCAGGGAGCTTATAACCAACCTCACCCAGAGAGTTTATAACCAACCTCACCCAGAGAGTTTATAACCAACCTCACTCCAGGAGCTTATAACCAACCTCACTCAGGGAGCTTACCAACCTCACTCAGGGCTTATAACCAACCTCACTCAAGAGCTTATAACCAACCTCACTCAGGAGCTTATAACCAACCTCCTCAGAGGCTTATAACCAACCTCATTCAGGGAGCTTATAACCAACCTCACCCAGAGAGTTTATAACCAACCTCACTCAGGAGCTTATAACCAACCTCACTCAGGGAGCTTATAACCAACCTCACTCAGAGAGCCTATAACCAACCTCCTCAGGAGCTTATAACCAACCTCCTCAGGAAGCATAACCAACCTCACTCAGGAGCTTTTAACCAACCTCACCCAGAGTGTTTATAACCAACCTCCTCAGGAATTTATAACCAACCTCCTCAGGGGCTTATAACCAACCTCACTCAGGAGTTTATAACCCAACCTCCTCAGGGGCTTATAACCAACCTCAAACAGGGAGCTTATAACCAACCTCACTCAGGAGCTTATAACCCAACCTCACGCAGAGAGTTTATAACCAACCTCACTCAGGGAGTTTATAACCAACCTCACTCAGGGAGCTTATAACCAACCTCACCCAGAGAGTTTATAACCAACCTCACTCAGGGGCTTATAACCAACCTCACTCAGGGAGCTTATAACCAACCTCACCCAGAGAGTTTATAACCAACCTCACTCAGGGCTTATAACCAACCTCACCCAGGGAGCTTATAACCAGCCTCACCCAGAGAGTTTATAACCAACCTCACTCTGGGAGCTTACAATGACCTCACTCAGGAAGCTTAAAACCAACCTCACTCAGGAGCCAACCTCACCCAGAGTTTATAACCAACCCACAGGCTTACAACCGACCTCACCAGGAAGCTTATAACTAACCTCACCCAGGAGCTTATAACCAACCTCACTCAGAGAGTTTATAAACCAACCTCACCCAGAGAGTTTATAACCAACCTCACTCAGGAGCTTATAACCAACCTCACGCAGAGTTTATAACCAACCTCACTCAGGAGCTTATAACCAACCTCACCCAGAGAGTTTATAACCAACCTCACTCAGGAGCTTATAACCAACCTCACCAGGGAGCTTATAACCAACCTCACCCAGAGAGTTTATAACCAACCTTACTCAGAGCTTATAACCAACCTTACTCAGGGAGCTTATAACCAACCTCACCCAGAGAGTTTATAACCAACCTCACTCAGGGAGCTTATAACCAACCTCACTCAGAGAGCTTATAACCAACCTCACTCAGAGAGCTTATAACCAACCTCATTCAGGAGCTTATAACCAACCTCACCAGGAGCTTATAACCAACCTCACCCAGAGAGTTTGATAACCAACCTCACTCAGGAGCTTATAACCAACCTCACGTAGAGAGTTTATAACCAACCTCACTCAGGAGTTTATAACCAACCACTCAAGGAGCTTATAACCAACCCTCACTCAGGAGCTTATATCCAACCTCACCCATAGAGTTTATAACCAACTCTGCTCAGGAACTTAGACCAACCTCATTCAGGGAGCTTATAACCAACCTCACCAGGGAGCTTATAACCACCTCACCCAGAGAGTTTATAACCAACCTCACTCAGGAGCTATAACCAACCTCACCCAGAGAGTTTATAACCAACCTCACTCAGAGCTTATAACCAACCTCACTAGGAGCTAACAAACCTCACCCAGAGAGTTTATAACCAACCTCAGCCAGAGAGTTTATAACCAACCTCACTCAGGAGCTTATAACCAACCTCACCAGAGATTATAACCAACCTCACTCAGGAGCTTATAACCAACCTCACCAGGGAGCTTATAACCAACCTCACTCAGGGAATTTATAACAACCTCACCAGGAGCTTATAACCAACCTCACTCAGAGTTTATAACCAACCTCACTAGGAGCTTATAACCAACCTCACTCAGGGAGCTTATAACCAACCTCACTCAGGGAGCTTATAACCACCCTCACACAGAGTGTTTATAACCAACCTCACTCAGGGAGCTTATAACCAACCTCACTCAGGGAGCTTATAACCAACCTCACTCAGAGGCTCACAGGCGCTCATTTTGGCTTTCCGTTGACGTGAGGAAAGAGTGGCCTCTGGTATTACCACAAGGCAAGTTCTCTCTCTCTCTTCTACCACCACCACCACCCGCTTCCTCTCGCTGACCTGATTGAGCTGTGTGTGTGTGTGTGTGTGTGTGTGTGTGTGTGTGTGTGTGTGTGTGTGAGCATTTGTTCATGTATGTAAATATGTTTGTATTCATGTGTGTATTTGAGCGTCTCAGTTCGACTCTACAAAAAGTATCATTACAATGTTAGGTTAGGTTAGGTTAGGTTAGGTTAGGTTAGTTTAGGTTTGGTTAGGTTAGAACTGGGGCTTGTTATGATTGGGGCCTAATAGGACAAGCGCTTATTGGGACTGGAGCATTTTAGTACTGAGAAATGTAAATAACGGGGGTCTTTAGGACTAAATATCCAGAACTGTTCAATGACATATTTATCCTTTTTATTTTTCTTTCATGATTAATATTTACTTTATAGGAGACAACAACACACTTTAGCTTGGATAAACTTAAGAAACAAAAAATAAAGAGAGAGAGAGAGAGAGAGAGAGAGAGAGAGAGAGAGAGAGAGAGAGAGAGAGAGAGAGACTTTTTGTTGTGGATAATTCTGGTTAAAGTACGAAAGAATTCAAAACAAGAATAGAACAAACAAAAACAGCATTTAATTCTCTAAAAACCCTAATGAAAAGGAACATTAACTTCAATTTGAGGGAAAATGCCTGTGGACTGGCCCTCCCTGCTGCTGGGGCTACACCCTCCTTCCTTTGCTACTGAAAGATAATACATTTGGCCGCTCTTCTCCCTACAATCCATCGCAGGGATAGTGAATGGGCAGAGAGCATATCCATCCAAAACTATGATTACTTTTTGGCGGTTATTTACACAAGTATCATCGATGTGGACTTGTGGTCCGCAGACATAATGTTGTCTCTGTTTGCATGAGGTTAGGATACAGACTTATGTGGCATGTATCTGAGGTGGGGGATGACCCGCCCTTCTCTTCCTGTAAACTCTGTAACTATCCCAACGTTAACATCCTTCAACACTACTGTATTGCCTCGACTGTACCACTATCAGGGACCTCCTACCAGAGGACGAGTCACTAACTCCCATTGTCCTTAACTCACATCAATGTCTCCATATCACAAGTATCCTGCGAGACACGAGTACCACTGTACAGTATTAGCGTCTGCCGCATGGTCTTGTAACTAAACTTTTCGCCTCCTAGAGTGTAATAAATTATTGAAATAAATAAAAGGCGAATAATAAGAATAAACTCACTGTCAGGAAAACAAAGAAAGACATACTAAGATTAGCAAAATCTTTAAGAGAAATACGTGAATTTTTTAGAAAATTGGGAAATTAAGATACATCGGTCATATAATTAGGGATAAGGGGATAATAATAACAATATTAATGGGAAAAGTTAAGGGTAGGAGGGCCAGGGGAAGGCGGAGGCTGGGATGGATGAATTAAATTAAAAACGTTTAGATTGGAGGACCGTGGTCGCCAACCCTCGGATATACAGGATCAAGCTGGCACTATTGATTGATTGGTGACTGTTCTGCCAGATCGTCACAGTCACCATATTAACTCTTCCAGATCGCCACAGTCGCCATATTGACTTCCTCAGAATGCCACAGTCGCCATATTGACTCCCCAGATCGCCACAGTCGCCATATTGACTTCCCCAGATCGCCACAGTCGCCATATTGACTCCCCAGATCGCCACAGTCGCCATATACCCAGATCGCCACAGTCGCCATATTAATTCCCCAAGATCGCCACAGTCGCCATATTGACTCCCCAGATCGTCACAGTCGCCATACTAACTTCCCCAGATCACAGTCGCCATACTAATCTCCCCAGATCGTCACAGTCGCCATATTAGCTCCCCAGATCGTCACAGTCGCCATACTAACTTCCCCAGATCGTCACAGTCGCCATATTGACTTCCCAGATCGTCACAGTCGCCATACTAACTTCCCCAGAGTCGCCAGTCGCCATATTAGCTCCCCAGATCGGCACAGTCGCCATACTAACTTCCCCAGATCGCCACAGTCGCCATATTAATTCCCCAAGATCGCCACAGCCGCCATATTAATTCCCCAAGATCGCCACAGACCGCCATATTAACTCCCAGGACGCCACAGTCGCCATATTAACTCCCCAGATCGCCACAGTCGCCATATTAATTCCCCAAGATCGCCACAGCCGCCATATTAACTCCCCAGATCGCCACAGTCGCCATATTAATTCCCCATCGCCACAGTCGCCATATTGACTCCCAGATCGTCACAGTCGCATACTAACTTCCTGAGATCGTCACAGTCGCCATACTAACTTCAGATCGTCACAGTCGCCATATTAACTCCCCAGATCGTCACAGTCGCCATACTAACTTCCCCAGATCGTCACAGTCGCCATATTGATCCCCCAGATCGTCACAGTCGCCATACTAACTTCCCCAGATCGCCACAGTCGCCATACTAACTTCCCCAGATCGTCACAGTCGCCATATACGATTCCCCAGATCGTCACAGTCGCCATACTAACTTCCAGATCGCCACAGTCGCCATATTAACTCCCCAGATCGCCACAGTTGCCATATTAATTTCCCGATCGTCACAGTCGCCATATTAACTCCCCAGATCGCAGTCGCCATATTAACTCCAGATCGTCACAGTCGCCATATTAACTCCCCAGACGCCAGTCGCCATATTAACTCCCCAGACGCCACAGTCGCCATATTAACTCCCCATATCGCCACAGTCGCCATACTAACTTCCCCAGATCGCCACAGTCGCCATATTAACTCCCCAGATCGTCACAGTCGCCATATTAACTCCCCAGATCGCCACAGTCGCCATATTAACTCCCCCAGACACAGTCGCCATATTAACTCCCCAAATCGACAGTCGCCATATTAACTCCCCAGATCGCCACAGTCGCCATATTAACTCCCAGATCGCCACAGTCGCCATATTAACTCCCCAGATCGTCACAGTCGCCATATTAACTCCCCCAAACGTCACAGTCGCCATATTAACTCCCCAGATCGCCACAGTCGCCATATTAACTCCAGATCGCCACAGTCGCCATATTAACTCCCCAGCGTCACAGTCGCCATATTAACTCCCCAGATCGTCACAGTCGCCATATTAACTCCCCAGATCGCCACAGTCGCCATATTAGCTCCCCAGACGCCACAGTCGCCATATTTAACTCCCCATCGCCACAGTCGCCATATTAACTCCCCAGATCGTCACAGTCGCCATATTAACTCCAGATCGTCACAGTCGCCATATTAACTCCCCAGATCGCCACAGTCGCCATATTAACTCCCCAGATCGCCACAGTCGCCATATTAGCTCCCCAGATCGTCACAGTCGTGCCATATTAACTCCCAAATCGTCACAGTCGCCATATTAACTCCCCAGACGCCACAGTCGCCATATTAACCCCCAGATCGCCACAGTCGCCATATTAGCTCCCCAGATCGTCACAGTCGCCATACTAACTTCCCCAGATCGTCACAGTCGCCATTAACTCCCCAGATCGCCACAGTCGCCATATTAACTCCCCAGATCGCCACAGTCGCCTAAAGGAAACACCAATCCATAATTTATTCATATTCTGGGACAGATTATCATTGTAAGTGAGGCCCTGAGAGACCCTAGCTGTGGGTGGCAGGGTGTGTGTAGGGTGGCAGGGGTGACAGGGTGTGTGTAGGGTGGCAGGGTGGCAGGGGTGTGTGCAGTGTGGCAGGGGTGGCAGGGTGGAAGGGTGTGTGTAGGGTGGCAGGGTGGTAGGGGTGTGTGCAGTGTGGGCAGGGGTGGGGTAGAGGGTAGGGTGTGTGTGTAGGGTGACAGGTTGACAGGGTGGTAGGGGTGTGTGTAGGGGTAGCAGGGGTGGTAGGTGTGTGTAGGGTGGCAGGGTAGCAGGGGTGGTAGGGTGTGTGTAGGGTGGCAGGGTGGTAGGGGTGTGTGTAGGGGTGGCAGGGTGGTAGGGTTGTGTGCAGGGCAGGGTGGTAGGGTTGTGTGCAGTGTAGCAGGGTGGTAGGTGTGGAGGGTGACAGGGTGGCAGGGTGTGTAGGGGTGGCAGGGTGACAGGGTGTGTGTAGGGGTGGCAGGGTGGCAGGTGTGTGTAGGTGGCAGGTGGCAGAGTGGTAGGGTTGTGTGCAGTGTAGCAGGGTGGTAGGTGTGTGTGGAGGGTGAAAGGGTGGTAGGTGTGTTGTGTGGAGGGGACAGGGTGGTAGGGTTGTGTGCAGTGTAGCAGGGTGGTAGGTGTGTGTGGAGGGTGACAGGGTGGTAGGTGTGTGGAGGGTGACAGGGTGGTAGGTGTGTAGGTGGCAGGGTGGTAGGTGTGTGTAGGGTGGCAGGGTAGCAGGGTGGTAGGTGTGTGTGGAGGGTGGCAGAGTGGTAGGGGTTGTGTGTGCAGTGTAGCAGGTGGTAGGTGTGTGTGGAGGGTGACAGGGTGGTAGGTGTGTGTGGAGGGTGACAGGGTGGTAGGTGTGTGTGGGGTGGCAGGGTGGTAGGGTGTGTGTAGGGGTGGCAGGGGTGACAGGGTGTGTGTAGGGTGGCAGGGTGGCAGGGTGGTAGGGTGTGTGCAGTGTAGCAGGGTGGTAGGTGTGTGTGTGGAGGGTGACAGGGTGGTAGGTGTGTGTGTGGAGGGTGACAGGGTGGTAGGGTGTGTGTAGGGTGGCAGGGTGGTAGGTGTGTGTAGGGTGGCAGGGTAGCAGGGTGGTAGGGGTGTGGAGGGGTGACAGGGTGGCAGGGGTGGTAGGGGTGTGTGTGGGGTGGCAGGGTGGCAGGGGTGTGTAGGGTAGGGAGGCAGGGGTGGTAGGGGTGTGTGTAGGGGTGGCAGGTAGCAGGGGTGGTAGGGTGTGTAGGGTGGCAGGGCGATAGGGGTGTGTGTGTAGGGGTGGAGGGGTGGTAGGGTTGTGTGCAGTGTGACAGGGTGGTAGGTGTGTGTGTGTAGGGGTGGCAGGGGTGGTAGGGTTGTGTGCAGTGTGGCAGGTGGTAGGTGTGTGTGGGAGGGTGACAGGGTGGTAGGTGTGTGTGGGAGGGTGACAGGGTGGTAGGGGTGTGTGTAGGGTGCAGGGTGGTGGTGTGTGTGGGGTGGGTGGCAGGGGTGTGTGTAGGGGTGGCAGGGTGGCAGGGGTGTGGTAGGGGTTGTGTGCAGTGTAGCAGGGGTGGTAGGTGTGTGTGTGGAGGGTGACAGGGTGGTAGGTGTGTGTGGAGGTGACAGGGTGGTAGGTGTGTGTAGGGTGGCAGGGTGGTAGGGGTGTGTGTGGGGTGGCAGGGTGACGGGTGTGTGTAGGGTGGCAGGGTGGCAGGGTGGTAGGGTTGTGTGCAGTGTGGCAGGGTGGTGGGTGTGTGTGGAGGGTGACAGGGTGGTGGTGTGTGTGTGGAGGGTGACAGGGTTGGGTAGGTGTGTGTGGGGTGAGGTAGGGTGTGTGGGTTGGCAGGGGTGGCAGGTTGGTGGGTGTGTGGAGGGTGGGGTGGCAGGGTTGGTGGGGTGTGTGTGGGGTTGGCAGGGTGGGGGTGTGGGATTGGCAGGGGTGGCAGGGTGGGGAGGTGTGTGTGTGGGGTGGCAGGGGTGGCAGTTGGTGGGGTGTGTGGGGTGTGGGGCGGTAGGGGTGTGTGTAGGGGTGGCAGGGTGGTAGGGTTGTGTGCAGTGTGGCAGGGTGTGGAGTGTGTGTGTAGGGTGGGGTGGTAGGGTTGTGTGCAGTGTGGCAGGGTGGTAGGTGTGTGTGGAGGTGACAGGGTGGTAGGTGTGTGTGGAGGGTGACAGGGTGGCAGGGGTGTGTGTAGAGTTGGCAGGTGGTAGGGGTGTGTGTGTAGGGGTGGAAGGTGGCAGGGTGTGTGTAGGGTGGCAGGGTGGCAGGGGTGGTAGGGTTGTGTGCAGTGTGCAGCAGGGTGGTAGGTGTGTGTGGAGGGTGACAGGTGGTAGGGGTGTGTGTGGGGTGACAGGGTGGTAGGGGTGTGTGGGGTGGCAGGGTGGCAGGGTGGGTGGGGTTGTGTGCAGTGTGGGGTGGTGGGTGTGTGTGGAGGGTGACAGGGTGGTGGGGTGTGTGTGGGGTGACAGAGATTGGTAGGGGTGGTGTGGCAGGGTGGTAGAGTGGTAGGGGTGTGTGTGTGGGGTGACAGGTTGGCAGGGGTGGTAGGGGGTGTGTGGGGTGGCAAGGGTGGCAGGGTGTGTAGGGTGGCAGGGTGGCAGGGTGGTGGGGTTGTGTGCAGTGTAGCAGGGTGGTAGGTGTGTGTGGAGGGTGACAGGTTGGTATGGGTGTGTGTGGGGTGACAGGGTGGTAGGGGTGTGTGTGGGGTGTGGGGTGGCAGGGTGGTAGGGGTTGTGTGCAGTGTGGCAGGGTGGTAGGTGTGTGTGGAGGGTGACAGGTTGGTAGGGTGTGTGTGGGGTGACAGGTGGTGGGGGTGTGTGGAGGGTGGCAGGGTGGTAGGGGTGTGTGTAGGGCAGGGTGGTGGGGTTGTGTGCAGTGTGGCAGGGTGGTAGGTGTGTGTGGAGGGTGACAGGGTGGTAGGTGTGTGGAGGGTGACAGGGTGGTAGGGGTGTGTGGAGGGTGGAGGGGTGGTAGGGGTGTGTGTAGGGGTGACAGGGTGGTAGGTGTGTGTGGTGGGTGACAGGGTGGTGGGTGTGTGTGGAGGGTGACAGGGTGTAGGGGTGTGTGGAGGGTGGCAGGGTGGTAGGGGTGTGTGTAGGGTGGCAGGGGTGGTAGGGGTGTGTGTGGGGTGGCAGGGTGGTAGGGTTGTGTGCAGTGTAGCAGGGTGGTAGGTGTGTGTGGAGGTGACAGGGTAGGGGTGTGTGGGGTGGCAGGGTGGTGGGGTGTGTGTAGGTGGCAGGGTGGCAGGGTGGTAGGGTTGTGTGCAGTGTGGCAGGGTGGTAGGTGTGTGGAGGTGACAGGGTGGTAGGGGTGTGTGTAGGGTGGCAGGGGTGGAGGTGGTGGGGTTGTGTGCAGTGTGGCAGGGTGGTAGGGTGTGTGCAGTGTGGCAGGGTGGTGGGTGTGTGTGTGGGGTGAGGATGGTGGGGGTGTGTGCAGTGTGTGGGGTAGTAGAGTGGGTGGGGTGTGTGTGTGGGGGTGACAGGTTGGCAGGGGTGGTAGGGGTGTGTGTGGGGTGGCAGGGGTGGTGGGGGTGTGTGTGGTGTGGGGTGGTAGGGTTGTGTGTGAGGGTGTGGGGTGACAGGGTGTGTGTGGGGTGGCAGGGGTGGCAGAGTGTGTGTGGGTGTGGGGTGACAGGGTGTGTGTGGGGTGTAGGGTGTGGGGTGTGGGGTGTGGGGTTGTGCCCAGTGTGTGGCAGGGGTGGTGGGTGTGTGTGGAGGTGACAGGGTGGTAGGTGTGTGTGGGGTGTGGGGTGGTGGGGTTGTGTGGGGTGTGGGGTGACAGGGTGTGTGGAATGACAAGTTGGTAGAGATTGGTAGGGGGTTGTGTGTGGGGTGGCAGGGTTGGCGGGGGTGTGTGCAGTGTGGCAGGGTGGCAGGGGTGTGTGTAGGGTTGGCAGGGTTTGGGGTTGTGCAGTGTGGCAGGGGTGGCGGGGGTGTGTTATGTGGTGGCAGGGTGGTGGGGATTAGTGCAGTGTGGCAGGGGTGGTGGGGTTGTTAGGGTGACAGGGTAGTAGGGGTGTGTTGGGTGGCAGGGTGGTAGGGGTGTGTGTGGGGTGACAGGTTGTCAGGGTGGTAGGGGTGTGCAGGGTGGCAGGTGGCAGGGTGTGTGCAGGGTGTGGGTGACAGGGGTGTGTGGGGTGTGGGGTGTGGGGGTGTGTGGGGTGACAGGGTGGCAGGGTGGTAGGGGTTGTGTGGGGTGACAGGGTGGCAGGGGTGTGTGCAGGGTGGCAGGGTGTGGGGGGTGTGTGCAGGTGTGGGGTGGCAAGGTGGTAGGTTTGTGTGCAGGGTGACAGGGTGGTAGGGGTGTGTGTAGGATAGCAGGGTGGTAGGGGATGGTGGCTGGGTGGCAGGGGATGGAGACAGGGTGGCAGGGGAGGGCGGCACAAAGACTCTTTATATTAATGAATTGTCTGTCTTGACCAAAGTTGAGAACAGTGCAACATTCTTCTTCTTCTTCTTCTTTTAAAAGATACGCAGAACGATCTCTCTCTCTCTCTCTATTTCTCATATTCACATCTCTTTCTCTCTGTTTCAGATGTTTGTCTTTGTTTTAGAGAGAGAGAAAACTCACTACCCTCTCTATCCGTTGGGGTCAGGATCCTCGTAGATTCTCACATCTCCAGCGAGAGATAGAGACAGCTAGAGATAGACCCAGAGATATAGACAGCGAGAGATAGCGGCAGCCCTGTGGTGAGACAGCTAGAGATAGAGATAGCGAGAGAGATAGCGGCAGCTAGAGATAGAGACAGCTAGAGATAAAGACAGATAGAGATAGCAGGAGAAATAGCGGCAGCTAGAGATAGAGACAGCTAGAGATAGATATTGATATTGAAACAGTTTATTTAGCCAGAACAAATACAGAGCGGATAATAATAACAATGTTAACACCTTCACACTAATATTTACGGACGTCTGGGACTGAGAGGAGCACGTGGGGGGTGATTTTAGTAGCTCTGGGTGTCTTAAGTTGTATCTCTGATTATTCGAACAGGAAAAAATTTTGTCAAGCAAGTGATTGACAGATTTGTAAACAAAGAGGGCACAGCAGTAGGTGTTAATATCCTCGAATTTTAACATTTTCAATTTAGCAAATTTTTCGTTTGTGTGATCTGTTTTTTTCAAGTAGGTCATTGTCCGCACAACTCTCTTTTGTGTTTTTGTAGAGCCAGAGGCCCCCCATAGTGTGTGACAGTGTATCAGGTGTTGGTAAACAAGATCATAATAGAGTTCTTTCATTGCCGCAAGAGTAAGTGACTGTCGAGTGTGATACATGATACCGCACTGTTTATTCACTTTACTGTGAATGGCTTCAATGTGGTTTCTCCAGTTAAGTTTCTCATCAACAATAACCCAAGAATTTAGTATTTTGTTCGCGTTTGAGGACTGCATTATCAAGGTACAGGGGGTCCAAATCTTGGGGTAGGTTTTGCTCCTGTGAAAGATCGTGTAGTGGGTTTTTCCGAGGTTTAAGGTCAGTTTATTACGATATCCAGGTCCTGATTTTAGTAAATTCAGTGTTCACAGTTCTCATCAAGGAATGGAGGTCTGAGTTGCTGGCATAGAGATTACTATTGTCTGTAAATAAGTTGCATTTGATGAGTGTGCTGGAGCGGACTACATCGTTTATGTACAACAAGAACAGTACAGGACCGAGAATGGAACCTTTAGGGACGCCATACAAAATTGGTGAGGAGTCAGATTGATAATTATTATCGTTGGTAGATATAAGGTAAACCACCAGGGATAGGCCCTTAACGCCGTAATGTTCAAGCTTTGAAAGGGGGGATGGTATGGTCGACAGTATCAAAGGCTTTAGAGAGGTCCAGGAATATTCCGACTGTGAACCTTACTGTCATCAAAGGAGTTTAAGATGTCATTAGTAAAGGATAGCATAGCACTCTCAGTTGACTTTCTAGCTCTCAATCCAAACTGCGAGTCATTAAGGATGTTATTGACACTGCAGAAGGAATTTAGTCTATTACATGCTAGCTTCTCCAGTATCTTACTCAAGGCTGGGAGGACTGATATGGGGCGGTAATTCTTGAAGAGACCTTTGTCCCCAGATTTTTTATATGCTGGATAAACTTTGGCAGTTTTTAGTTTATCCGGAAAGACACCACTAGTGAAGGAGGAGTTACAAATGTGTAGGAGAACAGGAAGTAATAAGTGAGGCTACTTTCTTATTTATTCTCATTGGTATTTTGTCATCGCCTGCTGCTGCATCTTTCGACATTTTTATGATGGCCAGTAATTCATCTGCCGTGACAGGGGATAAGGACAGCTCATTTTACTGTCTGTTTTACTGGTAGACTCTAAATTCCTCATGGTGATCAGGGATGCTCTCTGCAAGATTTTTGCCAGCATTGATAAAATAATCATTGAAGTGGTTGATAATGAAGTAGGGTTCCGTTACAACTGAATCATTTATCATAAAAGTTCAGTGTGGGGTCGGTTGTGTTTTGTTCTGAATAGAACTGATGATACTTGGATTTCTTACTTCTCCTGATGTTGACCGGAACTAATTTGTATAATAGCTACGTCTTGCATTTCTAACTGCTTGAGTTACTCCATTTCTGATACTTAGGTAAACATCACCGAGAGTTATGGGTCTTTTGCAAATTTTCTTTGGAGTTTGTGTTTTTTTTTATCATTGCCTTGATTTCACTTGTAATATAAGGTTTGGAGATGGATACAGTTTTGATTAACTTATTCTTGAGGGGGAAGCATTTATCAAAGCAAGAGAAGTTGCAACTGTTCACGTTAGGGTTGTCGGAGGCATCGACAAGCTCCCACTTAGCAATCATTAAGTTGTTTTCAAAAAGGAGCATGTTGACGGTGCAGTAGTCTCTGTATTTTATTGTGACTTTACTAGACTTTTCAGGTCTTGTGGCTGTTTTATACATGGCAAAAACTGGGAAGTGATCTGAGATATTGTTATAAGTAATTCCACTTGCAAGATTGTTAGAAGTGTTGTTAGTCCAGATATGATCTATCACAGTGGCAGAGGTGGCAGTTACTCTAGTGGGTTTGGTTATAGTGTTGAAGAAGAGCTTAGAATGACAGGTAGCAAGAAGGTCTAATACTGAGGTGTCGGTTTCTGATTTTAATAGATCAAGGTTGAAGTTTCTTGTAATGTAGCAACGCTTTCTGAACTTATGATAGAGATAAGCTCCGAAAATTTATCAAGAATGTTCCTTACATTAGTGTGGGGTCTTCTGTAGATTACGCCTACTAGGATATTTCGTGTGTCATTACGTAATTTAGTGAAAACACTCTTCAAAAATAGAGACAGTTAGAGATAGAGACAGCTAGAGAAAGAGACAGCTAGTGATAGAACAGCTAGAGCGAGAGATAGAGACAGCAAAAGATAGAGCCAGCTAGAGATAGAGACAGATAGAGACAGAGACAGCTAGAGATGGATACAGCTAGAGATCGAGACAGCGGGAGATATAGACAGGCATAGAG
Source organism: Homarus americanus (assembly GCF_018991925.1). Taxonomy (NCBI): domain Eukaryota; kingdom Metazoa; phylum Arthropoda; class Malacostraca; order Decapoda; family Nephropidae; genus Homarus; species Homarus americanus. The sequence continues at coordinate 148,002 of NW_024735721.1, read as the reverse complement.
TAGTACCAACTATTCACCAAGTTATTCACCAAATGAGTCAGCTGTTATTCACGACAGATAACTACAGATGACTTGGCTTGCAACTTTCTCAAAGGTCGAATGCAATTTAGCTGATTAATCAAACAACTGGCCTGCCTTGAGACACCCAGAGAAAATAGTAGATTACCACCACTTGGACAGGGAAGTCAGACTCGTAACTCAAGTGTTATCTCGAAGTGTTATTCACGACACTTTCCTGGAGAGAATTCATAATTTATTCTCTCAGATTATATCTGTGTAATTAGCCTGATAATAAAAAACCCAGAAAGAAGTGTTTACATCAAGCCCAGCCACTTAAAGGATTCCAAAACTTAAAACAGCTATCATAGAGACAGCTAGAGATAGAGACAGCTAAATATAGAGATACTTAGAGATAGAGACAGCTAGAGAAAGAAACAGCTAGAGTTAGAGATGGCTAGAGATAGAGACAGTTAGATATAAGAGACAGCTAGAGATAGAGACAGTGAGAGACAGAGATAGCAAAAGATAGAGAAAGCTAGAGATAGAGACACGGAGAAAATAGACAGCGATAGATAGCTGTTGGAATAGAAATTTGTCGATCAGAGTTTCTACAAAAGGTGGAGGAAATATTAATGTCATTTGGCGTGGTCTCATTTCTCCAGTCGATGTCGCCATTGTTAAAGTCCCCCATGACAAACAAGTGGCAAGAGTTGAGCACCGTTGCGTTTTCTATTAAGGCTCTTAAGCTCCTCTGGTTTAATAAGCTACAGTTTGGGGATCAGTAGATACATCCCGCTGAAGAGGAAGAGTTTTGAATGTCTGATCTTAAAATGTTAGAGTATTCATTGCATGGAGGAAAGAAGGTATCGTCGTAGAGTTTTTCAGAAGACCGGGGAGAATAGTTCTCTGATTTGGCAAATAATCGACCTGTCGGATAAACCTCATCTGATACAATATTGCTGTTGCACCAATTTAACAAGAGCGAGGAATAGTCATTAAACATACAATTATTACAGTAGGTTACAACGAATGACTAAATTATTAACTGTATCCGGATAAAGAAATTAATAAAATGTATGAATGAATCAGTAGAATTTATGTACGGTACAAAAAGGTGGAGAAACACTTTAGTTTATCAAGACAAGTCACCCCCCAAGGCCCAGGCCGCCGACTCCTGTGTTTACATTTAGCCGCATGATTGAAAACGGGAAATTAAAAGGGAAAACTTGGTTATCTGCCTCATTGTTGTCATCACCTGAGTAAACCTTTTTGTGATAGTTTCTCCTCAAATACTTCATTATTCTCTTAAATATTAGATAGACATATAGATAGATAGAGAGATAGATAGATAGATAGATAGATAGATAGATAGATAGATAGATAGATAGACAGACAGACAGACAGACAGATAGATAGACAGCACACATCACCCATTAAATAAAGGTTTTAAGTCGTGAAAGGAAGAGAACCGGGGAGGTGGTGAGAGGTAGGTGAGAGGTAGGTGTGAGGTAGGTGTGAGGTAGGTGAGAGGTAGGTGAGAGGTAGGTGTGAGGTAGGTGTGAGGTAGGTGAGAGGTAGATGAGAGGTACGTGGAGGTAGGTGAGAGGTAGATGAGAGGTAGGTGTGAGGTAGAGGAGAGGTAGGTGTGAGGGTAGGTGAGGTAGATGAGAGGTAGGTGTGAGGGTAGAGGAGAGGTAGGTGTGGTGGGTGGTGAAGGTAGGTGAGAGGTAGGTGAGGAGGTAGGTGTGAGGTAGGTGTGAGGTGGGGAGGGTGGGTGAGAGGTAGGTGTGAGGTGGGGAGGGTAGGTGGGGAGTAGGGTGTGGTGGGTGTGGTGGGGAGAGGGAGGAGGTGAGAGGTAGGTGGGGAGGTAGGTGAGAGGTAGGTGAGAGGTAGGTGAGAGGTAGGTGTGAGTAGGTGTGAGTAGGTGTGGTGGAGGTGAGAGGTAGGTGAGAGAGGTAGGTGTGAGGTGGAGGTGTGAGGGTAGGGGAGAGGTAGGTGAGAGGTAGGTGTGAGGTAGGTGTGAGGTGGGGAGGTAGGTGAGAGGTAGAGGAGAGGTAGGTGAGGTAGGTGTGGAGGAGGAGAGGTAGGTGGGGAGAGGTAGGTGTGAGGTAGGTGAGGAGGTAGGTGAGGAGGTAGGTGAGGAGGTAGGAGAGGTAGGTGAGGCAGGGGTGTGGAGGTGAGGTGTGGAGGTGAGGTGAGGAGTGTGCAGATGGGTAGGGGCAGTGAGGTAGGTGAGTGTAGATGAGATATGCGGAGATGATATGTATATGAGAGATATGTTGGCGAGAGCAGGGTGCGGAGGAAGGTGACGGTAGGTGTGAGGAAGGCGTGATGATGAGAGGGGAGGTAGAGGAGAGATGTGGGTGAGATGAGGTATATGGTGGGAGGCAGGTGAGGTAGGTGTGAGGTAGGTAGGTGGAGGTAGGAGCGGTAGGTGAGAGGTGAGTGGGTAGGTGAGGTAGGTGAGGTGGTGAGGGTAGGTGTGAGGTAGGTGTGTGAGGCAGGTGAGCTGGAGGGTGAGGTAGGTGGGAGGTGAGTGAGAGTAGGGGTGAGATGATAGGGGCAGGTGGAGTGCAGAGATGTGGCAGGCGATATGCAGGCGAGATGCAGGCGTGAGCAGGCGGAGGCAGGTGTGAGTGCGGTGGGCGAGAGGCAGGCGACGGTAGGTGATTTGCGTTATTTGCAGGCGTGATGGGGCAAGAGGAGATGAGATAGAGGAGGAGGTAGAGGAGATGAGGTGAGAGGTGATGGGCAGGAGGTATGTGAGGTGTGGAGGTAGGTGTGGAGGTGAGAGGTAGGTGAGGTAGGTGTGAGGTAGGAGGTAGGTGAGGTAGGAGGTGAGGTAGGTGGAGGTGAGAGGTAGTAGAGGTAGGGAGAGGTAGGTGAGGTAGGTGAGAGGTAGGTGTGGAGGTAGGGAGGTAGGTGGAGGTGAGGTGGGAGGAGAGGCAGGTGAGGCAGGTGGAGAGGAGTGTGGAGAGGTGGTGGAGGGGTAGGTGAGGTAGGGGAGAAAGGCGGAGATAAGTGACGGCAGGCAGTGATATGAGGCGTGATAAGAGGACATGAGGCGATAAGAAAGACGGGCAGGCGAGTGCGCAGATATGCGAGATGCAGAGCATGCGAGTATATGCGCAGGCGATGCGTAATATGCGGCGTGAGGCAGGCGACGGCAGGTGCGAGTGCAGGGGGTGAGGCAGAGCATATATGCGTGCGCGTATATGCGGCGCATGGCGTTATGCGATGAATGGCGCAGTGCGTGAGTGGGCGATGCGCGGCGGTGCGTGGCGCGCATGCGCAGAGATGGAACATGCGTGATGCGCAGGCGATGCGAGGCAGGTGAGCATGCAGGCGAGATGGTATATGCAGGCGATGCGCAGGCGACGGCAGGCGTGAGTGCGGCGTGATGCAACATGACATGCGGCGATGTTATGGTGCGATAAGCAGGCGATGTTATGCGATGCGCGGCAGGCAGAGATGAGGTGAGGTGGGAGGTAGGTGTGAGATGGGAGGCGTGGAGGTGTGGAGGTGTGAGGTGAGAGGTGGGAGGTAGGTGAGGTGATGGGAGAGGTAGGTGTGGAGGTAGGTGAGAGGTGAGGAGTGTAGGTGTGGAGGTGGGTGTGGAGGCAGGTGAGGCAGGTGTGGAGGTAGGTGTGGAGGTAGGAGAGCAGGTGGAGGTAGGTGATGGGAGGTGAGGAGGAGAGGTGTGAGTGCAGGTGGAGGAGGCAGGTGAGAGGCAGGTGAGTGCAGGGGTGAGAGGCAGGTGGGGTGTGATAAGGAGGTGATGGGTGTGGCAGGTGATGTGTGGTGTGATGGGTGGGGGAGGTGAGGTGAGGGTAGGTGAGGTGGGAGGTAGGTGTGAGGTAGGTGAGGTAGGTGGTAGGTGAGGAAGGAGGTGAGGTAGGTGGAGGAGGGGAGGTGAGGTAGGGGTGTGAGTGAAGGTGAGAGTGGAGGTGAGTGTAGGTGTGGAGGTGAGGTGGGAGGCAGGTGTGGAGGGAGGGAGGTGGGATGTGAGTGTGGGGGGAAGTGATGCAGGTGATGAGTGCAGGTGAGGATGTAGAGATGCAGTGATGTGTGAGGTGTGAGGATGTAGAGAGTGAGGTGATGTGATGTGATGTGGGAGGCAGGTGGGTAGGTGTGGAGGTGTGGACAGAGGAGAGGTGTGAGGTGTGGAGGTGGGAGGAGGTAGGTGGGTGGGAGAGGCAGGAGGTAGGAGGTAGGAGGTAGAGACAGAGGTGGGAGGTGAGGCAGGTGAGAGGTAGGTGAGAGGTGAGACAGGGTGGAGGTAGGTGGAGGAGAGAGGTAGGTGAGGCAGGTGAGAGGTGTGGAGGTAAGAGAGGCAGGTGAGAGGCGGAGGTGAGGTGAGGAGGCAGGTGATAAGTAGGCGTGATGCAATAGGGCAGGGCAGAGATGGGTAGGTGATGTGAGTGATGATGTGTGTGAGGTAGGTGAGGTGAGGTGAGGAGGTGAGGAGGTGAGAGGTAAGAGAGGTGGGTGAGGTGTGAGGCAGGTAGGTGAGAGGCAGGTGAGAGGCAGGTGAGAGGCAGGTGTGGAGTGCAGGAGGCAGGTGAGGATGCAGGTGTGAGGCAGGCGTGAGGCAGGCGTGAGGCAGGGGCGTGATGTGAGGCAGTGATAAGAGGTAAGAGTGTGTGCAGTGAGTGTGTGTGAGGTGAGAGGTAGAGGCAGGAGGTGGGAGGTAGAGGGGTGAGGTGAGGTAGGTGGAGGTAGAGGAGAGGTAGGTGGGAGGTAGGTGAGAGGTAGGTGAGGAGGTAGGTGGAGGTAAGAGGTAGGTGTGAGGTGTGGAGGGGAGAGGCGGTGGAGGTGAGGTGTGGAGGCAGATGAGAGGGTGAGGTGAGGAGAGAGAGGTGAGAGGGTGAGATTGCAGGTGATGTGAGTATAGAGATGAAGAGATGATATGTGGTGTGATGTGATGTGGTGGGAGGTGAGGAGGCAGGTGAGAGGGAGGTGGGAGGTGAGGTAGGAGGTGAGGTGAGGTGAGGTGTGAGGTGAGGTAGAGGAGAGGTAAGGAGGCAGGTGAGAGGAGGTAGGTAGGTGCAGGTGGGAGGCAGGTGAGAGGCAGGTGAGAGGCAGGTGGAGAGGCAGGCAGGGGCAGGGGTGGAGGCAGGTGAGAGGTGTGGAGGCAGGTGAGGCAGGTGAGAGGCAGGTGAGATGCAGGCGATAAGAGAGAGAGAGTGGTGGGAGGTGTAGAGGTGAGAGGGAGGTGAGAGGTGAGAGGTGGTGAGGTAGGAGTTAGGAGGTAGGTGAGAGGTAGGAGGTAGGTGTGAGGCAGGAGTTAGGTGAGAGGTAGGTGGGAGGTAGGTGAGAGGTGTGGAGGTGGGAGGTAGGTGAGAGGTAGGGAGGTAGGAGGTGTGATGAGGTAAGGAGAGGCAGGTGGGAGGTGAGGTGGATAGGGAGAGGCAGGTGGAGGTAGGAAGGAGGTAGGTGTGGAGGCAGGTGAGAGAGGCGAGAGGCAGGTGTGAGGCAGGTGATGAGATGAGGTGTGAGGTGAGGTGTGAGGCAGGTGGTAGGAGGAGGGGTGGAGGCGTGAGGTAGGTGAGGTGAGTGGTGTGAGGCAGGTGGAGGTAGGTGGGTGAGGCAGGTGAGGTGAGGTGGTGAGGTGGAGGTGTGGAGGCAGGTGAGAGGCAGGTGTGGAGGTGGTGAGGAGGCAGGTGTGATGAGGTGGGGAGTGGTGGAGGGGGCAGGGTGAGGGTGAGATGGGGGGGGTATGAGATGAGGTGAGGCAGGTGAGGTGAGAGGAGGTGAGGCAGGTGAGGTGAGAGGTGAGAGTGTAGGTGGAGAGTGAGGTGAGAGGCAGGTGAGAGTGTGAGAGGCAGGAGATGGTATGCAGGTGAGGCAGGTGAGGCAGGTTTGAGGTAGGTGGAGAGGTGAGACAGGTGAGAGGTAGGGAGGAGAGGCAGGGAGAGTGTGAGGGGTGGTGAGGGGCAGGTGTGGAGGCAGGCGTGATGGAGGAGATGCAGGAGGCAGGTGATGTAGGGGTGAGAGAGGGGATGCGGAAGTGAGGTAGGTGAGCAGGTGTGAGGTAGGTGAGTGTAGTGTGTGGAGGTGAGAGGTAGGGGAGAGGGTGTAAGCTAGAGACAAGGCCAGTGTTTTGAAACAAAGGAGGAGTGAAATGAGAGAGAGGGGAGAAGGAAAGGGAGAGAAGGGAGAGGGGAGAGTGAGACTGGAGAGGATGAAGGAGGAGAGAAGGAGGGGGATGAGACGGGTTAACACAGGTGTAGGAAATATAAATATTCTGCCCAGAGGAGGAGGCCGTGATGGTGGTGGCGTGGGAGACTGGCAGTGATGTACTGCAGGTGATATGATGGTGGTGATGGTGGTGATGGGTGGTGGTCAGGTGGTGGTTGTGAGTTGCTGGTGTGGGATGGCTGGTGGTGGTGATGGTGATGGTGATGGTGGTGGTGGTGGTGGCAGGTGGTGATGGCGGTGATGGTTGGTGGTGGGTGGTGGTGGTGGGGTGGTGATGCTGGTGATGGAGGTATGGGTTGTTGTGGTGGTGATGGGTGGTGGTGGGTGATGAGTGGTGAGTGGTGGAGGGTGGTGGCTGGTGATGGCAGTGGTGATGGGGGTGATGGTGGTGGGTGGGTGGTGGTGGGTGATGGTGAGTGGTGGTGTGATGGGTGGCGGTGGTGGATGGGTGGTGGTGGTGGTGGTTGGTGGGGTTGCTGGTGATGGTGATGGGGGCGGTAAGGTGGTGGTGATGGGATGCAGGTGATTGGAGTGATGGTTGGTGGTGGTGGTGAGGGTGGTGTGGTGGCAATGGTGATGGTGGTGGTGGTGCTGGTGGTGAGGTGGTAGTGATGGTGTTGGAGGCGGTGGTGGTGGGTGGTGGTGGGTGGTGATGGTGGTAGTGACTGCGGGAATGGGTGGTGGTGGGTGGTGATGGTAGTGATGGTGGTGGAGTGGTGGTGGTGGTGGTTGGGTGATGGTGGTAGTGACGGTGGTGAAGGGTGGTGGGTGGATGGGTGGTAGTGGATGGTGGTGGAGGTGGTGGGTGGTGGTGGGTGGTGATGGTAGTAGTGATGGTGGTGGTGGTGGTGGTGGTGGGTGATGGCTTGGTGGTGGTGGTGGGGTGAAGGCTGGTGGGTGATGGTTGTGGTGGGGGCAGTGGTGGTGGGTGATGGGCAGCGGTGGGGTGATGGTGGTGGTGACTGGAGTGGAGATGGGTGCTGGTAGGTGCTGGTGGTGGAGGAGGGTGGTGAGTGGTGGTGCTGGTGATGGGTGTTGGTCGTTGTGAGGAAAGATGGTGATGGTGGGTGGTGGAGGGTGGTGATGGTGATGAGTGGTTGTGGTGATGGGTGGTGGTGGTGATGTTGTTGGTGATGGATGGTGGTGGTGGATGGGTGTTGATGGTGGTGATGGGTAATGGTGATGGGTGGTGGTGGTGGTGATTGATGGTGGAGGTGGTGATGTGTGGTGGTGGTGGTAGTAGTGATGGGTGGTGTTGATGGATGATGGTGGTGGTGGGTAGGTAGTGATGGATGATGGTGGTGATGGATGGTGATTGTGATGGGTGGTGGTGATGGGAGGTGGTGGTGGGTAGTGGTGGGTGGTGGTGGTTGATGGTGGTGAATGGTTATGGTGATGGTGATGGGTGATGGGTAGTGGTGATGGGTGGGTGGTGATGGTGATGGTGATGATGGTGATGGTGGTAGGTGGAGGGGTAGTGATGGGTGGTGGTTGGAGTGGTGGTGGTGATGGGTTGGGATGATGGTGATGGGGCGCGGTTCGAGTGCTGGTGGTGGTGATGGTGGCAGGAGGTGATGGTTTTGGGTGATGGATGGTCGTGGTGAGGGGTGATGGGTTGTGGGCTGGTGGGTGATTGGTGGAGGGGAAGTGGTGATGATGATGGTGGTGATGGAGTTGGTGGTGGTGGAGGTGGTGGAGGCTGGTGGTGGTGGTGATGGTGATGATGGAGGTTGATATGGTGATGATGGAGGTTGGTGGTGATGGTGGTGAGGATGTTGGTGGTGATGGTGGTGATGGAGGTTGGTGGTGATGGAGGGTGGGTGATGGATGGTGGTGGGTGATGTGATCGTTGTGGTGGTGGTGATGGTGCGGTGATGGAGGTTGGTGGTGATGGTGGTTGCGGGAGAGTAGTGGTGATGGAGGGTGGTGGTGATGGAGTGGTGGTGATGGTGGTGGTGGTGGTGGTGATGGTGGTGATGGAAGGTGGTGGGATGGTGATGGAAGGTGGGTGATGGTAGTGATGGAGGGGTTGGATGGAGGGTGGTGGTGATGGTGATGATGGGAAGGTGGTGATGGTGGTGATTGAGGGTGTTGGATGAGGGGTGGTGGGTGATGGGAGATGGAGGGTGGTGATGGTGATGATGGAGGCTGATGGTGTGGTGGTGATGGAGGTTGGTGGTGATGGTGGTGGGAGGATGGTGGTGATGGTGGTGATGGAGGTTGGTGGTGATGGAGGGTAGTGGTGATGGAGGGTGGTGGTGATGGAGGGTCGTTGTGGTGGTGGTGATGGTGGTGATGGAGGTTGGTGGTGATGGTGGTTGTGGAGAGTGGTGATGGAGGGTGGTGGTGATGGAGGGTGGTGGTGATGGTGGTGTTGGAGGGTGGTGGTGATGGTGGTGATGGAAGGTGGTGGTGATGGTGGTGATGGAAGGTGGTGTGATGGTGATGGAGGGTGTTGGTGATGGAGGGTGGTGGTGATGGTGATGATGGAAGGTGGTGGTGATGGTGGTGATTGAGGGTAGTAGGATGGTGGGTGGTGGTGATGTGGAGATGGAGGGTGGTGGTGATGGTTGTGATGGAGGATGATGGTGGTGGTGTTATGTTGTGGGTAGGGGAGAGTGAGGGAAGGGAAAGAGGAGGAGGAAGAGGGTGAGGGGAGAGGTGAGGGGAGGAGGGAGGGAGGGAGGAGGGAGGGAGGGGTAGGAGGGAAGGAGTGGGGAGGAAGAAGGGAGGGGAGGGAGGAGGGAGGAGGGGGAGGAGGGAGGGAGGGAGGGAGGTGAGGGAAGGAGTGGGGGAGGAAGAAGGAGGGAGGGAGGAGGGAAGGAGGGAGGGAAGGAGGGAAGGAGGAGGGAGGGAGGGGAGGGAGGAGGAGGGGGAGGGAGGTGAGGGAAGGAGTGGGGAGGAAGAAGGGAGGGAGGGAGGGAGGGGATGGGAGGGAGGGGAGGGAGGGGAGGTGGAGGGAAGGAGGGAGGAAGAAGGAGGGAGGGGAGGGAGGGAAGAGGGAGGGAGGGAGGGAGGGAGGTGGGGAAGGAGTGGGGAGGGGAGGAGGGAGGGGAGGGGAGGAGGGAGGGAGGGAGGGAGGGGAGGAGGGAGGGAGGGAAGGAGGGAGGAAGAAGGAGGGAGGGAGGGAGGGAGGGGAAGGAGGGAGGGAGGGGAGGGAGGGAGGTGGGGAGGAAGGAGTGGGAGAAGAAGGGAGGGAGGGGAGGGGAGGGAGGGAGGGGATGGAGGGAGGAGGGGAGGGAGGGAGGGAGGAGGGAAGGAGTGGGGAGGAAGAAGGGAGGGAGGAGGGGAGGAGGAAGGAGGGAGGGAGGGAGGGGAGGGAGGGGAGGGAGGAAGGAGGAGGAAGAAGGGAGGGAGGGAGGAGGGAGGGAGGGATGGAGGGGGAGGGAGGGAGGGAGGTGAGGGAAGGAGGGGAAGAAGGAGGAGGAGGGAGGAGGGAGGGAGGAGAAGGAGGGAGGGAGGAGGAGGAGGGTTCGTGTGGAGGTGTGATGATTCTTGTACAGAGACTACAGTCACCCCTCGCCAGCCACCAGTCACTACTCACCAATCACCAGTCACTACTCACCAGTCACCAGTCATTATTCACCAGCCACCAGTCACTACTCACCAGTTACCAGTCACTACTCACCAGTCACCAGTCATTATTCACCAGCCACCAGTCACTACTCACCAGTCACCAGTCACTACTCACCAGTCACCAGTCATTACACTACTCACCAGTCACCAGTCATTATTCACCAGCCACCAGTCACTACTCACCAGTTACCAGTCACTACTCACCAGTCACCAGTCATTATTCACCAGCCACCAGTCACTACTCACCAGCCACCAGTCACCCCTCACCAGTCACCAGTCACACCACCAGTCACCAGTCACTACCACCAGCCACCAGTCATTATTCACCAGCCACCAGTCACTACTTACCAGTTACCAGTCACTACTCACCAGTCACCAGTCATTATTCACCAGCCACCAGTCACTACTCACCAGTTACCAATCACTAACCAGTCACCAGTCATTATTCACCAGCCACCAGTCACTACTCGTTACCAGTCACTACTCACCATTCACCAGTCATTATTCACCAGCCACCAGTCTCACCACCAGTCACCAGTCACTACTCACCAGTCACCAGTCATTATTCACCAGCCACCAGTCACTACTCACCAGTTACCAGTCACTACTCACCAGTCACCAGTCATTATTCACCAGCCACCAGTCACTACTCACCAGTCACCAGTCACTACTCACCAGTCACCAGTCATTATTCACCAGCCACCAGTCACTACTCACCAGTTACCAGTCACTACTCACCAGCCACCAGTCACCCTCACCAGTCACCAGTCACACCAGCCACCAGTCACCTTCACCAGCCACCAGTCACTACTCACCAGTCACCAGTCATTATTCACCAGCCACCAGTCACCCTTCACCAGCCACCAGTCACTACTCACCAGTCACCAGTCATTATTCACCAGCCACCAGTCACTACTCACCAGTTACCAGTCACTACTCTCAGTCACCAGTCATTATTCACCAGCCACCAGTCACTACTACCAGTTACCAATCACTACTCACCAGTCACCAGTCATTATTCACCAGCCACCAGTCACTACTCACCAGTTACCAGTCACTACTCACCAGCCACCAGTCACTAATCACCAGTTACCAGTCACTACTCACCAGTTACCAGTCAATACTCACCAGTCACCAGTCATTATTCACCAGCCACCAGTCATTATTCACCAGCCACCAGTCACTACTCACCAGCCACCAGTCACTAATCATCAGTTACCAGTCATTATTCACCAGCCACCAGTCACTACTCACCAGTTACCAGTCACTACTCACCAGTCATTATTCACCAGCCACCAGTCACTACTCACCAGTTACCAGTCACTACTCACCAGCCACCAGTCACTACCACCAGTTACCAGTCACTACCACCAGCCACCAGTCATTATTCACCAGCCACCAGTCACTACTCACCAGCCACCAGTCACTAATCACCAGTTACCAGTCACTACTCACCAGCCACCAGTCACTAATCACCAGTTACCAGTCACTACTCACCAGTTACCAGTCACTACTCACCAGTCACTACTCACCAGTCACCACCACCTGCAGCGGGGTCGCCGTGGTCTAGCAGCAGGAGTTATAATCGCTCCCTCAGGGACTTGAAGCCCCTAAGACACGTAAGCCTGCCACTGTGTGTCCCAGGGTGTCTTAAGGTGTCCCAGGGTGTCTTAAGGTGTCCCAGGGTGTCTTAAGGTGTCCCAGGGTGTCGTACTGTGTCTCAGGGTGTTTTAGTGTGTTCCAGGGTGTCTTAAAGTGTCCCAGGGTGTCTTAAGGTGTTCCAAGGTGTCTTATTGTATATTATTGTGTCTCAGGGTGTCGTAGGGTGTCTCAGGGTGTTTTAGTGTGTTCCAGGGTGTCTTAAAGTGTCCCAAAGTGTCTTAAGGTGTCTCAGGGTGTCTTAGTGTGTCTCAGGGTGTCATAGTGTGACCCAGGGTGTCTTAAAGTGTCCCAAAGTGTCTTAAGGTGTCTCAGGGTGTCTTAGTGTGTCTCAGGGTGTCATAGTGTGACCCAGGGTGTCTTAAAGTGTCCCAAAGTGTCTTAAGGTGTCTCAGGGTGTCTTAGTGTGTCTCAGGGTGTCATAGTGTGACCCAGGTACTCTTAGTGTGTCTCAAGGTGTCTTAGTGTGTCTCAAGGTGTCTTAGTGTGTCTCAGGTTGTACCACTGTGTCAAATGTGTTGTAGGGTGTTTCTTCAGTGAGACACACACACACGCACACACACACACACACACACACACACACACACACACACACACACACACACACACACACACACACACACACACAAAACTGCCCATTGAAAAATTGAGGAGAATAAATGAAAGTGGATGAGAGTGAGGTAAAGAGAATATGTGAAGGTGAGGGAGAGTGAGTGAGTGAGTGAGTGAGGATCGGCCCGTGAATCACCTACAGTACACATGGGTCACTCTGATGGCCCTTGACTCACCTACGGTACAATTTAGTCAGTCTGAGGGCCCGTGAACCCAGTACACATGGGTCACTCTGATGGCCCTTGACTCACCTACGGTACAACTGAGTCAGTCTGAGGGCCCGTGAATCACCTACAGTACATATGGATCACTCTGATGGCCCTTGACTCACCTACAGTACAATTGAGTCAGTCTGAGGGCCCGTGAATCACCTACAGTACACATGGGTCACTCTGATGCCTGACTCACCTACGGTACAATTGAGTCAGTCTGAGGGCCCGTGACTCACCTACAGTACACATGAGTCACCCTGAGGGCCCATAATTCACTTAAGATAAGCATGGGTAAATCAAGACTCATTTACAGAAGATAGCTGGAAGGGTCAGTAAGTCAAACAGGATGTGGGGATGACTCACCTGGTTGCTTGGCTGACACTTTACATCTGGCCTTGTTGCAGCGGTAGAGACCAGCGCAGGCGCAGTCTGAATCCACCCGACACAAACTACGCCGCACCTCAGTACAGGATCTCTGTAATATACAAAATAATGGTGTTATGGTGTGTTACAGTGTGTTATAGTGTGTTACGGTGTGTCATGGTGTGTTACAGTGTGTTATGGAGTGTTATGGTGTGTCACAGTGTGCTATGGTGTGTTACGGTGTGTCATGGTGTGTAATGGTGTGTTACAGTGTGCTATGGTGTGTTATGCCTGGGGTGATAGTGTTATGTCGTGTTATGGTGTGTTACGTTGTGTTATGGTGTGTTACGGTATGTTATGGTGTTATGTCTGGGTGATGATGTGTTATGGTGTGTTACAGTATGCTATAGTGTATTATGGTGTGTTACGTTGTGTTATGGTGTATTATGGTGTGTTATGGTGTCCTACAGTGTATTATGGTGTGTTATGTCTGTGTGGTGATGTGTCATGGTGTATTACGCCTGGGTGATGGTGTGTTATGGTGTGTTATGGTGCTATTTCTGGGTGATGGTGTGCTAAGATGTGTTATGGTGTGTTATGGTGTTACATCAGGGTGATGGTGTGTTAATGAGCCAATCATAGTGGCCTTTGGTGTGACGCCCCAGGCCTAACTGTGCTGATTGGCTGGAAGCTGAGTTCGTGTCCTAGCAAGACGGGCACTCGGTTTTGAAACCCAGAGTCTGTGTTGGAATTTTGTGTAGGGAGGTGTGGGACGTCTGTGGTGGCGACATGGCAGGTATTTTGGTGTATTCTATTTGGTAAATCCTTAAGTTCCCATTTGTTGTGAGATACGTGGTCCCCGTTTAACTAGCTAGGAGAAAAGGTCTAATAAACCAAAAAGCGTTAAGAAGTGTTATAAATTCTCCCTCCATCTTGGTGTTGAGTAAAACATTGTCATACATGTCTTTGGTGTTATACAGTGATACACTGAATCATGAGTGACAACACATCCATCACCTGTTTCCACTAGGGTTACTCCTATTCCCCCCAGTTATCCTCGTCCCCTCGTATCAGTTACCCTCTGGTGGGGGGGGTGGAGTGCCCACAGGGAAATCCCACCTCAACCATAAACAATCCATACCTCCCATCACTCTCACAAGTATAAAGAAGAAAGAAAGAAAGATTAAGACAAACAGAGAGAATTAGAAAATAAAGAAAGAGAAAAGTATATAAAATTAAGGTAAAATTAAAGCTATTGTTACAGTGTGCTATTGTGTTTTATGGTAATATGTCTGGGTGATGGTGCATTACAGTGTATTACACCATGGTCACCTGTAGTGTAATGGTTAGCATGCTCGCCTCGCAAGGGAGTGGACTCGGGTTCGATCCCCGGGCAGGGTGAAACTATGGGCAAGTTTCTTTACGCCATTTGCCTCTGTCCACCCAGCAGTAATTGGGAACCTGGATGTTAATCGATTTACGGATAGTATTCCGGGGTAATGGTTAGCCAGTGCAACTGGCGAGTAGTCCGGTCTTCTCTGACTATTCCTTGACACCTGGTCATGCAACTCGTTAACTTAGGGTGTGGTTGTTGTGTTGGCGACAGCTTCTACACCTTAAGCAGATTCACGCCTAGGTGACCCTAGAGCCGGCCATCCTACACAAGGGGTAACCATTATTATTATTATTATTACAGCGGAGAGAAACCGCATATATGAAGTTGGCTTTGCCATCCGCCAAAGCATCCTACACAAGCTAACTGAAATGCCTATTAGGATCAACGAGGCTTCATGACGCTCCGAGTCCCACTGAATCACCACGTCATGCCTTTTTCATCAGTGCATACGCCCCAACACTGGATGCAGAGGATGGCATCAAGGAGGCCTTTTACACCGACGTGGACAGAGTGCTAACCTCTATCTCCAGAGAAGATAAGGTTGTGCTCTTTGTGACTTCAATGACAGAGTTAGAGATGCTGACATTTGGCAGGGAACCATAAGGAGAGATGGACTAGACAAGCCTAATCCCAATGCCGTATTCCTCATCAGCAAGTGTGTTGCACACAACCTCACTATCACCAATACCTTGTCTAGGCAGGCCGACAAGTTCAAGGGTTCGTGGCAACACCCATGATCCAAACTCTATCATCTCATTGACTACATCATTGTCAGAGAAAGAGATCGCCTAGATGTCCTCATCAACCGAGCCATGCATGATTCAGACCACTGCGACACTGATCATCAGCTCGTCAGAGCCAAGCTATTACTTCATGTCGCCCCAAAACGGCGAAGGCAGCAAGCCTCCAGAAGAGATTTTAACACTTAGCGTCTGGAGGATTCAGCGGTACCACATGCTTTCAGAGAGCAGCTCGAACATGGGCTGATAAACAACCCCACAACAAACAACCCAAATCCCAGTGCCGAATGGGATATTCTAAACACTGTCATGAAAAAAACCCTGCAGAGAGACCCTCGGCCAGATCGAAAGAATACACCAGGACTGTTTTATGAAAATTACCTGGCAATCAGTGTACTCGTCGATGATAAATGTGCTGCTTTAACTGACTGGCAGAACAACCCTCAGTCTCAGACCAAAGCTGATACCTTCAGCAAGAAGAAAACGGCCGTCCAGCGTGAACTTTGCAATCTAACGAACGACTGGTTTAACAATAAATCATGAGAAACACAATAATTTGCAGATCAGCACAAGTCCTCCTAAATAGACTTCTTCCTGAGGCGGAAAACTTCCTCCCAGAAACTCAATGTGGCTTTAGACCATCACGTGGCACCACTGACATGATCTTTGCTGCCCACCAGATACAGGAAAAGTGCAGAGAACAGCATCATGACCTATACATGGCTTTCATCAACCTAATGAAAGCCTTTGACTTGGTCAGCAGGGAAGCCCTCTGGTGGACCCTCAGCCGTTTTGGCTGCTCTCCAAAATGCATCGCCATTGTGAGGCAACCCCACGATGGCATGAACGGCAGTGTCCTGCACAATGGCACCCAGTCTGAGTTTTTCCCCATCCAAACGGGGGTTAAACAAGGGTGTACTGTCACCAACTCTCTTTTCCATTTTCTTTGCTGTCTTCCTTACTCGAGCCAGCGCCAATTTAGCCGGCGGTGGGACATCGAGTACTGGATGAAGGGTCTTTTCAACACTAGACGACTCCAGGCAGGAACACAGGTGTTGGCAGCTTCCATTACTGAACTTCAGTTTGCAGACGACCTCACCCTTGTCGCTCACACTAAACGTGACCTACAGGAGATTCTAAACACCTATGCAGATACGTATGCACACTTCGGCCTTAAGGTGAATGTACATAAGACTCAGATCCTCTTTCAGCCTGTCCCTGGTTCAGACACATCTTCACCATCCATCCAGCTTAATGGTACTACCCCTTCTAATGTTACCCACTTTTGGTATCTCGGCTCCCACCTGTCCACCACCGCCGACATCGATAAAGAGATTCAACATCGGATCAGATGTGGCTCTCAAGCCTTTGGCAGATTCTGGAACCGTATTTTCAGCTGTAGAGAGCTGAAATTATCTACAAAGATACTCGTATACCGAGCAGTAGTCCTTCCCACCCTGCTATATGGGAGCGAGACATGGGTCACATACAGGAGGCACCTCAAGGCACTTGAAAACTTTCACGAACGTGGCCTACATTTAATCCTCAGAGTTCGCTGGGAAGACAAGAGAACAAATACCAGTATTATTGCTGACACCAACTGTAGGAGCATGGAAGCTACCATTATTCATGAACAACTACGTTGGACTGGCCATGTTACCTGCATGGACGACAGTAGAGTGCCAAAGTAGCTACTTCACATTCACCTAACAAATAGTAAACGTAATGCTAGCAGGCAAGTAAAAGGTATAAGGGTAGTCTTAAGACGAAAGTGCCAAATCGACCCCCTCATCTGGGAGACGATTACTCCACATCGTAACGTTTGGAGGAGCACCACACGAGAAGGTGTCAATACTTTCGAGTTAGGCCGACTTCAAACCGAGGTAGAGAAGCACCAACGTCGGAAAGACGCTGCCGCCGCCCCTCCCGCATTAGCTGTAGTCCCCCATATGTGTGTAACATCTGTGAACGACTGTGCTGGTCCGTATCGGCCTCTTTAGTCACCTCAAAACTCACTAGTGAAGGTGATATCCCTAATAATTGTATCATAGTTGGGTGAACGTCATACTCGATTCCGAGAAACAGCAAAGTAGGAAGTAGTAGTACGGTGTGTTATGTCTGCGGATTGTTTTTGTTATGGAGTCATGGTGTAGGTGTGTTATGGTGTGTTACGGTGTTTTATGTTGTGTTACATCTGGGTGATGGTGTGTTATGGTGTGTTAAGGTGTGTTATGGGGTGTTGCAGTATGTTATAGTGTGTTATGGTGTGTTACGGTGTTTTATATTGTGTTACGGTGTGTTATGGGGTGTTGCAGTGTGTTATAGTGTGTTATGGTGTGTTACGTCTGTGTGATGGTGTGTTATGGTGTGTTACGTCTGTGTGATGGTGTGTTATGGTGTGTTACGTCTGTGTGATGGTGTGTTACGTCTGGGTGATGGTGTTTTATAGTGTGTTATGGTGTGTTATAATGTGTTACGATGTTACGTCTGGATGTGGGCATGGGGAGTTGTGGGTGTGGGTGTGCAGAGGTGTGGGTGTGGGAGGTGTGGGTGTGGGGAGGTGTTGGTGTGTGGGTGTGGGTGTGGGTGGGGAGGTGTGGGTGGGGAGGTGTTGGTGTGGGTGTGGGTGTGGGTGTGGGGAGTGTTGGTGGGTGTACAGTAGGTAAGAGTATCACTATCTGCTAGGGCGGTGATGGGTGTGGGTGGGGAGGTGTGGGTGTGGGGAGGTGTGGGTGTACGGTAGGCTTGGGTGTCATTAATTATCTGTTAGGGCGGTGATGGGTGTAAATTGCGTTATTGTAACAAGAAGTTAATGACACAAGAGACCTTATTAACGCGGTCATTATTAGTTAATGATACTTAATAAGGATTCAATATTGCCTCCAGTATCTGAAATAACTCACTAACATCGGGCAGCAGCCTCTCACTGCTGACCGTGCAAGTTCCTCGTGCAGGAAGGACCCACGATGCACTGTGTTTATCGTGTTGAGTAAAAATAATACAGGAGAACATTGTACGTCACTTAGGAGATAAACATGCACTGAAACACTATTTTAACTAGATACGTTCATTTAAGAACAGTTAGGTTAGATTAAGTTTGGTTCAAACCTAACCTAACCTAACCTAACCTAACCTAACCTAACCTAACCTAACCTAACCTAACCTAACCTAACCTAGCCTAACCTAACCAAACCTAACCTGCTTAATGAAAGACCATTGACTAAGTCATTATTATGTTTGGCTACATAAGTGTATATATTTGGCCACATAAGTGTGTATGTTTGACACATAAATGTGTATGTTGGCCACATAAATGTGTATGTTGGCCACATAAGTGTGTATGTTTGGCCACATAAGTGTGTATGTTTATGACATAAGTGTATATGTTTGGCCACATAAGTGTGTGTGTTTGGCCACATAAGTGTGTTATGTTTGGCCACATAGTATGGTTTCACATAAGTGTCCATGTTTGGCAACATAAGTGTATATGTTTGCCACATAAATGTGTATGTTCGGCAACATAAGTGTGTATGTTTGGCCACATAAGTGTGTATGTTCCACATATGTGTGTATGTTTCTACATAAATGTATATGTTTGACACATAAGTGTGTATGTTTGACACATAAGTGTGTATGTTTGGCCACATAAATGTGTATGTTCGGCAACATAAGTGTGTATGTTTGTACATAAGTGTGTATGTTTGGACATAAATGTATATGTTTGGCACATAAGTGTGTATGTTTGTACATAAGTGTGTGTTTGGCCATATAAGTGTGTATGTTAGGCCACGTTAGTGTGCATGTTTGGCCACAATGTAGAGTGTATGTTTGTACAATAAGTGTGTATGTTTGTACATAAGTGTGTTTGGCGACATAAGTGTGTATGTTGTACATAAATGTATATGTTTGGCCAAATAGTGTGTATGTTTGTACATAAGTGTGTATGTTTGCATATATAAGTGTGTATGTTTGGCACGTTAGTGTGCATGTTTGGACATAGAGTGTATGTTTGTACATAAGTGTGCATGTTTGTACATAAGTGTGCATGTTTGTATATAAGTGTGTATGTTTGTACATAAGTGTGTGTTTGTACATAAGTGTGTTTGTTTGGCCCATACGTGTATGTTTGGCAACATAAGTGTGTATGTTTGGACATAAGTGTGTATGTTTGGCACACATAAGTGTGTATGTTTGTGCAGTGTGTATGTTTGACACATAAGTGCGTTGTTGTCCACATAAGTGTATGTTTGGCAACATAAGTGTGTATGTTTGGTCACATAGGTGTGTATGTTTGTACATAATTGTGTTTGTTTGGCCACATAAGTGTGTATGTTTGGCCACATAAGTGTATATGTTTGGCCATAAATGCGTATGTTCGGCATATAAGGTGTATGTTTGGCCACATAAGTGTGTGTGTTTGTCACATAAGTGTGTATGTTTAGCACATAAGTGTGTTTGTTTGGCACATAGGGTGTATGTTTGCAACATAAGTGTGTATGTTTGGTCACATAGTGTGTATGTTTGTACATAAGTGTGTTTGTTTGGCCACATAAGTGTGTATGTTGGCACATAAGTGTGTATTTGGCCACATAAGTGTGTTTGTTTGTACATAAGTGTGTATGTTTGGCACATAGTGTGTATGTTTGGACATAAGTGTGTATGTTTGTACATAAGTGTGTATGTTTGGCATAAGTGTGTATGTTTGGCCATATAAGTGTGTTTGTACACATAAGTGTGTATGTTTGGCCATAAGTGTTGTATGTTTGTACATAAGTGTGTATGTTTGGTCACATAAGTGTGTATGTTTGTACATAAGTGTGTATGTTTGTACATAAGGTGTATGTTTGTACATAAGTGCGTTTGTTTGTACATAGGTGTGTATGTTTGGCCATATAAGTGTGTGTTTGTATATAAGTGTGTATGTTTGTACATAGGTGATGTTTGTACATAGTGTATATTTTACATAAGGTGGTATGTTTGGCCACATAAGTGTTTGTTTGGCCACATAAGTGTGTATGTTTGTACATAAGTGTGTGTGTTTTGCACATAAGTGTGTATGTTTGTCACGTAGTGTATGTTTAAGTCATAAGTGTGTATGTTTGTACATAAGTGTGTATGTTTGGCCACATAAGTGTGTTTGTTTGTACATAAGTGTGTGTTTGTACATAAGTGCGTTTGTTTGTACATAAGTGTGTATGTTGGCCATTGTGTTATGTTTCATATAAGTGTGTATGTTTGTACATAAGTGTGCATGTTTGTCACATAAGTGTGTATGTTTGTACATAAGTGTGTTTGTTTGTACATAAATTGTTTTGTTTGCACATATAGTGTGCATGTTTGTACATAATTGTGTATGTTTGCACATATGTGTATGTTTGTACATAAGTGTGCATGTTTGGCACATAAGTGTGTATGTTTGGCCATAAGTGTGTATGTTTCCACTAAGGTGTGTATGCTTTGCCATATAAGTGTGTATGTTTGGCCACATAAGTGGGTATGTTTGGTCACATAAGTGTGTATGTTTGGCAACATAAGTGTGTATGTTTGGCCGCATAAGTGTACAAATGCAGAATCTAATCTGGAATAGGCTGACCCCTTCATTCCCATACCACATTACCTGAGAGGTTAGGTTAGGTTAGGTTAGGATAGGTTAGATTAGGTTAGGTTCGGATGGTGGTGAGAGGGATGGTGGTGAGAGGGATGGTGGTGAGAGGGATGGTGGCGTAAGGATGGTGGTGAGAGGGATGGTGGTGCAAGTGATGGTGGTGAGAGGGATGGTGGTGTAAGGAGATATTGGTGAGGGATGGTGGTGTAGGGGATGGTGGAGAGGATGGTGGTATAAGGGATGGTGGTAGGGATTGTGGTGTAAGGGATGGTGGTGAGAGGGATGGTGGTGAGAGGGATTGTGGTGTAAGGGATGGTGGTGAGAGGGATGGTGGTGGGGATAGTGGTGAGAGGGATGGTGGTGAGAGGGATGGTGGTGTAGGGATGCTGGTGAGAGGGATTGTGGTGCAGGGATGGTGGTGAGAGGGATGCTGGTGAGAGGGATGGTGGGTGGTGAGAGGGATGGTGGGTGGTGAGAGGGATGGTGGTGTAAGGGATGGTGAAAGGGATGATGGTGTAAGGGATGGTGGTGTAAGTGATGGTGGTGAAAGGGATGGTGGGTTGTGAGAGGGATGGTGGGTGGTGAGAGAATGGTGGTGTGTACGTGATGGTGGTGAGAGGATGGTGGTGTAAGGGATGGTGGTGTAAGTGATGGTGGTGGTGAGAGGATGGTGGGTGGTGAGAGGGATGGTGGTGTAAGTGATGGTGGTGGGGAGGGATGGTGGTGAGAGGGATGGTGGTGTACGTGATGGTGGTGAGAGGGATGGTGGTGTAGGGGATGGTTGTGTAAGTGATGGTGGTGAGGAGGGATGGTGGGTGGTGAGGGGGATGGTGGTGTAAGGATGGTGGTGAGAGGGATGGTGGTATAAGGGATGGTGGTGGAGAGGGATGGTTGTGAGAGGATGGTGGTGTGGGGATGGTGGTGAGAGGGATGGTGTGGGTGGTGAGGGATGGTGGTGTAGGGATAGTGGTGAGAGGGATGGTGGTGAGAGGGATGGTGGTGGAAGGGATGCTGGTGGGGAGGTTATGGTGTAAGGGATGGTGGTGTGAGGGATGGCGGTGAGAGGGATGGTGGTGAGAGGATGGTGGGTGGTGAGAGGATGTTTGGTGTAAGGATAGTGGTGAAAGGGATGGTGGTGTAAGTGTTGGTGGTGGAGGGATGGTGGTGAGAGGGATAGTGGTGAGAGGGATGGTGATGAGAGGGGATTGGTGGTGTAAGGGATGGTGGTGAGAGGGATGGTGGGTGGTGAGAGGGATGGTGGTGTAAGTGATGGTGGTGAGAGGGATGGTGGGTGGTGAGAGGGATGGTGGTGTAAAGGATGGTGGTGAGAGGGATGGTGGTAAGAGGGATGGTGGTAGGAGGCAGCCAATCAATAGGAGGGTCCCTCAACAACTATTAAACGGTAATTGAAGAGCGGCGCCGCCATTAGTCATCTCACATACCAGGCGTCAGCACCACCAGTACGGCTGACACCGGGCGTCAGCACCACCTGTACGGCTGACACCAGGCGTCAGCACCACCAGGACCATGACTGATACCAGGCGTCAGCATCACCAGGACTACAGCTTAGACCGGGCGTCAGCGCCAGAGGACTGGGCGCAGGCGTCTGCTCCACCAGGACTACAGCTGACACCAGGCGTCAGTACCATCAGGACTACGGCTGACAGCAGGCGACAGTACCACCAGAAATACGGACTGCATCAGGCGTCAGTACCACCGAGGACTAGACGGCTGACACTTTACAGGAATATAGCTGACAGTATACTGTAGTTGAGTACGTTCTTCTCTGAGCTGACTAAAATCGCCTGGTGTTTGTTAGCCAAATACAGTATTACCAGACTACAAGACGGTGAAGGATATGAAACTAACGTGAATCATTGATGAACCTCAACCTGAGCCTGTCTTGGTGTGACCTGTACTGTACTGTACTGTACTGTACTGTTCACTAAGTACAGTATGTTGCATGTATACATTGTCTAGGTATGGTAAGTAGGTGCGGTATATAACGCAGCTACTTTAAGTAAGGTCATCACTGAGCGGGAGTATTAAGTAGGAATACCATAAAAAATAAGATGGGTGGAAATAAACACCAGACCTGAGAGTTAGGTGTTGTCGAGTGTTTATGTCGGAGGAGGAGGAGGAGGAGGGTATAGCAGAAGGGAGGAGGAGGTATAGCAGAGAGGAGGAGGAGGAGGCATGGAGGAGGTATAGTAGAGAGCAGGAGGAGGAGGCATGGAGGGAGGGTATAGTAGAGAGCAGGAGGAGGAGCAGGAGGAGGAGATAGCAGAGAGGAGGAGGAGAGGATGGAGGAAGGGTATAGGAGGAAGGAGGGCCGTTCTTCACTACACTACAGTACTGGATCTACCAGGTAGCCGGGAAGACCATCAGCTTTCTAACGCTCCTCATTCTATTTACTGGCCCTCAACAGCTCACCATATCTTTAAGGGCTCACCATATAAGAGCCTCACCATATGATTAAGGGCTAACTATATCATTAAGGGCTACTATATTATTAAGGCTCACCATACCCTTAAGGGATCACCATATCATTAAGGGCTCACCATATCATTAAGGGCTCACCATAGCATTAAGGGCTCACCATAGCATTAAGGGCTCACTATAATAGTGTACAGGGTGTAACGGATGTGAGGCTGTTGTATTCATAATGGTAATTGCAATCAAGATATATATATATATATATATATATATATATATATATATATATATATATATATATATATATATATATATATATATATATATATATATATATATATATATATATATATATATATATATATATATATATATATATATATTATATATATTTTTCTTGATTCACGAGAAAGAAACAACGTTTGCCTTTTCTCGTGTTATAATTTATCTTATCCACGTTTCATTGTGATCTACATGAAAAAAAAAAAAAAAAAAAAAAAAAAAAAAAAAATATAAAATATATATATATATATATATATATATATATATATATATATATATATATATATATATATATATATATATATATATATATATATATATATATATATATATATATATATATAATTGTTGCCTCTGAAGATGTCCTGAATAAAGACGAAAGCTAAGGTGCTCCATTGTTTCCCTCTTTCCCTGTTCTCCTACACTTCTGTAACTCCTCCTTCACTAGTGGTGTCTCCGGATAAACTGAAAATTGCTAAAGTTCACCCAGCATATAAAAAATCTGGGGACAAAGGTCTCTTCAAGAATTACCGCCCCATATCAGTCCTCCCAGTCTTGAGTAAGATACTGAAGAAGCTAGCATGTAGTACAGTAGACTAAATTCCTTCTGCAGTGTCAATAACATCTTTAGACCCCAGTTTGGATTTAGAGCTAGAAGGTCGACTGAAAGTGCTCTGCTATCCTTTACTAATGACATCTTAAATTCCTTTGATGACAGTCAGTTCACAGTTGGAATATTCTTGGACCTCTCTAAAGCCTTCGATACTGTCGACCATACCATCCTCCTTTCAAAGCTTGAACATTACGGCGTTAGGGGCCTATCTCAAGAATCTGACTCCTCGCCAATCTTGTATGGCGTCCCCCAAGGTTCCATTCTCGGTCCAGTACTGTTTTTGTTGTACATAAATGACATAGTCCACGCCAGCACAGTCATAAAATACAACTTATTTGCATACGATAGTAATCTCTATGCCAGCAACTCAGACCTCCATTCCTTGATGAGAACTATGAACACTGAATTGACTAATGTTAGGACCTGGGTAATACGTAATAAACTGACCTTAAACCTTGCGAAAACCCACTACACGGTCTTTCAGGGAAAAACTTACCCCCAGACTTGGACCCCCTGTATCTTGGTAATACAGTCCTCAAACGAGAACAAAATTCCTCGGAGTTATTGTTGACGAGAAACTTAACTGGAGAAATCACATACAAGGTAGTAGGTAGTAGGCAGCTGCCAAACAGGGGGGTACTACCGCCTGGGAAGATATTGGAAGCATAATGTGTTGTCTAATGGTAGACCCTGCTGCCATATGGCACCATGAAAATTGTGACCAAGTCCCAGGTTGCTGATCTGACTTTCTGCCTCATTTACACACAATCGCAGGGTCTCACTTGTTTCTCATACTATTGACAACACAACATTCATATATTGTTTCTCATTTTTTCTTTTTTAATGTTTTGTATTTCTTTATTTATTTACAGTGTTGTTGCTATTATTATTCACATCATTATTAATTTATTATTTTATTTTCAATTTTGTATTCTTTAATATAAATTTTATTTACTATGAATTATTATTATTATTATTATTATTATTATTATTATTATTATTATTATTATTATTATTATTATTATTATTATTATTATTATTATTATTATTATTATTATTATTATTATTATTATTATTATTATTATTATTATTATTATTACAGTATTATTACAGTATTATTATTATTATTATTATTATTATTATTATTATTATTATTATTATTATTACATTTTCACCCCCCAGGCCCCGATATGGGTCAGTGACCTGTGCCCGGATGGGCTAATCTCCATAAAAAAAAATCATTCTCAGTAAAGTCAATAAACAGTGCGGCATCATGTATCACACTTGACAAGTCACTCACTCTCACAGCAATGAAAGAAATCTATCATGCTCTTGTTTACCAACACTTGATTCACTGTCACACACTATGGGGGGGCCTCTGGCTCTTCAAAACACAATCCCTGGCTACTGCACAAAAGAGAGTTGTACGGACAATGCCCTACTTGAAAAAAAAAAAGATCACACAAACGAAAAATTTGCTAATTTGAAAATGTTAAAATTAGAAGATATTAACACCTACTGCTGTGCCCTCTTTGTTTACAAATCTATCAATCACTTGCTAGACAATAATTATTTCCAGTTCCGGAATAATCAGAGATGCAACTTGTGGCACCCAGAGCTACCCCATGCGTTCCTCTCAGTCCCAGACCTCCATAAAATATCACGTGTGAAGGTGTGGAACAACTTACCCCCACCCATCCGAGCAAAGATTACGCTCCCTTCCTTTAAATCATCTCTTAAAAAATATTTATTGTCTAAGTATCAGTATTTCTTGTAATACCTACTATATTTCCAGTAACTGCTTTTATTGTGCCATTAAAACCGTTTTATCTGAAATTATCATGTAAATAGATAAGAAATTACCTTTGCAATAAACATATTTGCCAACTAGACATAATCCTGACAGCTCTGTCCTCTTGTTCAACCTTATTACTGTACAACTCATGTTGTACTGCTCCCCATTATACTTATGTTTTTCAATTCCACTGTAATTTATGTATATACTTATAATAAAAAAATAAATACATAAATATAATAAATAAATGTTGAAGTGATAACCGTGGTAACATTATGAGATGTTCTTATTACCACCATGCTATTGTGCTATTCCAGATGATACTAAATTTCACATAATACTTCCTTGAGATAAATGTATAGTATATATCAGGTGCCTCAAAGAGCTCAGGTTCTCAACTGGCTCAGCCATGTTAATATTGTTATTATTATCCACTCTGTATCTGTGTTTTTTCTGGCTAAATAAACTGTTTCAATTCAATTCAAACTATCCCCTGTACATAACCTGTTATGCTACAGCTAATTATCTCCTGTACCTCTCCTGTCATATAACAGCTAACTATCATGTACCTCACCTGTCATAAAACAGCAAACTATCCCCTGCACCTCAGTTGTCAGACAACAGTTAACTATCCTTACACCTCACCTGTCATACAACAGCTAACTATCCCCTGTACCTCACCCAGACAACAGTTAACTATCCCCTGTACCTCATCTGTCATACAACAGCTAACTATCCCCTGTACCTCACCTGTCATACAACAGCTAACTATCCCCTGTACCTCACCTGCCATACAACAGCTAACTATCCCCTGTACCTCACCCAGACAACAGTTAACTATCCCCTGTACCTCACCCAGACAACAACAGCTAACTATCCCCTGTACCTCACCTGTCATACAACAGCTAACTATCCCCTGTACCTCACCTGTCATACAACAGCTAACTATTCCCTGTACTTAGAGACTAAACCCTCTTAGTGTAGCGAGGTACAAGCCACTATGGTGCTAATGTTAGACCTGTTAAAGAATGTATCAGCCCTGGTCCTTCGTGACGGGAGAAATCTTGTAAAATTTGAAGAAAAAAAGCAAACTAAAGCCTTTAAAATTATCTTAGGCTCTCCCATGAGGCTCTTCTGTGGTGATCCTGACAACGTTGTTTCCATAAAGCTGCTAAAATATATTAGTCATGGAACTGGAAATTTTAAATGATCCAAACTACAGTTACGCATATGAGGAATGTTTGGAATAGACCATCTGTTCAAAGTTGAGACACAAGAGTGCTTCCTACCACTCTGACGGACAGTTCCCTACATCACAACACCCACGTAACCGCCTAAGTGACTGTCCACACACAATCCTTATCTGGAGCACACCACCACAAGTGAAAGCTCTTGAACATACACACCCTAAAGAGTGATAATAATATCACACAGACCGTCTACACTGACGGCTTTCTTGATACTGTGGTAGGGCTGGAAGATCTGTCATTGTGACTCAACCTAACGGCAATACAATGGAGAAAAGCGTTAGAATTAATAACTGGGCGTCCACTCTACAAACTCTTGCCATACTCACAGCCCTTAAACTTGTTGAAAATACTTCTACTAACAGTCTCATCAACTCTGACTCCTTATACTTGCTCCTGATAACCTCTTTTTAAGTTGTCACGCGCTGTCTCTGAAGCCAGTCACAAAAAGCGTGCCTTGTTGATGCAAGTTTCAGGATTATGCTGCAGTGGATCCCCTCTCACACAGGCCTCGGTCAACATGATATACGGCCATTTGTTTAAACATTCGGGGCAGTAAGACCTAGAAGTAATCCCGAACATCGAGTTACTTTTAATTAACCAGACAAATAGATTCGTCTAACTGCAATAGCAGCCAGAGCAGCACACCGGGTTATTGTATAGTAACTGTAATGCTGCAAAGCGAGAGGCTTGGTAGTTACCACCTCTGGAAACTGATAGCCCTGGAAAGTCAAACATACCGTAAGACTGGTTTGGTTCAAACATTTCCTCTAAAAATATGTAACCTAACCAAACCAAACCTAACCTAACCTAACCTAACCTAACAAACACTGGTTGTACCTAAACTCCACCGGAACAACAACCAAACAGTGAAACACTCTCGGCGACATCCTCCACAGTAAGACATAAGATACCACCTTCACATTGAGAAATCAAAAGTTTCAGGAGTAATTCAACTATATTTATAATACATCAATATTTATCCCCCCAAAACAACAACGGCACTAAAGTTTACAATTACCCAAATATTTCACCATACACGAGGTTCATAAGACATCAAGCACATTTGCTTCATCTTGGATGTTTTCTATGTAATATATTGGTCATTTGAAAATGGCGTTACATCCATCTATCACAAACAGTAGTGGGATATTTTCGATAAAATACATGAGGCTACAAGAGGGGGATTGGAGGAATGTAATGATTGATAAATTGTGAGGAGTATGACGGTCGACACGAGAGTCACGTGAGGTCTTCAGTGTAAAGGTATATTGCCTTCAGAAATGGTAATTAGGACATTTAAATTATTAATTTTTCGTTATTTGTTTTTCAGAGAGTTTCGTATTCATATATAACTAGATGAACAATCATTGGGGTGGTGGTGAGCCCAAGTGTTTCAATAACCATTATCATACGTTTACTAAAGAAAACCGAACGTTTGGTTTAAAACTGGACTACAGCTCAGCGCGCTAAGTCTCCCTTATGTTAAGATAATGGCCGAGAGTTGATGCCTTAGCCAAACTCGCTTCCAACAAAGGCACTGTTGAATACAATCTCGGACTGTCAACTATTAACAGGTAAGAACATGTTGTTGAATATGAAGCCAGTAGACAAGTGAAAACAAGCACTAGTCAATCTATTGTTTACTATGATGAGATGTATCAAGTGAAACATATATACGGAGCAAGTAATAAGATCACTAGATTACAAGATGCTGTAACCGCTAAAATAAGGTATGATAAATATTATTATTATTATTATTATTATTATTATTATTATTATTATTATTTATATATTATTATTATTATTATTATTATTATTATTATTAATATTATTATTTATTATTATTATTATTATTATTATTATTATTATTATTATTATTATTATTATTATTATTATTATTATTATTATTATTATTATTATTATGAAATATATCCTACCAATACCTCTGACAGTATATTCCTCAGGCAGGTGTGAAAAAACCTTTATCTCTGACAAACAGATACTGTAGCTGATGAGCCTAATTTGTGTCCAATTGTTGCACCTAGTAACCAAGTCACTCCCTATACAAAACTAAACACACAAAGTACTGAATGGTTCTCATACAGAAGTGAATAACAACGTGTGCGGCCAGACATATGGCTTCACACTGCTGTATGTCGCCCATGCAGGTGTGAATAAATTAACTCCTATGTACAGAACTATATAAATAATACCCTGGTAATACTGTGTAATAGTTAAAGCCACAATATCCTGACCACTGGGGACCGATAAACACCCTTTGTGACCTCTGCTCTGCAATCCTTTTTGACCTACCGCTCACAGGATTAATGTTAGGTGCACAATACACTAGCTGCTGTAGGTGCACAAAACTTCCACCACTAACACCATACAGCTGGACCACCATAACAAATGTTCCTCACACTAACACATCAGCAAACAAATGTTCCCCACCACACTTACAGCTGAACCACCATAACAAATGTTCCCCACACTAACACCATACAGCTGGACCACCATAACAAATGTTTCACACTAACACCATACAGCTGGACCACCATAACAAGTGTTCCACACTAACACCATACAGCTGGACCACCATAACAAATGTTCCCCACACTAACACCAACAGCTGACACAACAATGTTCCCCTAACACCATACAGCTGACCAC
Source organism: Homarus americanus (assembly GCF_018991925.1). Taxonomy (NCBI): domain Eukaryota; kingdom Metazoa; phylum Arthropoda; class Malacostraca; order Decapoda; family Nephropidae; genus Homarus; species Homarus americanus. The sequence continues at coordinate 118,592 of NW_024735721.1, read as the reverse complement.
CATAACAGTGCCCACACTAACACCATACAGCTGGACCACCATGTTTCCACATAACACCACAGCTGGACCACCATAACAAATGTTTCACACTAACACCATACAGCTGGACCACCATAACACAGTGTTCCCCCACTAACACCATACAGCTGGACCACCATAACAAATGTTCCCCCCTACACCATACAGCTGAACCACCATAACAAATGTTCCCCACACTAACACAGTGACCAATAACAATACACATAACACCATACAGCTGGACCACCATAACAAATGTTCCCCCACTAACACCATACAGCTGGACCACCATAACAAATGTTTCCACACCTACAGCTGAACTCCCACACTAACACCATACAGCTGGACCACCATAACAAGTGTTCCCCACTAACACCATACAGCTGACCACCTCAAATTCCCACTACCGCTGCACAAATGTTCCCCACACTAACACCATAGCTGACCACCAAACAGTGTTCCCACACTAACACCATACAGCTGGACCACCATAACAAATGTTCCCCACACTAACACCATACAGCGGACACTTACAGTGTTCCACTAATCGTGGACCACCAAACAAATGTTACGTGTTGACCACCACAGTCACACTACACCATACAGCTGGACCACCATAACAAGTGTTCCCATTGCAAACAATGTTCCCACACTAACACCATACAGCTGAACCATAACAAATGTTCCCCACACTAACACCACACAGCTGGACCACCATAACAAATGTTCCACTAACACCATACAGCTGACCACTAAACAATGTTCCCACACTAACCCAAGCTTTTAGCTGGACCACTTTCCATACAGCTGGACCACCATAACAAATGTTTCCCACACTAACACCATACAGCTGGACCACCATAACAAATGTTCCCCACACTAACACCATACAGCTGGACCACCAACAATGTTCCCCACAACACCAAGCTGAACCACCATAACAAATGTTCCTCACACTAACACCATAGCTGGACCACCATAAATGTTCCACTAACACCATACAGCTGGACCACCAGAACAAATGTTCCCCACACAAACACCATACAGCTGGACACAGTCCCTCTAACACCATACAGCTGGACCACCATAACAAATGTTCCCCACACTAACACCATACAGCTGGACCACCATAACAAGTGTTCCCCCACTAACACCATACAGCTGGACCACCATAACAAGTGTTCCCTCACACTAACACCATACAGCTGGACCATCCAGAACAAATGTTCCCCACAGTAACACCACAGCTGGACCACCATAACAAGTGTTCCCCACACTAACACCATACAGCTGGACCACCATAACAAGTGTTCCCCACTAACACCATACAGCTGGACCACCATAACAAGTGTTCCCACACTAACACCATACAGCTGGACCACCATAACAAGTGTTCCCCACACTAACACCATACAGCTGGACCACCATAACAAGTGTTCCCCCACTAACACCATACAGCTGGACCACCATAACAAGTGTTCCCCACACTAACACCATACAGCTGGACCACCATAACAAATGTTCCCCACACAAACACCATACAGCTGGACCACCATAACAAGTGTTCCCCACACTAACACCTTTAGCTGGACCACCATAACAAGTGTTCCTCACACTAACACCATACAGCTGGACCACCACAAACAAATGTTCCTCCACACTAACACCATACAGCTGAACCACCATAACAAGTGTTCCCCCACACTAACACCATACAGCTGGACCACCATAACAAGTGTTCCCCCCACACTAACACCATACAGCTGGACCACCATAACAAGTGTTCCCCACACTAACACCATACAGCTGGACCACCATAACAAATGTTCTCCACACTAACACCATACAGCTGGACCACCATAACAAGTGTTCCCCACACTAACACCATACAGCTGGACCACCATAACAATGTTTCCCCACACTAACACCATACAGCTGGACCACCATAACAAATGTTCCTCACACTAACACCATACAGCTGGACCACCAGAACAAATGTTCCTCCACTAACACCATACAGCTAGACTACCATAGCAAATATTTCCCCCACACAAACACCATACAGCTGGACCACCATAACAAATGTTCCCCCACTAACACCATACAGCTGGACCACCATAACAAGTATTTCCCCACACTAACACCATACAGCTGGACCACCGTAACAAATGTTCCCCACACTAACACCATACAGCTGGACCACCACCATAGTATTTACACTATACCATACAGCTGGACCACCATAACAAGTGTTCCCCACACACTAACACCACAGCTGAACCACCATAACAAATATTTCCCCACACTAACACCATACAGCCTGGACCACCATAACAAATATTTCCCCACACTAACACCACTTTAGCTGAACCACCACCAACAAAGTGTTCCCTCACACTAACACCATACAGCTGGACCACCATAACCAAATGTTCCCCACTAACACCATACAGCTGGACCACCAGGAACAAATGTTCCCCACCGACACCATACAGCTGGACAGCCATAACAAGTGTTCCCTCACACTAACACCATAGCTGGACCACCATAACAAATGTTCCCCACACTAACACCATACAGCTGGACCACCATAACAAGTGTTCCCCCCACACAACACCAGCAGCTGGACCACCATAAACAAGTGTTCCCTCACACCCCAACACCATACAGCTGGACCATCAGACAAATGTTCCCCCTGATAACACCATACAGCTGGACCACCATAACAAGAAGTGTTCCACACACACTAACACCATACAGCTGGACCACCATAACCAAGTGTTCCCCACACTAACACCATACAGCTGGACACCATAACAAAGTGTTCCCCCACACTAACACCATACAGCTGGACCACCATAACAAGTGTTCCCCACACACTAACACCATACAGCTGGACCACCGCCAACAAGTGTTCCCACACTAACACCATACAGCTGGACCACCACCAACAAGTGTTTACACATAACACCATACAGCCCTAGTTACCATAACAAATACTACACACTAACACCACTTTAGCTGGACCACCACCATGGAAGTATTTCCCCACACTAACACACCATACAGCTGGACCACCATAACAAAGTGTTCCTCACACTAACACCATACAGCTGGACCACCATAACAAATGTTCACTCACACTAACACCATACAGCTGAACCACCATAACAGAGTGAACCACACACTAGCACCATACAGCTGGACCACCACATAACAAGTGTTCCCCCACACTAACACCATACAGCTGGACCCACCATAACAAAGTATTTCCCCACACTAACACCATACAGCTGGACCACCATAACAAGTGTTCTCCCACACCTAACACCATACAGCTGGACCACCATAACAAGTGTTCCCCACACTAACACCATAAGCTGGACCACCATAACAAATGTTCCCCCACACTAGCACCATACAGCTGGACCACCATAACAAATATTTCCTCACACTAACACCATACAGCTGGACCACCAGAACAAATGTTCCTCACACTAACACCATACAAGCTGGATATTACCATGTAAGTGTTCCCCACACTAACACCATACAGCTGGACCACCGCAACAAGAGTGTTCCCCACACTAACACCACATACAGCTAGACCACCACAACAAGTGTTCCCCACACTAACACCATACTGTTGGACCCACCATATCAAGTTTTCCCCACACCTAACACCATACAGCTGAACCACCATAACAAGTGTTCCCCACACTAACACCATACAGCTGGACCACCATATCAAGTGTTCCCCACACTAACACCATACAGCCCATACAGCGGACCCACCACCACCAACAAGTGTTTCCCACCACTAACACCATACAGCTGGACCACCACTAACACGTGTTCCTCACACTAACACCATACAGCTGAACCCACCATAATAAGTGTTTCCCCCACACTAACTTACCATACAGCTGGACCACCGCAGCACAAGTGTTCCCCACACTAACACCATACAGCTGGACCACCATAACAAGTGTTCCCCACACTAACACCATACAGCTGGACCACCATAACAAGTGTTCCCCCACACTAACACCATACAGCTGGACCACCATAACAAGTGTTCCCCACACTAACACCATACAGCTGGACCACCATAACAAGTGTTCCCCACACTCTATAATGAAGCCCTGGGAAGAAGGAGGGTGAAGGGAAGGGGAGGGGAGGGGAGGAGGACCACCCCGAAGGTTTCATCAACACAGCGTCAAAACAAGTGACTCTTACCAACCCTTACTCGATAAGAGGAGGAAGAGGAGGTGAGGAAGCGTTAAGGAGCGGAGGAGGAGGAGGAAGGTAGAGCTAAGAGGAGGAGGAGGAGGAGGAGGGGAGGAAGAGCTAAGAGGAGGGTGGAGGGAGGGGAGGAAGAGAGGAGGAGGAGGAGGAGGAGGGAGGAACTAAGAGAAGGAGGAGAAGGAACTAAGAGGAGGAGGAGGAGGGGAGGAAACTAAGAGAAGTAGGAGAAGGAACTAAGAGGAGGAAGAGGGAGGAACTAAGAGGAGGAAGAGGGGGAGCGAGGAGGAGGGAGAGGAGAAACTAAGAAGAGGAGGAGAAGGAATTAAGAGAAGGAGGAGGAGGATCTAAGAGGAGGAGGAGGGGGAACTAAAAGGAGGAAGAGGGGAATTACGAGGGAGGAGGAGGAACTAAGAGGAGGGGAGGGGGAACTAAGAGGAGGAGGAGGAGGAACTAAGAAGAGGAGGAGGGGAAACTAAGAGGAGGAGAAGGCTCTAAGAGAAGGAGGAGAAGGAACTAAGAGGAGGAAGAGGGGAACTACGAGGAGGAAGAGGAGGAACTAAGAGAAGGAGGAGAAGGAACTAAGAGGAGGAAGAGGGGGAACTAAGAGGAGGAGGAGGAGGAGGAACTAAGAAGAGGAGGAGGAGGAACTAAGAAAAGGAGGAGTGGGAACTAAGAGGAGGAGAAGGAACTAAGAGAAGGAGGAGGAACTAAGAGGAGTAAGAGGGGAACTAAGAGAAGGAGGAGGAGGAACTAAGAGAAGGAAGAGGAGGAACTAAGAGGAGGAAGAGGGGGAACTAAGAGAAGGAGGAGTAGTGTCATGGGTTGCGTTAGGCTTACCCACGCAACCAACTCCAAAGTTTGTTTTACCAGAGATAAGACGCCCGGCGAGGCATAACTGGGACATGTATTTTTCAATTAGTGTATGTTAGCCAGCCTTTAGGGGGGTGGGCAGTGAAACAGTGTTGTACTGTTCATCGATTCACACCCAAAAACCTCATTTTAAGTAGTATCCCCTGAGCCATGGGTTAGTTAAGACGTCGCCTCCAGCCTCTCCCTCCTGAAGGGGGGGCGGGACACCACACCACACAGAGTCCTCCACCGCACTCCGTCCTGTGAACCGTCGTCGACACGAGACTAAGCGTGTTAACCTAGGTTGTTATCCCCGTGGAAATATCACGTGTGGATGCCTGGTTGCGACAAGAGCAATCCAGGCTGGCCTATCAAACCTACAGTAAATGGTTAATTAATTCACGCTTACAGAGTTCTCCTGCACGACACCCGTCTACCGTGACCGTGATCGACACGAGACTAAGTGTGTTAACCTAGGTTTGTTATCCCCGTGGAAATATCACGTGTGGAAGCCTGGTTGCGACAAAAGCAATCCAGGCTGGTCTATTGCACCTAATGGTTAATTCAAGTCACGCTTACCAGTTCTACTTGCCGCGACAACCGTCCACAGTGACTGTCAGTGACGCGAGACTATGTGTGGTAACCCAAGAGTACCTTTTTGTTGTTATGGCCGTGGGAAGAAGTTCTTGTGATGAAGCCTGGTTGCAACAAAAGCAATGCAGGCTGGCAGTAAATGTATCACTTGAAGAATTAAGGCTCTGTTAAGTCACACCCATAGTAGAGTAACCACATGTGTCCCCAAGTTGAAAATTCCCTGTTTTAGAAGATTAATTTTATTACAGCGTGAACGTGAGTAAATCATATATCCATGCAAATTGTAAATCATCGTATGGAAGCTTGACAAATAAATGTAAGTGCAATTATCTGCCCGTATCTGTGATCCTATCTTATTATTACTAAAGGTAATGACTGATTGGTTATGACATAGTATAACCAATAACTTAGATGGATGTTGAAAATTAAATGAATTCATTAAATCATCATTTATCATGTATAAATCATGGAATGTCGAGTGGTGGAGTGAACTTCTACGTAGATACGCCATAATCTCCTGTAAGTAATCAGTGTGAAGGTATCGGACTCTACGGTAAGAAATAAGAAATACGACATATTATTAGCTTTATATAATATAATCCACTCCTACTACCACCGAACCACCCCAAAACCATGACAAGGAGGAACTAAGAGAAGGAGGAGGAGGAACTAAGAGGAGGAAGAGGGGGAACTAAGAGAAGGAGGAGGAGGAACTAAGAGAAGGAGGAGGAGGAAATAAGAGGAGGAAGAGGAGGAACTAAGAGGAGGAAGAGGGGGAACTAAGAGGAGGAGGGAGAACTAAGAGAAGGAGGAGGAGGAACTAAGAGGAGGAAGAGAGGGAACTACGAGGAGGAAGAGGGGGAACTAAGAGGAGGAGGAGGAAGAACTAAGAAGAGGAGGAGGAGGAACTAAGAAGAGGAGGAGGGGGAACTAAGAGGAGGAGAAGGAACTAAGAGAAGGAGGAGGAGGAACTAAGAGAAGGAGGAGGAGGAACTAAGAGGAGGAAGAGGATGAACTAAGAGAAGGAGGAGTACGATGACTTAATCCTTGAGTACGATGATTTAACCCCTGAGTACAATGACTCAACCGCCTTGAGTACGATGATTTAACCCTCTTGAGTACAATGATTAAACCTCTTGAGTACGATGACTTCATCCTTGAGTACGATGAATTAACTCTCTCGAGTACAATGATTAGCCCTCTTGAGTACAATGAACTAATCTTTGAGTACAACGATTTAACTCTCTCTCTCTCTCTCTCTCTCTCTCTCTCTCTCTCTCTCTCTCACATACAGGATAAGCCTTTAGGGATATATACAAAGACCTGGGTGGTGCTGGTAATGTGGTGACCATGCACCTCCAACACACCTCCAACACACCTCCAACACACCTCCAACACACCTGCCTCATCTCTAACACACCCCAACACACCTCTAACACACCTTTAATACACCTCTCAACACACCTCCAACACACCTCCAACACACCTTCAACACACCTCCCTCACCAAGCAAAGACTACGCTCCCTTCCTTTAAATCATCTCTTAAAAATATCTATTGTCTAAGTATTAATATTTTTGTAATACCTACTATATGTACCTGCTTGTATTGTACCATCACAATCGTTTTATCAGAAATTATCATGTAGATAGATAAGAAGTTACCATTGCAATAAATATATTTGCCAACTTGACATAATCCTGGCAGCTCTGTTCTCTTGATCCACGTTAATACAACCCATGTTGTACTGTTTCCACCGCCCCCCCCCCTTATCATATTTATGTTATCAACTCCACTGTAAAGTATGTATATACTTATAATATAAATGTAAAAAAAAAAATTAAATAAATAAAAATAAATAAAATGAATAAAAATTGAAGTGATAACCGTGGTAACATTATGAGATGTTCTTATTACCACCATGTTATTGTACTATTCCAGATGTTACTAAATGTTACATAATACTTCTTTGAGATAAATGTACAGTATATATCAGGTGCCTACAAGAGAGTTCTGGCTCTCAACTGGCTAAGCCATGTTAATATTGTTATTACTATCCACTCTGTATCTGTATTTTTTTGGCTAAATAAATTGTTTCAATGTCAATATCAATACCATACACAGGGGAAAGCAATTGAGAATTAATTGTAACGGTTCTTCGTTTATTAACGACGTTATTCAGAATGTACAAATACACTGTCATAACAATAGCCTACCCTCCTAGCTGGCTTCACAATATACAATAACATCGCGTAAAGGGAGTTTACCACAGGGTACACTTACTTATACTGAATTGAATTAATTCGAATTGAATTGAAACAGTTTATTTAGCCAGAAAAACACAAATACAGAGTGGATAATAATAACAATATTAACATGGCTGAGCCAGTTGAGAGCCTGAGCTCTTCTGTAGGCACCTGATATATACTGTATTATGTATTATGTAACATTTAGTATCATCCGGTGGTAATAAGAACGTATCAGTATGTTACATCGGTTATCACTTCGATATTTCTTTATTTTATTTATTTATTTATTAATTTTTATTTATTTTATTATTATTATTATTTTTATTTTTATTTGCATTTTAAATTTTTTACATTTAAATTATAAGTATATACATAAGTTACAGTGGAATTGAAAAACATAAATATAATGGGAAGCAGTACAACATGGGTTGTACAGTTATAAGGTTGAACAAGAGGACAGAGCTGTCAGGATTATGTCTAGTTGGCAAATATGTTTATTGCAAAAGTAACTTCTTATGTATTTACATGATAATTTCTGATAAAACGATTGTGATGGTACAATACAAGCAGGTACATATAGTAGGTATTACAAAAATATTAATACTTAGACAATAGATATTTTTAAGAGATGATTTAAAGGAAGGGAGCGTAGTCTTGGCTCTAATGGGTGGGAGTAAGTTGTTCCACACCTACAGTACACACCGGGATATTTTATGGAGGTCTGGGACTGAGAGGAGCGCATGGGGGGTGGTATTAGTACCTCTTGGTGCCTCAAGTTGTATCTCTGATTATTCCGGAACTGGAAATAATTGTTGTCAAGCAAGTGATTGATAGATTTGTAAACAAAGAGGGCACAGCAGTAGGTGTTAATATCCTTGAATTGTAACATTTTCAATTTAGCAAATTGTTCGTTTGCGTGATCTGTTTTTTCCAAGTAGGTCATTGTCCGTACAACTCACTCTTGTGCAGTAACCAGGGATTGTGTTTTTGAAGAAACAGAGTTCCCCCATAGTGTGTGACAGTGTATCAGGTGTTGGTAAACAAGATCATGATAGATTTCTTTCATTGCTGTGAGAGTGAGTGACTGTCGAGTGTGATACATGATACCGCACTGTTTATTGACTTTACTGTGAATGGCTTGTATGTGGGGGTCCAAGTTTGGGGGTAAGTTTTTCCTTCTGTGAAAGATCGTGTGGGATTTTTCGAGGTTTAAGGTCAGTTTATTACGTATTACCTAGGTCCTGACTTTAGTCAATTCAGTGTTCACAGTTCTCGTCAAGGAATGGAGGTGTGAGTTGCTGGCATAGAGATTACTATCGTCTGCAAATAAGTTGTATTGTAGCAGTGTGCTGGAGGGGACTATATCGTTTATGTACAATAAAAACAGTACTGGGCAGCGAATGGAACCCTAAGGGACGCCATGCAAGATTAGCGAGGAGTCAGATTGGTGATTATTATAGCAGACCTACTGCTTTCTGTTGGACAAATATGAGGTATCTCACCGTGTTGTACCCACCGACCCACACACACATCTACACTTAAACACTTCCAAACACAGACTCTTTTTGGAAATCGAGCGTACTTGCTGCTGGGTACGAAACTCTACTCTTCAGTCAATCAGCCCAGTTATGCCTAAGCGTCACACTCCCAGGTCACTTTGATTAGCTTACACCTAAAGCACCCTGAGGGCCCTGTTAGCTTGGCGGGCAGCAGGCAAGTAAATCACTGTAGGTGCGCGTGATCCAGGTAGATGCTGATAAACAAAGAAGTATGTGTGTTTGTGTGTCTGCACGAGAATATCGGAACCTACTTTACCGATCTGTAGTGATGATGGGTGGTGTTATATGTAGTGATGATGATGGATGGTGTTATATGTAGTGATGATGATGGATGGTGTTATATGTAGTGATGATGATGGATGGTGTTATATGTAGTGATGATGATGGGTGGTGTTATATGTAGTGATGATGGGTGGTGTTATATGTAGTGATGATGGGTGGTGTTATATGTAGTGATGATGGATGGTGTTATATGTAGTGATGATGGATGGTGTTATATGTAGTGATGATGATGGGTGGTGTTATATGTAAAGATGATGGATGGTGTTATATGTAGTGATGATGGATGGTGTTATATGTAGTGATGATGGATGGTGTTATATGTAGTGATGATGGATGGTGCTATATGTAGTGATGATAGGTGGTGTTATATGTAGTGATAATGGATGGTGTTATATGTAGTGATGATGATGGTGTTATATGTAGTGATGATGTATGTGAGTGATAAGGTGGTGTTATATGTAGTGATGATTAGACAATAAAATAATAACAGTTTAATGCTAAAAAAATATACTTTGCTGTACCTTTGTAGTGAAAAACATGGTGGAACTTACATACACCGTTAATGAACTATTGATGGAAGAAGAAGTTTTGGGGACTGAACAGTGAGACAATGTAGAGCCTCCCAGAGGGTGGCGTCCTACCGTTGCCAAGCGGATGAGCCGCCCGGAGGGCGGCGATTCTACTATTGTGTGTATATATATATATATATCTTGATAAAATCACACGGGAAAATGGAAATAACGGAGCACCTTAGCTTTCGTCTTTATTCAAGACCTCTTCAGAGGCAACTGAGGATGTCTTGAATACAGACGAAAGCTAAGGTGCTCCGTTGTTTCCATTTTCCCGTGTGATTTTATCAAGATTTATCTTATCCACGTTTTCATTGTGGATTTACATGATATATATATATATATATATATATATATATATATATATATATATATATATATATATATATATATATATATATATATATATATATATATATATATATATATATATATATATATATATATATATATATATATATATATATATATATATATATATATATATATATATATATATATATATATATATATAATTTTTTTTCAAACGCATGACATAATTTATTATAAAAATCATAGCACTGTTGCACCCTAAAACACCTCCAACACACACCTCCCTCATCCCTAACACTGCCCCCTCTCTACCAACACACCTGTCTCACCCCAACACTCCTCCCTCTCCTCCAACACACATCTTTCACCCCTAACAAACACATCCCCCACCTCCAGGGAGAGAGAGAGAGAGAGAGAGAGAGAGAGAGAGAGAGAGAGAGAGAGAGAGAGAGAGAGAGAGAGCGAGAGAGAGAGAGAGAGAGAGGCTTGAATAAGGACATTACACCTGAAGTTGACAGCCCTATGGGGAGAGGTGTGAAGAAGAAGAAGAAGAAGACTCTAGGGGGGCCAAACTCTGGGGTGGACCGCACACTAGGGGGGCCACACACACTAGGGGCCACACACTAGGGGGCCACACACACTAGGTGACCACACACACTAAGTGGCAACACACACTAGGCGACCGCCCACTAGGGGCCGCACACACTAGGGGGGTATACACACTAGAGGGGCCACACACTAGGGCCACACACTAGGGGGCCCCCACACACACTAATGACCCACACACACTTGATGCACATACACAGTACACACTAGAGGGACACACACACACACACACACACACACCAAGGGCCCACACACACTAGGTGGCTACACCTACACTGTAGGGATCACACACTAGAGGGCCACAAACTATTGGTCCACACACTAGAGGGCCACAAACTATTGGGCCACAAACTATTGGGCCACACACTAGTAGGCCACACACTAGGGGGCTCACACACACTAGGGGACCCACACACTAGGGGCCACACACTAGGGGGGGCACACACACACTAGGGGGCCACACACACACACTCGTGGGGCCACATACAATAGGGGGCCCACACACACACAGTAGGGGGACACTCACTTGGAGGACCACACATTAGAGGGGATACACACTAGAGGGCCACACACACTAGGGGGCCACACACTAGGGGCCACACACACACTAGAGGGGGCCACACACTAGGCAGCCACACACTAGGGGGTGGGGGGGGGGATGTAAGGAGTCAGGTCTGGAAATCGAATTCAGTGGTTAAGAGCCCAGCGAACCTTGAATCGCTGTGTCCGGAGGCCTGAATAAGACCCCGTCTACGACTCCTATAACCCCACTTAACTCACAACCCTCGCTTGTGTCTTCTGTCCACCACTACGACCATGTACGGCGGTGTATACCCATGCGATAAATTTTCGGGTGATTAGGTGTATTAGCGATGAGGTACAGGATGATGGGATGTAAGAAATTGTAAACAAGGCTTGGTCTGGACAAGTGCTTGGAGACGAGGGTAGGAACCATGTGTGAGAGAGAGAGAGAGAGAGAGAGAGAGAGAGAGAGAGAGAGAGAGAGAGAGAGAGAGAGAGAGAGAGAGAGAGAGAGAGATTTCATAGTGTGTACATTTATATATCATCTTTACTACTACACGTAACATGTTGTTGGTGAATATATGTAAGACTGTTGCCACCCTTATCATATTTTGTAATTACATTTCTATAGTGAGTTTTGTCGGACCAAATCTTCCAAGACAGTAGGATAATATGCGTATCAGTAACTAAGAGCTACCCGATAGACGTATCCCGGCTGGTACACCAACACCTGAGCATATACACCTGACAGTACACACCTCACCATACACACTTGACTATACACACCTTACCATACACACGTGACCATGCACACCTAATCATACACACCAGACCAAACACATCCAGATTAGTAATAATTAGGAAGCATCACCAGTCGGCCCACCACAATAAGCACACGGCAACAGCTACCTGAAACCTCCAGTAAATGGGGCAGACACTACCCAGAGCCAGACGGAGTCACACTCAGTTTCAAGTCCCAAGGTTGGGAGGAGGATCCCAGCACTGAGTCCCCAGCTGGAAGAGCATTCCACAGGGGACAGAGTCCAGCACCCGTCAGAATCACACTCAGGCCGAGCCCCGGGTCGAGAGGACGACCCGTCTCCCTAGCAGTACCAGGCCGACAGTGAGTACCCAGCACTGAAACTCCCACAGGTTACACGTGAGTCATTGTCAGAGTGATCCATAGGGTGAATTTATTTGCCTTGGTAGGAAGTGTATCCATTTCATGTTTGTGTCCGGGAGTCATTACCTGGTAACGTCAATATAATGATCTAGTAATGAGTCCATGCCATTCAGTTAACTCATGAATAGCTGTACTTAGAACTGTTGTTTAGCAGATTTACCCTAAGAACATACGAACGGTTAAATGACTATTCGGCCACGCTACCAACTTTCTTCCCTTTACTATAACTCTCACTATTTCTTCATAATGGTGTCAATGGTATCTATTACAATGGTGTCAGAGGGACCTATTGAAATGGTACCATAATGACATTTCTATCTATATGTAGATATTTATGGTATCATGGGAAGTGTTAGGTTAGGTTAGGTTAGGTTAGGTTAGGTTTAGGTTAGGTTCGGTTAAGTGTTGTGTGGATGTAGGAGTGAGGCGTGGGTGTTGTGTGGGTGTGGGAGTGAGGAGTGGGGAGTGGGGGTGTGCAGGAGGAGGTGGGGGAAGGAGGTAAGCGTCTCACCGGGGGTTATCGAGAACACACAAACTCCATCAACAGTTATAGTAATCCCCAACCACCCACACACCCACCCACACACCCACCACACCCACCCATACACGCATTCCAACCTACTACTACTTACTACTGTACATTGCTGTCACTCGGAATCGAGTATGACGATCATCCAGCTATGATACAAAGATATAAGTTATTAGGGATGTCACCTTCGTTGGTGAGTTTTGAGGTGACTAAAGAGGCCGATGCGGGATCGGCAGGATCGTCCACAGATGTTGCACATGTGGAGGGCTACATCTATTGCGGGAGGGACGTTATGATGTGGAGTAATCGTCTCCCACGTGAGGGGGTCGATTTGGCACTTTTCAGGTTTGTCTTAAGACTATCCTTATACCCTTCCAGTTGCCCACTGGCTTTACGTTTACTATTCGTTAGGTGAATGTAAAGTAGCTGCTTTGGCAGTCTACTGTCGTCCTCGCAAGTAACAGGGCCAGTCCAGCGTAGCTGTTCGTGGATAATGGTAGCCTCGATGCTCTTACAGTTGGTGTTAGAAAGAATACTGGCATTGTTCTCTTGTCTTCCTAGCTAACTCGGAGGATGGAACGTAGACTACGTTGGTGAAAGTTTTCAAGTACCTTGAGCTGCCTCCTGTATGAGACCCTTGTCTTGCTGCCATATAGCAGGGTGGGGAGGACCACTGCTCGATATACGTGTAACATTGTAGATAATTTCAGCTCCCTACAGCTGAAGACACGGTTTTGGAGCCTGCCAAAGGCTTGAGATGCACATCTGATCCGATGCTGAATCCCTTCATCGATGTCCTCGGTGGTGGACAGGTAGGAGCCGAGATACCGTAGGAGAAGGTAGTACTGTTAAGCTGGATGGATGGTGGAGGTGTGTCTGAACCAGGGCTAGGCTGAAAGAGAATCTGAGTCTTATATACCTTTACCTTAAGGCTGAAATGTGCATATGGATCTGCATAGGTATTCAGGATCTCTTGTAGATTGCGTTCAGTTTGAGCAACAGGGGTGAGGTCGTCTGAATACTGAAGTTCAGTAATGAAGGCTGCCGACACCGTTGTTCTTGCCCTGAGTCGTCTTATGTTGAAAAGACCCTTCATCACGTACTCTACGTCCACCCAGCCGGCTAAATTGGCACTGGCACGAGTAAGGAAGGAAGCCAAGAAAATGGAAAGAGAGTTGGTGCCAGTACACACCCTTATTTAATCCCCGTTTGGATAGAGAAGAACTCAGACTGAGTGCAATTGTGCAGGACACTGCCGATCATGACATCGTGGACTTGCCTCACAATGGCGCTGAATTGTGGTGGGCAGCCAAAATGGCTGAGGGTCCACCAGAAGGCTTCCCTGTTGACCGAGTCTGTTTAGGAGGACTAGGGCGATAATCTTGCCAGCTACGGACAGCAGCGAGATCCGCGGTAGTTGCCACAGTCTGACCGGTCTCCCTTGTTCCTATAAATATTGGGAATTTCCTTCTTTTTCTCATATATTATCCAGGAGAAAGTGGAGACGGCTGGTAAGCAGAGGTCTTCCTGCTTTATACACCTCGGCTGGGATTCCACCAGGCCCTGAGGCTTTGTTATTTTTCATCTGTTTGATGACAGTCGCTTTCTCATCCAGGGATGGAGGATAGCTGAGATGGGTCAGCTCTGGATGCTGAGGGACCTGCAGTGAATCGCAGTGCCCTTTCCAGCGCTGAGGGCTTCATCGTCTTTAATTAGGGAGTAAGAGTGGGATGAGAGGAGGGGGCTGCGACACCCCAAACCACTCACGCATCACACTCACTCATCCATCCACTCACCGACCCACTCTTGCTTATTAATGTAATAACATAAACCGCCGAAGTAGTAATAACAACCACAACAACACTGTAACAACCATCAAAGCACTACCACAATCTGACGTGAGTAATGATACAGGCAACTAGTAATAAGGTCGTTGTCGCTGGTTATGTCATTGCCAGTAATTACTCATTTAGGTCAATTAAGCCCGAGGTGCTAAGGTGTTGATTACGTGATGATATGTTGGTTTATACGCTAGTTATCAACCATGAACTTGATGGTTTAACCCTTTGAGGATGATGGTTTAACCCTTTGTGGATGATGGTTTAACCCTTTGTGGATGATGGTTTAACCCTTTGAGGATGATGGTTTAACCCTTTGTGGATGATGGTTTAACCCTTTGTGGATGATGGTTTAATCGTTTGTGGATGATGGTTTAACCCTATGTGGATGATGGTTTAATCGTTTGTGGATGATGGTTTAACCCTTTGTGGATGATGGTTTAATCGTTTGTGGATGATGGTTTAACCCTATGTGGATGATGGTTTAATCCTTTGAAGAGAATGGTTTAACTCTGAGGACGATGATTTAACCCTGTGAGGATGTCAGTTTAACCCTTTGATGACGATGGTTTATCTCTCTGAGAATTATAGTTTAACCCTTTGAGGATGATGAAAACTCTGTGAGGAGAATGGTTTAAATCTAAGGACAATGGTTTAACACTTTGAGGATATTAGTTTAACCCTTTGAGGATGATGGTTTAACTCTGTGAGGACAATGGTTTAACTCTGGGAACGGTGGTTTAACTCTTTGGGGACAATGGTTGAACTCTGAGGACGATGATTTAACCCCCTGAGGACGATGGTTTTACACTACGAGGACGATGGTTTAACCCTTCGAGGACGATGGTTTAACACTACGAGGGCGATGGTTTAACACTACGAGGACGATGGTTTAACCCTTCGAGGACGATGGTTTAACCCTTCGAGGACGATGATTTAACACTACGAGGACGATGATTTAACACTACGAGGACGATGGTTTAACACTACGAGGACAATCGTTAGGCAGCGCGGTCCTCAGAAGGGTGGAAGGTTAACACATTCCCCAGCTATGCCCGTGACGTGTGGTAACAAGAGTCATGATAGTCCCTCACCCTCACTTGTAGCTATTTAGTACACAGAGTTCTTCCTAGTAAGTGTTTCCTCTCGATCAACCTGTGTCTAGATTCATTTGTAGGATGTTGGTTTAGGTTAGGTTAGGGAAGGGAGGGAGGGTTAGGTTAGGGAAGGGAAGAGGGAGGGTTAGGTTAGGAAGGGAGGGAGGTTAGGTTAGGGAAGGGAGGAGGGAGGGTTAGGTTAGGGGAAGGGAGGGAGGGTTAGGTTAGGAAGGGAGGAGGAGGAGGGTTAAGGCTAGGAAGGGAGGAGGGAGGGTTAGGTTAGGGAAGGAGGAGGAGGGGTTAGGTTGGGGAAGGAGGAGGGGTTAGGTTGGAGGGAAGGGAGGAGGGAGGGTTAGGCTAGGGAAGGGAAGAGGAGGGTTAGGTTAGGGAAGGGAGGAGGGAGGGTTAGGTTAGGGAGAAGGGAGGAGGGAGGGTTAGGTTGGGGAAGGGGGAGGGAGGAGGGTTAGGTTAGGGAAGGAGGAGGGAGGGTTAGGTTAGGGAAGGGAGGGAGGAGGGTTAGGTTAGGGAAGGAGGGAGGGTTAGGTTGGGGAAGGGAGGAGGGAAGCTAGGGAAGGGAAGAGGGAGGGTTAGGTTAGGGAAGGGAGGAGGGAGGGTTAGGTTAGGGAAGGGAGGAGGGAGGGTTAGTTAGGGAAGGGAGGAGGGAGGGTTAGGGTTAGGGGAAGGGAGGAGGAGGTTAGGTTAGGAAGGAGGGAGGGTTAGGGGTTAGGGGGAAGGGAGGGGGGAGGGTTAGGATAGGGAAGGGAGGAGGAGGGTTAGGATAGGGAAGGGAGGAGGAAGGGGTTAGTTAGGGAAGGAGGAGGGAGGAAGTTAGGGGGAGGGGAGGGTTAGGGATAGGGAAGGGAGGAGGAAGGGAAGAAGGTAAGGGAGGAGGGGGGAGGGTTAGGTTAGGGGAAGGAGGAGGGGAGGGTAGGTTAGGGAAGGAAGGAGGGAGGGGGAGGGTTAGGTTAGGGAAGGGAGGAGGGAGGGTTAGGTTAGGGAAGGGAGGGTGGGGAGGGTTAGGGAAGGGAGGAGGAGGGTTAGGGTTAGGGGAAGGGAGGGAGGTTAGGTTAGGGAAGGGGAGAGGGGAGGAGAGAGGGGGAAGGAGGGGGGGAGGGTTAGGATAGGGAAGGAAGGAGGAGGGGGAGGGTTAGGTTAGGAAGGAGGGAGGTTAGGTTAGGGAAGGGAGGGGGAGGAAGAAGGGAAGGAGGAGGGAGGGAAGAAGTTAGAAGGAGAGGAGGTTAGGGTTAGGGAAGGAGGGGGGTTAGGGTTAGGGAAGGAGAGGGAGGGTTAGGATAGGGAAGGAAGGAGGGAGGGGGAGGAAGAGGTTAGGGAAGGGAGGAGGAGGGTTAGGGTAGAAGGAAGGAGGTAGGAGGGAGGGTTAGGGTTAGGGAAGGAAGGGGAGGGTTAGGTTAGGGAAGGACGAGGAAGGGTTAGGTTAGGGAAGGAGGAGGGAGGTTAGGTAGGGGAGAGAGGAGGGGAGGGTTAGGTTAGGCAAGGGAAGGGGGGAGAAGTTAGGTAGGGAAGGGGAGGGTTAGGTTAGGTAGGGGGGACGAGGAAGGAAGAGGTAGGGAAGGGGAGGGGGGAGGGGTTAGGATAGGGAATGAGGAGGGGAGGATTGGGTTAGGAAGGAGGAGGAGGAGGAGGGAGGAAGTTGGAAGGGAAGGAGGGTTAGGTAGGTAGGGAAGGGAGAAGGGGAGAGGGTTAGGGAAGGACGAGGAAGGGTTAGGTTAGGGAAGGAGGAGGAGGGTTAGGTTAGGGAAGGGACGAGGAAGGGTTAGGTTAGGGAAGGAGAGGGAGGTTAGGAGGGTAGGGAAGGGAGGAGGGAGGGTTAGGTTAGGGAAGGAAGGGGGAGGGTTAGGCTAGGAATGAGGAGGAGGATTGGTAGGAAAGGGAGGGAGGAGGGAGGGGAGGGTTAGGTTAGGGAAGGGAGGGGTTAGGGATAAGTAGGGATTAGGAAGGGAGAGAGTGGTTGGACACGCATATCAGGTGACCATCCCTATTACATCATAATGTCAACCCTGAAGACGGTGATATCGACCACGTCACACCTGTCATCTGTCACACTTGTTGCATCTTTCACACATTATCCGCCCGCCTGTTGCACTTGCTGCACCTGTGACACCTAACGCAACAGCCGCAGGTATCGTGCCACCTGCCGCACCTAACTCATCTGTTACACCTTTCGCACTTGTCACACGTGGATGGGTGTCGCCCCCTCTAGGACTGTCCCGTAACTCCTCTGTGGGTACAGTTCTTCAGTGTTGTATTCGTGTGTTATAATAGTGCCGTTGTGGGTGTCTCAGTCACTGCTCAGAGTGCTGTTGTGGGTCCTGGTTACTGCTCAGATTGCTGTTGTGGATGTGTCAGTCACTGCTCATAGTGCCGTGTGTGTTAGTCACTGCTCAGAGCGCTGTGGTGGGTGTGTTAGTCACTGCTCATAGTGCTGTTGTGGGAGTCAGTCACTGCTCAAGTGCTGCCAGAGTCTGTTGGGTGTATCAGTTACTGCTCATAGTGCTGTTGTGGTGTGTTAGTCATTGCTCATAGTGCTGTTGTGGGTGTGTTAGTCACTGCTCATAGTGCTGTTGTGGGTGTGATAGTCACTACCAGAGTGTTGTTGGGGTGTGTCAGTCACTGCTCATAGTGCTGTTGTGGGTGTATCAGTCACTGCTCAGAGTGCTGTTGTGGGTGTGTTAGTCACTGCTCAGAGTGCTGTTGTGGGTGTGTCAGTCACTGCTCATAGTGCTGTTGTGGGTGTGTTAGTCACTGCTCATAGTGCTGTTGTGGTGTGTCAGTCACTGCTGAGAGTGCTGTTGTGGGTGTTAGTCACTGCTCAGAGTGCTGTTGTGGGTGTTAGTCACTCTCAGAGTGCTGTTGTGGGTGTGACAGTCACTGCTCAGAGTGCTGTTGTGGGTGTGTCAGTCACTGCTCATAGCGCTGTTGTGGGTGTGTCAGTCACTGCCCAGAGTGCTGTTGTGGGGTGTTAGTCACTGCTCAGACTGCTGTTGTGGGTGTGTCAGTCACTGCCAGGTGCTGTTGTGGGTGTGTTATTCACTGCTCAGAGTGCTGTTGTGGGTGTGTCAGTCACTGCTCAGAGTGCTGTTGTGTGTGGTCACTGCTCATAGTGCTGTTGTGGGTGTGTTAGTCACCGAGTGCTGTTGTGTGTGTTAGTCACTGCTCATAGTGCTGTTGTGGGTGTGTCAGTCACTGCTCATAATGCTGTTGTGGGTGTGTTAGTCACTGCTCATAGTGCTGTTGTGGGTGTGTTAGTCACTACTCAGACTGCTGTTGTGGGTGTGTCAGTCACTGCTCAGAGTGCTGTTGTGGGTGTATCAGTCACTTCTCAGAGTGCTGTTGTGGTGTGACAGTCACTGCTCAGAGTGCTGTTGTGGGTGTGTTAGTACCTCTCAGAGTGCTGTAGTGGGTGAGCAATACTGCATGGCTGTTGTGGGTGTGTCAGTCACTGCTCATAATGCTGTTGTGGGTGTGTTAGTCACTGCTCATAGTGCTGTTGGGGTGTGTTAGTCACTGCTCAGACTGCTGTTGTGGGTGTGTTAGTCACTGCTCATAGTGCTGTTGTGGGTGTGTCAGTCACTGCTCAGATTGCTGTTGTAGATGTCAGTCACTCTCAGAGTGCTGTTGTGGGTGTGTTAGTCACTGCTCATAGTGCTGTTGTGAGTGTGTCAGTCACTGCTCATAGTGCTGTTGTGGGTGTGTTAGTCACTGCTCAGTGCTGTTGTGGGTGTGTTAGTCACTGCTCGATTGCTGTTGTAGATGTGTCAGTCACTGCTCATAGTGCTGTTGTGGGTGTGTTAGTCACTGCTCTATAGTGCTGTTGTGGGTGTGTTAGTCACTGCTCAGACTGCGTTGTGGGTGTGTTGGTCACTGCTCATACTGTTGTGGGTGTGTTAGTCACTGCTCAGACTGCTGTTGTGGGTGTGTCACTGCTCATAATGCTGTTGTGGGTGTGTCAGTCACTGCTCATGTGCTGTTGTGGGTGTGTTAGTCACTGCTCAGACTGCTGTTGTGGGTGTGTCAGTCACTGCTCAGATTGCTGTTGTGGGTGTGTCAGTCACTGCTCATAGTGCTGTTGTGGGTGTGTTAGTCACTGCTCATAGTGCTGTTGTGGGTGTGTCAGTCACTGCTCTAGTGCTGTTGTGGTGTGTTAGTCACTGCTCAGAGTGCTGTTGTGGTGTGTTGGTCACTGCTCATAGTGCTGTTGTGGGTGTGTTAGTCACTGCTCAGGCGTTGTGGGTGTGTCAGTCACTGCTCAGAGTGCTGTTGTGGGTGTGTTAGTCACTGCTCAGAGTGCTGTTGTGGTGTGTCAGTCACTGCTCATAGTGCTGTTGGGTGTGTTAGTCACTGCTCAGAGTGCTGTTGGGGTGTTGTCACTGCTCATAATGTTGTGGGTGTGTTAGTACTGCTCAGAGTGCTGTTGTGTGTGTCAGTCACTGCTCATAGTGCTGTTGTGGGTGTGTCAGTCACTGCTCAGAGTGCTGTTGTGGGTGTGAGTCACTGCTCATAGTGCTGTTGGGTGAGTCAGTCACTGCTCATAGTGCTGTTGTGGGTGTGTCAGTCACTGCTCATAGTGCTGTTGGGGTGTGTCAGTCACTGCTCATAGTGCTGTTGTGGGGCAGTCACTGCTCAGAGTGCTGTTGGGTGTGTTAGTCACTGCTCAGAGTGCTGTTGTGGTGTCAGTCACTGCTCATAGTGCTGTTGTGGGTGTGTGTCAGTCACTGCTCATAGTGCTGTTGGGGTGTCACTGCTCATAGTGCTGTTGTGGGTGTTTTAGCACTGCTCATAGTGCTGTTGTGGGTGTGTCAGTCACTGGTCATAGTGCTGTTGTGGGTGTTTTAGTCACTGCTCATAGTGTTGTTGGGGTGAGTCAGTCACTGCTCATAGTGCTGTTGGGGTGTGTCAGTCACTGCTCATAGTGCTGTTGTGGGTGTGTCAGTCACTGCTCACAGTGCTGTTGTGGGTGTTTTAGTCACTGCTCATAGTGTTGTTGTGGGTGTCAGTCACTGCTCATAGTGCTGTTGTGGGTGTCAGTCACTGCTCATAGTGCTGTTGTGGGTGTGTCAGTCACTAGTCATAGTGCTGTTGTGGGTGTTTTAGTCACTGCTCATAGTGCTGTTGTGGGTGTGTCAGTCACTGCTCATAGTGCTGTTGTGGTGTGTCAGCCACTGCCTATGTGCTGTTGTGGGTGTGTCACGTCTATAGTGCTGTTGTGGGTGTGTTAGTCACTGCTCATAGTGCTGTTGTGGGTGTGCTGTCACTGCTCATAGTGCTGTTGTGGGTGTCAGTCACTGCTCATAGTGCTGTTGTGGGTGTCAGTCACTGCTCATAGTGCTGTTGTGGGTGTGTCAGTCACTGCTCATAGTGCTGTTGTGGGTGTGTCAGTCACTGCTCATAGTGCTGTTGTGGGTGTCAGTCACTGCACCATGGTTACAGCCGCTGGTCTTCCATAGTGTCACAACTGACAGCCCTTCCTCGCATAAACACACTGCGTGGAAATTATTTATTTCTCATACTCCGTGTATGTGTGTGTGTGTGTAACTGACATAACACTCTGATCTTCACCAAGATCTCAGTATGGCACAAATCTGCTACAGTATCCTCATCACCGTGACCTGCTATCACATAAGATCCCCGACCGCAAATTGCTGTTCGACGTCTTTGCCACATCCACATCCCAACCATTGTAAAAATTATCAACAACTCGTAGAAAACTTGTCTGTTCACTCCTTGTCAATCTCACGTCAGTACTGTAATTGTGCATAAATTCCTTGTTAAATGATCCACAGGGATCAGAGAGACAGAGAGAGAGAGAGAGGGAAGAGAAAAGAAAAGAGAGAGAGACCAACGACAATGGGTTATGAAGGAGCCAAACATCATCAGTTGGCAGGTCAAATGAGCCCCACACCTAATAGGCACTAACCAAACATAACCTAACCCTAAAACCTGACCTAACCTAACCTAACCTGACCTAACCTAACCTAACCTAACCTAACCTAACCTAACCTAACCTAACCTAACCTAACCTAACCGAACCTAACCTAGTCTAACCTAACCTAACCTAACCTAACCTAACCTAACCTAACCTATCCTAACATAACCGAACCGAACATAACTAAGTTCATCTGGGATTTTGTGGTCACGTAGAGAAGGAAGGAGAGAGGAAGGAGGAATGGTGGGAGGAGAGGGAGGAGGGTATCTCCAGTATGCTATCATTGGTGTCAAGAAGTTGTCCGTGATAGAAGAATTGAACCTTCTCGTGGGTGCTAAAACATACGGGCCGTGGGAGAGATGAAGGAGGGAAAATGGAAGGGGGGGTGGTGTTATGATGTGGGATTATTGATGTTCTGAGCCAACCTTCCTGACGGCCTCGTGCAGTATTGTCCTCTATCTGCCACTACTGCCTCTCTGCCACCACTACCTGCCTCACACCCACCACTACCTGCTCCACACCCACCACTACCTGCCTCACCCCCACCACTACCTGCCTCACACCCACCACTACCTGCCTCTCTGCCACCACTACCTGCCTCACACCCACCACCCTGCCTCTCTGCCACCACCACCTGCCTCACACCCACCACTACCTGCCTCCACCCCTACCTGCTTCTCTGCCACCACCCTGCCTCCCACCCACCACTACCTGCCTCCACCCACCCTACCTGTCCCACCCACCACTACCTGCCTCCCACCCCACTACCTGCCTCACACTCACCACTACCTCCACACCCCACCACTACCTGCCTCACACCACTACCTGCCTCCACACCCCACCACCTATGCCTCCCACACAACCCTACCTGCCTCCCACACCCCTACACACATCACACCACTACCTGCCTCCACCCACCACTATCTGCCTCCACACCACCTACCTGCCTCCACCCCACCACTACCTGCCTCCCACACCCACCACTACCTGCCTCACACCACTACCTGCCTCCCACACCACCACTACCTGCCTCACACCCACCACTACCTGCCTCACACCAACCACTACCTGCCTCCACCCCACCACTACCTGCCTCCACACCCACCACTACCTCCCCACCCCACCACTACCTGCCTCCCACACCCACCACTGCCCTCACACCCAACACTGCCTCCCCACACCCACCACACACCTCACACTCACCACTACCTGCCTCCACACCCACCACCCCTGCCTCACACCACCACTACCTGCCTCTCTGCCACCACTACCTGCCTCACACCCCACCACTACCTGCCTCCACACTCCACCACTACCTGCCTCCCTCACCACTACCTGCCTCCACCCCACCACTACCTGCCTCACACTCCACCACTACCTGCCTCTCTGCCCACCACTACCTGCCTCCCACCCCACCACTACCTGCCTCCCCACACCCCACCACTACCTGCCCTCTCTGCCACCACTACCTGCCTCACACCACCACTACCTGCCTCCCTCCCACCACACCTGCCTCCCCACACTCACACACCTGCCTCACACCCCTTACCTGCCTCCCACACCCCACCACTACCTGCCTCTCCCACCACACCTGCCTCCCACACCCACCACTACCTGCCTCCCACACCCCACCACTACCCTCCCCTCCCACCCCTACCTGCCTCCCCACCCACACTACCTCACACCCACCAATACCCTCCCACACCCCCACTACCTGCCTCCCACACCCACACACCTGCCTCCCTCACCACTACCTGCCTCACCCACCCTCTACCATCACACACCCACCACTACCTGCCTCACACCCACCACTACCTGCCTCCACCACCACTACCTGCCTCACACCCTACCTGCCTCCACCCACCACCACCTGCCTCACTCCCACCACTACCTGCCTCCCACCCCACCACTACCTCCCACCCCACACACCCTCCCCCTGCCCACTACCTCCCCACCCCACCACTACTGCCTCCCACCCACCCACCTGCCTCACACCCCACCACTACCTGCCTCCCCACACACACACCTGCCTCCCCACACCCACCACTACCTCCCCTCCCCACACACCCACCACTACCTGCCTCCACACCCACCACTACCTGCCTCCACACCCACCACTACCTGCCTCACACCACTACCTGCCTCCCACACACCCACCACTACCTGCCTCACACCCACCACCTGCGTCACACCTGCACCTGCTCACCACCACTGCCTGCCTCCACACCACTACCTTACCTCACACCCACCACTATCCCCACCCACACTACTGCCCTCACCCACCACTACCTGCCTCCACACCCACCACTACCTGCCTCCACCTGCCTCGCCTCACCCACCACTACTCCTGCCTCCACTCACCACTACCTGCCTCCCCAACACTACCTGCCTCACACCCACCACTTTCACACTCACCACTCTGCCTCACCCATCACTACCTGCCTCCACCACTACCTGCCCACACCCACCACCTCTTCACACTCACCACCTGCCTCACACCACCACCTCCACACCTGCCTCCCTGCCTCACACCCACCACTATATTCACACTCCCTACCCTTAACCTCTCACCCATCACACCACCACTCACACTACCTCCACCCTCCACTGCCTCACACCCACCACTACCCCTTGCCTCCACACCCACCACTACCTGCCTCTCTGCTTACCACTACCTGCCTCCCACACCCACCACTACCTGCCTCGCACCCACTACCTGCCTCCACACCTACTACTGCCTCACCTCACCACTACCTGCCTCACACCCACCACCCTGCCTCCACACACCACTACTTACCACTACCTGCCTCACCCACCACTACCTGCCTCACACCCACTGCCTCACACCCACCATCACACCCACCCACCACTACCTGCCTCCACACCCACCACACCTGCCTCACTCACCACCTCCACACCACCACTGTCTCACACCCTACCCATCACCCACCACTACCTGCCTCACCACCACTGCCTCACACCACCACTACCTGCCTCACACTCACCACTATATCACACTCACCACTACCTCACACCCACTGCACCCATCACCCCACCACCTGCTTCACACCTCTGCCTCACACCCACCACTACCTGCCCCACCCACCACTACCTGCCTCCACACCCACCACTACCTGCCTCCACACCCACCACTACCTGCCTCCACACCCACCACTACCTGCCTCCACACTCACCACTACTGCCTCCACACCACACCACCTGCTCCCACCCACCACCAGCCTCACACCCACCACTACCTCACACCCACCACTACCTCCACACCCACCACTACCTGCCTCACACTCACCACTACCTGCCTCACACCCACCTCCTCCACCTCACCCACCACTACCTGCCTCCTCCTGCCTCACACCCACCACTACCTGCCTCCACACCCACTCCCCACTACCTGCCTCACACCCACCACTACCTGCCCCTCACACCCACCACCTGCCTCTTCACCTGCCTCACACCCACCACTATATCACACTCCACCACTACCTCACACCCAACACTACCTGCCTCACCCACCTTGCCTCCACCTGCCTGCTGCCCACCCACCACTACCTGCCTCCACACCCACCACTACTGCCTCCACCCACCTACCCACCTCACACTCACCACTACCTGCCTCACACCCACCACTCACTGCCTCACCCACCACTACCTGCCTCCACCACTACCTGCCTCACACTCACCACTACCTGCCTCCACACCCACCACTACCTCCCACACCCATGCCTCACTCCCCTCTGCCCTCACACCCACCTCCTGCCACCACTACCTCCACCCACCACTTCACACCCACCACTGCCTCACACCACCCTCACCCACCACCTGCCTCCACCCACACACCCACCACTACCTCACACACCCCACACCCACCACCTACCTGCCTCACACCCACCACCACCTCACACCCACCCACCACTCATACACACCACCACCTGCCTCTCTCTCACCCACCACTACTGACTCCACACCCACCACCACCTGCCTCCACCCACCACTACCTGCCTCCACACTGCCTGCCCACCACCTGCCTCCACACCCACCACTACCTGCCTCCACCCACCACCACCTGCCTCCACACCACTACCTGCCTCCTCACCACTACCTCCACCTTGCCTCACACTCCACCACCCCTGCCTCACACCCCACCACTACCTGCCTCCACCCACCCACCTCCCATCACTCACCTGCCTCACACCCACCACTCAGCCTGCCCCACACCTCACCACCACTCTGCCCCACACCACCACTACCTGCCTCACACCCACACCTGTCACACCCACCACTCACCTGCCTCACACTCACCACCACCTGCCCCACACCCACCACCTTCCGCTACCTCTCCCACACCCACCACCACCTGCCTCCACCACACCGCCTCGCCACCACCTGCCTCACACCCACCACTCACCTGCCTCTACACCCACCACCACCTGCCCCACACCCACCACTCACCTGCCTCACACCTGCCACCACCACCTGCCTCACAACCCACCACCACCTGCCCCACACCCACCACCACCTGCCTCACACCCACCACCACCTGCCTCACACCCACCATACCTGCCTCCCACACCCACCACCACCCGCCCTTCACACTCACCACACCTGCATCACACCCACCACCCCTGCCTCCACACCCCACCACCTGCACTCCACACCCACCACACTACCTGCCCCACACCACCACCACCTGCCTCACACCCACCACCTTCCCGGCTCACACCCCACCACCTGCTCCACACCCACACTCACCTGCCTCACACCCACCACACACCTGCCCCCACACCCACCACCACCCTGCCCCCACACTCACCCCACTACCTGCATCACACCCACCACTACCTGCCTCCTACACCCACCACTACCTGCCTCTACACCACTACCTGCCTCACACCCACCACTCACCTGCCCCACACCCACCACCACCTGCCCCACATCACCTCACACCTGCCTCCACACCCACCACTACCTGCCTCACCACCACCTGCCTCTACACCCACCACCACCTGCCTCCCAGCCTCACCACTCACCTGCTCCCACACCCAACACTACCTGCTCTACACCCACCACCACCTGCCTCACACCCACCACACTCACCTGCCCCCACCCACCACTACCTGCCCCACACCCACCACCTGCCTCACACCCACCACCACTCCGCCTCACACTCACCACCACCTGCCTCACACCCACCCCACCACCTGCCTCACACCCACCACCTCACTTCCGCCTCACACCCACCACCTCACCTGCCTCCACACCCTCACTACTCACCTGCCTCCACACTCCCACCACTCCACTCTGCCCCACACCCACCACCTGCACCCAACCCACTACCTGCCCCACACCCACTACCACCGCCTCTACACCCTCCACTACTCTGCCCCACACCCACCACTACCTGCCTCCTCACACCCACCACTACCTGCCTCTCTGCCACCACTGCCTGCCTCCCACCCACCACCACCTGCTCGCACCCACCACCACCCGCCCTCACACCCACCACCACCTCCGCCTCACACCCACCACCACCTGCCCCACACCCACCACCTCACCTGCTCCCACACCCACCACCACCTGCCCCACACCCACCACCACTTCCGCCTCACACCCACCACTACCTGCCCCAACACCCACACCACTCACACCTGCCCCACACCCACCACTACCTGCTCACACCACCACCACCTGCCCCACACCCACCACCTACCTGCCTCACCCACCACCTTTACCTGCCCCACACTCCCACCACTACCTGCCCCTCGCCACCCCACCTGCCCACCTTGCCCCACACCCACCACCACCTGCCTCTACACCCACCACTCCTTGCCTTCACACCCACCACTTCACCTGCCCCACACCCACCACCACCTGCCTCACAACACCCACCACCACCACCTGCCCCTACACCCACCACTCACCTGCCTCACACTCCACCACCACCTGCCTCACACTCACCTGCCCCACACCCACCACCACTCCGCCCCACACCCACCACCACCTGCCCCACACCCACCACCACCTGCCTCACACCCGCACCACCACCTGCCTCCCACACCCACACTACTCTGCCCCACACTCACCACCACCTGCCTCCACACCCACTCACTACCTGCCCCCACACCCACCACCACCTGCCTCACACCCAACACCTGCCCCACACCCACCACCACCTGCCTCCCACACCCACCACCACTCACCTGCCTACACCCCACCACCACCTGCCTCACACCCACCACACTGCCTCACACCCACCACTACTCCGCCCCACACCCACCACCACCTGCCCACACCCACCACTCACCTGCCTCACACCCACCACCACCTGCCCCACACACCACCACTACCTGCCTCACACCCACCACACCACTTGCCTCACACCCACCACTACCTGCCCTACACTCCACCACTACCTGCCTCACACCCACCACTACCTGCCTCACACCTACCACTACCTGCCTCACACCCACCACCACGCCCCACACCCACCACACTACCTGCCCCACACCCACCCACCACACCGCCTCACACTCCACCACCACCTGCCTCACACCCACCACTACCTGCCTCACCTCACCACCTCACCTGCCTCACACCCACCACCACTACCTGCCTCACCCCACCACTACCCGCCCCACACCCACCACCACCTGCCTCACACCCACTACCTGCCTCACACCCATACTCAACCACCTGCCTCACACCCACCACTACCTGCCTCACACACCCACCACTCACCTGCTCTACACCCACCACTACCTGCCTCACACCCACCACCACTCTGCCTCACACCCGACCACCACCTGCCTCTACACTCTCACCACTACCTGCCCCACACCCACCACTCACCTGCCTCCACACCCACCACCACCTGCCCCACACCACCACTCCGCCTCACACTCCACCACCACCTGCCCCACACACCCACCACTCACCCGCCTCTGCTAACTCCACCACCACTACCTGCCTCCACCCACCACTCACCTGCCTCACACCCACCACCACCTGCCCCACACCCACAACTAACCTGCCTCACACCCACCACTACCTGCCTCACACCCACCCACACCTGCCTCACACCCAACACCTGCCTCACACCCACCACCTGCCCCACACCCACCACCACCTGCCCCACACACTCCACCACCACCACCTGCCTCACACCCACCACCGCCCCACACCCACCACCACCTGCCCCACACCCACCACCACCTGCCCCACACCCACCACCACCTGCCCCACACCCACCACCACCTGCCCCACACCCACCACCACCCGCCCCACACCCACCACTACCTGCCCCACACCCACCACCACCTGCCCCCACACCCACCACTACCTGCCTCACACCCACCACCACCTGCCCCACACCACCACTCACCTGCCCCACACCCACCACCACCGCCCCACACCCACCACCACCTGCCCCACACCCACCACCACCTGCCTCACACCCACCACCTGCCCCACACCCACCACCACCTGCCCCACACCCACCACCACACTCCGCCCCACACCCCCCACCACCTGCCCCACACCCACCACTCACCTGCCCCACACCCACCACCACACCTGCCCCACACCCACCACCACCGCCCACACCCACCACCACCTGCCCCACACCCACCACTACCTCCGCCCCACACCCACCACTCACCTGCCCCACACCCACCACACACCTGCCCCACACCCACCACTACCTGCCTCACACCCACCACTACCTGCCCCACACCCACCACCACCTGCCTCACACCCACCACCACTGCCCACACCCACCACTACCCGCCCCACACCCACCACTACCTGCCTCCACACCCACCACCACCTGCCTCCCACACCCACCACCACCTGCCTCACACC
The DNA here is from genome assembly GCF_018991925.1 of Homarus americanus. NCBI lineage: Eukaryota > Metazoa > Arthropoda > Malacostraca > Decapoda > Nephropidae > Homarus > Homarus americanus. Next base: position 88,319 of record NW_024735721.1, on the reverse strand, counting down.
CACCACCACCCTGCCTCACACCCACCACACCACTCCGCACACCCACCCCACTACCTGCCTCACACCCACCCACACCTGCCCCACACCCACCACCACCTGCCCCACACCCACCACCACCTGCCCACACCCACCACCACCTGCCTCACACCCACCCACCACCTGCCCCACACCCACCACTACCTGCTCCCACACCCCACCACTACCTGCCCCTACACCCACCACTACCTGCCCCACACACCCACCACACTCACCTGCCTCCCACACCCACCACCTGCCCCACACCCACCACTACCTGCCCACACCCACCTACCACTACCTGCCCCACACCCACCCACTCACCTGCCCCACACCCACCAAACCACCTGCCCCACACCCACCACCACCTGCCCCACACCACCCACACTACCCGCCTCCAACCCACCACTACCTGCCCCACACCCACCCACCACCTGCCCCACACCCACCACCACCTGGCTCCCACACCCACCACTCACCTGCCCACACCCACCACTTCACCTGCCCCCACACCCCACCACCTGCCCCACCCCACCACCACCTGCCCCACACCCACCACTCACTCTGCCTCACACACCCACCACCATCACCGCCCCACACCTCACCACACCACCTGCCCCCACACCCACACACCCTCACTCCACCACACCCTACCACCACGGCTCCTCACCCACCACCACCTGCCCCCAACCCACCACATCCACCTGCCCACACACTCCACCACACTACCTGCCTCACACCCACCACCACCTGCCCCACACCCACCACTCACCTGCCCCACACCACCACCCGCCCCACACCCACCACTCACTTCCGCCACACACCACTACCTGCCTCACACCCACCACCACCTGCCCCACACCCAACAACACCTGCCCCACACCCACCACTACCTCGCTCCCACACCCACCACCACCTGCCTCACACCCACCACCACCTGCCCCACACCCACCACTTCCTGCCCCACACCCACCACCTGTGCCCCACACCCACCACTACCTGCCTCCCACACCCACTCACCTGCCTCCACACCCACCACTACCTGCCCCACACCCACCACTACCCACACCACTACCTGCCTCACCCACCACCACCTGCCCCCACACCCACCACCACCTGCCCCACACCCAACACCTGCCCGCCCCACACCCACCACACGCCCGCCACACACCACCACCTGCCACACACCCACCACACTACCTGCCCCACACCCACCACTACCTGCCCCACACCCACCACTACCTGCCACACACACCCACCACCACCTGCCACAATAACCTATCCACCACACCCAACACCTCACTGCCCCACACCCACCACCACCTGCCACACACCCACCACTACTGCCACACACCACCACCTGCCTCACACCCACCCACCACCTGCTCCCACACCCACCACTACCTGCCCCACACCCAACACTACCTGCCTCCCACACCCACCACCACCTGCCCCACACCCACCACTAACTGCCTACACCCACCACTACCTGCCCTCCACCCACCACTACCTGCCCCACACCCACCACTACCTGCCCCACACCCACCACCACACCCTGCCCAAACCCACCACCACCTGCCCCACACCCAACACACTCCACTCCTGCCACACACACCACTACCTGCCCCACACTCACCTGCCTCACACCCACCACTACCTGCCCCACACCCACCACCACCCAGCCTCACACCAACACCACCTGCCACACACCACCACCTACTACCTGCTCCCACACCCAACACTACCTGCGCCCACACCCACCACCACCTGCCCCACACCCACCACCACCTGCCCCACCCCACCACCTGCCCCACACCCAACACCACCTGCCCCACACCCACCACTACCTGCCACACACCCATACTCACCTGCCACACACACCACTACCTGCCCCACACCCACCACTACTTCCCGCTCCCACACACCCACCACCACTCTGGCACCACCACCTGCCCACACACCCACCACTACTCTGCTCCACACCCCACTCACTGCCCCCCACCCACCACTACCTGCCCCACACCCACCACCACCTGCCTCACACCCACCTGCCACACACCCACCACCTGCCACACCCACCACCACCTGCCCCACACCCACCACTACCTGCCCCACACCCACCACTCCTCCACCTTCCACACACCCACCACCACCTGCCACACACCACCACCTGCCCTACACCCACCACTCACCTGCCCCACACACCCAACACTACCTGCCCCACCCAACACTCACCTGCCTCACACCCACCACCACTCAGGCTCTCTCACACCCACCACTCACTGCCCCACCACCACCACTGCCTCAACCCACACACTGCCCCACACCCACCACTACCTGCCCCACACCCACCACTACCTGCCCCACACCCACCACCACCTGCCCCACACCCAACACTACCTGCCACACACCACTACCTGCCCCACACCCACACCTGCCACTGCCTCTCACACCCAACACTACCTGCCCCACACCCACCACACTACCCTGCATACACCACCACCTGCCTGCCACCCACTACCTGCTCCCACACCCACCACTACCTGCCACACCACACACCTGCCCCACACCACACACCTGCCCCACACCCAACACCGCCTCACACCTGCACCCACACCACCTGCCACACACCACCACCTGCCCCACACCCAACACCACCTGCCCCACACCCAACACCACCTGCCCCACACCCACCACCACCTGCCTCACACCACACCACCTGCCCCACACCCAACACCACTCCGCCCACACCCACCACCACCTGCCCCACACCCACCACCACCTGCCTCACACCCAACACTACCTGCCACACACCCACCACCACCTGCCTCACACCCACCCACACCTGCCACCTGCCCCACACCCACCACTACCTGCCCCAGACTCCACCACTCACCTGCCCCACACCCACCACCACCTGCCTCACACCCACCACATACCGCCTCACACCCACCACCACCTGCCTCACACCACCACCTGCCTCCCACCCACCACTACTCTGCCTCACACCCACCTCACACCTGCCTCACACCCACCCACACTTCACCGCCCCTCCACACCCACCACACTACCTGCCCCACACCCACCACTACCTGCCTCACACCCACCACTACCTGCCTCACCCACCTGGTCACACACCCACCAGTGCCTGCCTCACACCCACCACCACCTGCCCACATCCACCCACTCACCTGCCCCACACCCACCACTCACCTGCCTCACACCCCACCACTACCTGCCTCACCCACCACCACCTGCCCCACACCTGCCACCACTACCTGCCCCACACCCACCACTACTTGACTCCACCACCACCTCTGCCCCCACCCACCACCTGCCCCACACCCACCACGCCTCCCGCTCCCAGACCCACCACTTGCCTCGCCCAACACCCACTACCTGCCTCACACCCACCACACCTGCCCCACACCCACTCACTCACCTGCCCACACTCACCACCTGGCTCACACCCTTCACTACCTGCCCCACACCCACCACCACTCCCCACACCCACCACCGCCTCACACCCACCACTCACCTGCCCCACACCCACCACTCACTTCCGCCTCACACCCACCACTACCTGCCTCACACCACTACCTGCCCCACACCCACCACTGCCTGCCCCCACACCCGCACCACTACCTCACACACCACTTCCGCCTTGAACCCACCACCATCTGCCTACTTTACCACTACCTTGCCTACACCCACCACTCACCTGCCTCACACCTAACCACCTGCCCCACACCCACCACACCTGCCTCACACCCACCACCACCTGCCCCACACACCACCACCTGCCCCCACACCCACCAATTTCACACCCACCACTACTCGCCCCACACCCACTTATCTGCCTCTCACACCCACCACCACCTGCCTCCCACACCCACCACCACCTTCCCCACACCCACCACTACGCCCCACACCAACCTCACCCGCCACTACCACCACGCCTCACACCACTCACCTGCTCTCACACCACCACTACCTGCCCCACCCACCACTACCTGCCTCCACACCCACCACTACCTGCCTTGCCACCCACCACCATCGCCCTACACCCACCTGCCTACCACCTGCCTCTACACCCACCACCACTTCCGCCCCCCACCTGCCCCACACACCCACCACTACCTGCCCCACACCCACCACCTGCCCCATACACCTACCAATACCTGCCTACACCTCACTCACTACCTGCCCTCACTGCTCCACCACTACCTGCCCACCCACCACTACTTGTTCACTGCCTCACCCACTACCTTCACCACCCACTACACCCACCGCCTCACACCACATTTCAGGAATTTTGGCCGCTCTTGTTGCATCTTTCTAGAAGTCTTTTCTGGGATAAGGTTCCAGCTTGTAAACAGCAACTGTCGGGACGTACTTGAGAGTTCTCCAGTAGGGATCACTTTGCCCTGTGCTGCCCTAGTCGCCGAACTCAGTTTGCTCTCTCTTACTGCTGCCCCCAGTTGTGTCGTCGCCTTCACTTGGATGATCTATCACAGCACCAAGATCTTTCTCCTTATTTCCCGGTAATAAAATAGTTGGGATTGTGTATGCTATGTGTATTGTTTTGCCTTTCTTAAATGCTGTCGTTTCATTTTGAACATGCTTATCATATTGTCTTGCTTCCCCTTATAGCTTATATCGACCACACTGTTACACAACACTGTTACTCAACTACATTGTTACTTCTCGACCACTGTTACTGACCACACTGCTTGAACACATTGTTACACGACTCATTTGCATGCGTGACCACACTGTTACACGATCAAGAGGAGGTGCCTGCGGAGCCGGGAGGCGGAGGCAGCGGGAGAAGCCAGGGAGAGGCAGGAGGGCAGAGAAGGGCAGGAGGGGTGGGGGCAGAGAGAAGTGGAGCAGTGGCAGAGAGAGAGGTGAGGGCAGGGCTAATGTTACGTAAACACACGGGACCAGGGCAGCTGGTATCGATTCCCGGTGTTGAGGTAATCTGAGGGAGTGAGCGTCGCACTTACGGCCCTACCGACAACTGTCATAATGATCCCCAATGATCCCTCACTGTCCCTATCTGTGTGTGTGTGTGTGTGTGTGTATGTGTGTGTGTGTGTCTATCTCTCTCCCTATCTCTGTCTCTATCTCTCTGTATGTCTCTCTCTCTGACTTTTGTGTGTGTGTCTCTGTGTGTCTCTGTGTCTGGCGTGTGTGTGTCTCTGTGCTCTCCTGTCTCTCTGTGTCTCTGTGCCACCTTTTCTCAGTGTCTCTGTGTCTCTGTGTGCCTCTGTCTCTGTGTCTCTCTGGTGTGTGTTCCTTCACTCTGTGTCTCTGTATCTCTGTGTCTCTGTACCTCTCATGATTCTCTGTCTCTGTATCTCTCTGTGTGTCTCTGTGTTCTCTGTACCTCACTATGTGATCTCTGTGTCTCTGTGTCTCTGTGCCTCTGTGCCACTGTTCTGCCTCTCTCTTCTCTCTGTGCTCCTGTGTCCTCTGTGTGTGTGTGTCACTCGTGGCCTCTGTATCTCTCTGTGCTCTGTACCTCACTATGTGATTCTGTGTCTCTGTTCTCTGTCTCTCTGTGTGTCTCTGTGTCTCTGTACCTCACTATAGCCCTGTGTCTCTGTGTGCCCTATGTGTGTTCCTCATCTCTCTCTGTGTCTCTCTGTCCCTCTGTGTCTCTCAGTGTGTCTCTGTGTCTCTCTGTGTGTCTCTGTGTCTCTCTGTGTGTCCTGTTCTGTGTCTCTCTGTGTCCTCAGTGTGTCTCTGCCTTGTGTCTCTATGTGTGTCTCTGTCTTTCTGTTTCTCTGTGTCTCTGTGTCTCTGTGTCTCAGTGTGTCTCCTGTGTTCTGTCTCCTGTTTGGCTCTCTGTGCTCTCGTGTGTCTCTCTCTGTGTGTTGTCTTCTGTGTCTCTGTGTCTCTGCCTCTCTGAGCGCCTCTGTGTGTCTCTGTGTGTCTCTGCCCTGCGTGTCTGTGTGTCTCTGTCTGTCTCTGTGTCTCTGTGTGTCTGTGTGTCTCTGTGTCTCTGTGTCCTGTGTCTCTGTGTCTCTGTGTCTCTGTGTCTCTCTGTGTTTCTGTGTCCTCCGTGTTCTCTGTGTCTCTCTGTGCCTCTCTGTGTGCTCTCTCTCTGCTCTGCGTGTCTCTGTGTCTCTCTGTGTCCTCTGTGTCTCTATGTGTGTCTCTGTCTCTGTTTCTCTGTGTCTCTCTGTATCTCTCTGTGTCTCTATGTGTGCTCCTGACTCTGTCTCTGCTTTTCCTGTGTCTAACTGTCTTTTGTGTCTCTCTGTGTCCTCTGTGTCTCTCTGTGTCTCTATGTGTGCGTCTGTCTCTGTTTCACCGGGCTCTCTATGTGCCTCTGTGTGTGTCTCTGTGTGTCTCTGTGTGTCTCTCTGTGTCTCTCTGCTTATGTGTGTCTTTCTGGGTCTTGCGTCTCTGTGTCTCTCTGTATTTCTCTGTGTGTCTGTGTTCCCCTGTGTCTCTCTGTGTCTCTCTGTGTCTCTGTGTTTCTCTGTGTCTCCAGTGTCTCTCTGTCTCTCTGTGTGTCTCTGTGTGTCTCTGTGTCTCTCTGTGTGTCTCTGTATCTTTCTGTGTGTGTTTCTGTGTCTCTGTGTCTCTGTGTCTCTCTGTATCTCTGTGTTTCTATGTATCTCTGTGTCACTGAGTGTGTCTCTGTGTCTCTTGAGTTTCTCTCTCTCTCTGTCTCTGTGTGTCCTGTGTCGCTGTGTGTGTGTCTCTCTCTCCCTCTGAGTCTGTATGTGTCTCTCTGTCTCTGTGTGTGTCCCTCTGTGTGTGTCTCTTAGTGTCTCTATCTTTGTGTCTCGCTCTGTGTCTCTTTGTGTCTCTGTGTCTCTGTGGCTCTGTCTCTGTCTGTCTCTGTGTATTTCTGTGTCACCCTGTGTTTGTTTCTGTCTCTGTGTGTCTCTGTGTCTCTCTGTTTCTGTGTGTCTCAGTGTGTCTGTGTGTCTCTGTGTCTCTGTCTTTGTGTCTGTGTCTGTGTGTCTCTCTGTGTGTCTTTGTGTCTCTCTGTGTGTCTTTGTGTCTCTCTGTGTGTCTCTCTGTGTCTCTGTCTCTGTTTGGCACTCTGTGTCTCTGTGTGTTAAATTGTGTCTCAGTGTCTCTCTGTGTCTCTCTGCGTGTCTCTCTGTTTCTCTCTCTGTGTCTCTCTGTGTGTCTCTCTGTCTCTGTCTTTGTGTCTGTGTCTGTGTGTTTCTATGTCTCTCTGTGCGTGTCTCTCCGTGTGTCTTGTCTCTGTGTGTCTCTCTGTGTCTCTGTCTCTGTGTTTCTCTGCATCTCTCTGTGTCTCTCTTTGTCTCTGTGTATGTCTCTGTGTCTGTCTGTGTCTCTATGTCCTCGTGTGTCTCTGTGTCTCTGTGTATCTCTGTGTCTCTGTGCGTGTCTCTCTGTGTGTCCCTGTGTCTCTGTCTCTCTTTGGCTCTCTGTGTCTCTGTGCCTCTGTATCTGTGTCTCTCTGTGTCTCTATGTCTCTGTGTCTTTGTCAATCTGTATCTCTCTGTGTTTGTATGTCCCCTGTGCCTCTCTGTGTCTCTTGTTGTGTCTCTATGACTCTGTGTCTCTGTGTCTGTGTGTGTGTGTATCCCTGTGTCTCTGTGTCTCTGCATCTCTCTGTCTGTCCATCTGTGTCTCTGTGTCTGTCTGTGTCTCTCGTTGTGTCTCTATGTCTCTGTTCCTCTGTGTCTGTGTGTGTGTGTCCCTGTGTCTCTGTGTCTCTGCACCTCTCTGTCTGTCCCTCTGTGTCTCTGTGTCTCTCTGTGTCTCTATGTCTCTGTGTCCCTCTTTCTGTTTCTCTGTGTCTCTGTGTCTCTGTGTCTCTGTGTGCTCTGTGTGTGTGTCCCTGTGTGTGTGTGTGTTCTCTGTGTCTCTGTGTCTCTGTGTCTCTGTGTGTGTGTGTGTGTGTCCCTGTGTCTATGTGTGTCCTGTCTCTCTCTCTGTCTCTCTCTGTCCCTCCATGTTTCTGTGCCCTCTGTGTTTCTGTGTGTCCTGTGTGTGACTCTGTGTCCTCTGTGTCTCCATGTCTCTCTCTCTGTGTCTCTGTCTCTCTCTCTCTCTGTCTCTGTGTTTCTGTGTCTCTGTGTGTGTCTTTGATGTCTGTGTGTTTCTGTGTCTCTCTGTCCCTCCCTGTCTCTATGTCTATCTGTATGTCTCTGTATCTGTGTGTCTGTCCCTCTCTCTCTCTCTGTCTTTCTCTCCCTCTGTGTCTCTGCGTCTTTGTGTCTCTGTGTGTCTCTCTGTGTGTCTCTCTGTGTCTTCTGTGCATGTGTCTCTGTGTGTCTTTGTGTGTCTGTGTCTCTGCTGCTTCTCTCTGTGTCTCTGTGTGTCTCTTTGGGTGTCTCTGTGTGTCTGTCTATGTGTGTCTCTTAGTGTCTCTTATGTTTGTGTCTCTGTGTGTCTCTCTGTGTGTCTTTGTGTCTGTGTCTCTCTGTCTCTCTCTCCTCTGTTTCTCTGTATCTCTCTGTGTCTCTCTGTGTCTCTCTCTGTCTCTCTGTGTCTGTGTCTCTCTGTGTCTGTATGTCTCTGTGTCTCACTCTCTCTGTGTCTCTCTGCGTGTCTTTGTGTGTGTCTCTGTCTCTCTTTGTCTCTGTGTGTCTCCGTGTCTCTATGTGCCTCTGTGTCTATGTTTGTGCTCTCTGTGTGCCTTTCTGTGCGTCTCTGTGTCTCTGAGTGTCTGTGTGTCTCTGCATCTCTCTGTGTCTCTGTGTGTGTCTCTGTGTCTCTCTGTCTCTCTGTGTGTCTCTCTGTGTGTCTCAGTGTGTCTCTGTGTTTATCTGTGTGTGTGTCTGTGTCTCTGTGTCTCTGTGTCTCTCTGTATCTCTCTGTGTGTCTGTGTGTCTTTCTGTGTCTGTTACCTCTCAGTGTGTTTCTCTGTATGTGTCTCTCTCTTGTGTCTCTGTTGTCTCTCTCTCTCTCTCTCTCTCTCTCTCTCTCTCTCTCTCTCTCTCTCTCTCTCTCTCTCTGTCTCTCTTTGTCTCTCTCTATGTCTCTCTCTGTGTTTCTCTGTGTTTCTCTGTGTGTCTCTGTATCTTTCTCTGTGTGTGTCTGTGTCTCTGTGTCTTTCTGTGTGTCTCTGTGTCTCTCTGGCTCTCTGTGTGTCTCTCTGTGTCTCAGTGTGTCTCTGTGTGTCTTTCTGTGTCTCTACCTCTCTGTGTCTCTCTGTATGTGTCTCTCTCTGTGTGTCCCTCTGTGTCTCTCTCTCTCTCTCTCTCTCTCTCTCTCTCTCTCTCTCTCTCTTTCTCTGTCTCTCTCTGTCTCTCTCTATGTCTCTCTGTGTCTCTGTGTTTCTCTGTGTGTCTCTGTATCTTTCTCTGTGTGTGTCTGTGTCTCTGTGTCTCTCTGTATCCTCTGTGTTTCTATGTGTCTCTGTGTCTGATGTGTCTCTGTGACTCTGTCTCTGTGTCTCTCTCTCTGTTTCTCTCTTGTCTCCCAGTCTCTGTGTCTCTCTGTGTGTCCTTCTGTGTCTCTGTGTGTCTTTCTGTGTCTCTTTACCTCTCAGTGTGTCTCTCTGTATGTGTCTCTCTCTTGTGTCCCCCTCTCTCTCTCTCTCTCTCTCTCTCTCTCTCTCTCTCTCTCTCTCTCTCTCTCTCTCTCTCTCTCTGTCTCTCTCTGTCTCTCTCTCTCTGTCTCTCTCTGTGTCTCTGTGCTCTGTGTCTGTCTCTCTGTGTGTGTCTCTTGTGTCTCTATCTTTGCGTCTCTGTGTCTGTGTCTCTTTGTGTCTCTGTGTCTCCAGTCTCTGTGTGTCTCTGTTTCTCCCTGTTTCTCTCTCTGTGTCTCTGTGTGTCTCTGTGTCTCTGTGTGTCTCAGTGTGTCTGTGCGTCTCTATGTGTCTCTGTGTGTCTCTGTGTCTCTGTGTGTGTTTTTATATTTGTATATCTGTGTCTCTCTATGTGTCTCTGTGTCTCTCTGTGTGTCTCTGTGTCTCTGTCTCTGTTTCGCTCTCTGTGTCTCTGTGTGTCAAAGTGTATCTCTGTGTCTATTTGTGTCTGTGTGTCTCTCTGTGTCTCTCTGCGTGTCTCTGTGTCTCTGTGTGTGTGTGTCTCTGTCTCTGTCTATGTGTCTCTCTGTGTCTCTGTGTTTCTATGTCCCGTCTGTGTCTCTCTGTGTCTCTCTGTGTCTCTCTCACTCTGTCTCTATGTATCTGTGTCTCTGTGTCTCTCTGTGACTCTGTTTCTCTCTCTCTATGTTTCTGTGTCTCTATGTGTCTCTTGTCCCTCTGTATCTCTCTGTGTCTGTATGTCCCCTGTGTCTCTCTGTGTCTTTGTGTCTCTGTGTCTCTGCACCTCTCTGTCTGTCCCTCTGTGTCTCTATGTCTCTGTGTCTCTGTGTCTCTGTGTCTTTGTGTCTCTGTGTCTCCTACACCTCTCTGTCTGTCCCTCTGCGTCTCTGTGTGTCTCTGTCTCTGTCTCTCTGTCTTTGTGTCTGTGTCTCTGCACCTCTCTGTCTGTCCCTCTGCGTCTCTGTGTCTCTGTGTCTCTGTCTATGTGTCTTTGTGTCTCTGTCTGCACCTCTCTGTCTGTCCCTCTGCGTCTCTGTGTCTCTCTGTGTCTCTGTGTCTCTGTGTCTTTGTGTCTCTGTGTCTCTGCACCTCTCTGTCTGTCCCTCTTGCGTCTCTGTGTCTCTCTGTGTCTCTATGTCTCTGTGTCTTTGTGTCTCTGTGTCTCTACACCTCTCTGTCTGTCCCTCTGCGTCTCTGTGTCTCCTGTGTCTCTATGTCTCTGTGTCTTTGTCTCTGTGTCTCTACCTCTCTGTCTGTCCCTCTGCGTCTCTGTGTCTCTCTGTCTCTATGTCTCTGTGTCTTTGTGTCTCTGTGTCTCTGCACCTCCTCTGTCATCCTCTGTCTCTGTGTCTCTCTGTGTCTCTATGTCTCTGTGTCTTTGTGTCTCTGTGTCTCTATGTCTCTGTGTCTCTGTGCCTCTTTGTGTCTCTGTGTCGCTCTGTGTGTGCTCTGTGTGTGTTCCCTGTGTGGTGTTGTGTGTCTGTGTCTCTGTGTCTCTGTGTGTCTGTGTGTGTGTGTGTGTCCTGTGTCTCTGTGTGTCTCTGTCTCTCTGTGTCTCTTGTCTGTGTCTCTGTCAGACTCTTTGTGTCTGTGTGTCTCTGTGTCATGTCTCTGTCTGTCTCTGTGTGTCTGTCTCTCTGTCGTCTCTGTGTGTGCTCCATGTCTCTCTGTGTGTCTCTGTCTGTGTCTGTGTCTCTCCTTGTCTCTTTGTGTCTGTTTCTCTGTCTGTCTCTGTGTCTCTGTGTCTGTGTCTCTTTGTGTGTGCTGTCTCTGTGTCTCTCTGTGTGTCTGTGTCTCTGTGTCTCTCTGTGTCTGTGTCTCTCTCTGTCTTTCTGTGTCTGTGTGTCTCTCTGTCTGTGTCTTTCTGTCTGTGTCTCTCTTGTCTCTATTCTCTGTGTGTCTGTGTCTCTTGTCTCTGTGTCTGTGTCTCTGTCTGTCTTTCTGTGTCTGTCTCTGTCAGTCTCTTTGTCTCTGTCTGTCCAGTCTCTTTGTGTCTGTGTATACATCTCCAGTCTCTTTGTGTGTCTGGTGTCTGTGTCTCTGTGGTCTTTTCTGTGTCTCTGTGCTGTCTCTGTGTGTCTGTGTCTCTGTCTGTCTCTTTGTGTCTGTGTCTCTGTCTGTCCTCTCTGTGTGCTGTGTGTCTCTCCACCGTCTCTCTGTGCTCATGTGTCTCTGTCAGTCTCTCTGTCTGTGTCTCTGTCAGTCTTTCTGTGTCTGTGTCTCTGTCCGTCTCTTGTGTCTGTGTCTCTGTCGTCTCTTTGTGTCTGTGTCTCTGTCAGTCTCTTTGTGTCTGTGTCTCTGTGTCTTTCTGTCTGTCCTTCTGTGTGTCTTTCTTCTCTGTGTCTGTGTCTCTGTCGGTCTTTCTGTGTCTCTGCTCGTCTCTTTGTGTCTGTGTGTCAGTCTCTTTGTGTGTCTGTGTCTCTGTCAGTCTCTTTGTTTCTGTGTGCATATCGTCTCTCTCTGTCTGTCTCTGTCCTCTCTGTGTCTGTGTCTCGTCGTCTCTCTTTTGTCTGTGTCTCTGTCGTCTGTGTATCTGTCTGTCTCTCTGTCTGTGTCTCTGTGTCTTTGTCTGTGTATCTGTCTGTCTCTTTGTGTGTGTCTGTGTCTTTGTGTCTTGTCTCTGTCAGTCTCTTTGTGTCTGTGTCTCTGTCCAGTCTCTCTGTGTCTGTGTATCTGTCAGTCTCCTGTGACTGTGTCTCTGTCAGTCTCTTTGTATCTGTGTCTCTGATCTAGTCTCTCTGTGTCTGTGTCTCTGTCAGTCTTTCTTGTCTGTGTCTCTGTCAGTCTCTTTGTGTCTGTGTCTGTGTCGTCTCTTTTTGTGTCCTCTGTCAGTCTTCTTTGTTTCTGTGTCTATGTCAGTCTCTTTGTGTCTGTGTCTCTGTCAGTCTCTCTGTGTCTCTCCAGTCAGTCTCTCTGTGTCTGTGTCTCTGTCAGTCTCTTTGTGTGTGTATCTGTCAGTCTCTCTGCTGTCTCTGTCCAGTCTCTTTGTGTCTGTGTCTCTGTCAGTTTCTTTTGTCTGTGTCTCTGTCAGTCTCTTTGTGTCTGTGTCTCTGTCAGTCTCTTTGTGTCTCTGTCTCTGTCAGTCTCTTTGTGCCTGTGTCTCTGTCAGTCTCTCTGTGTCTGTGTCTGTCAGTCTTTTTGCGTCTGTGTCTGTGTCTCTGTCAGTCTCTTTGTGTCTGTGTCTGTGTCAGTCTCTTTGTGTTTATGTCTGTGTCTCTGTCAGTCTCTTTGTGTCTGTGTCAGTCTCTTTGTGTCTGTGTCTGTGTCTCTGTCAGTATCTTTTGTCTGTGTCTGTATCTCTGTCAGTCTCTTTGTGTCTGTGTCTCTGTCAGTCTCTTTGTGTCTGTGTCCATGTCTCTGTCAGTCTCTTTCCAGTGTCTGTGTCTCTGTCAGTCTCTTTGTGTCTGTGTCTCTGTCAGTCTCTTTGTGTCTGTGTCTGTTTCTCTGTCACTCTCGCTGTGTCTCTTTGTGTCTCTGTTCTGTAGTCTCTTTGTGTCTGTGTCTCTGTCTGTCTCTTTGTGTCTGTGTCTCTGGCAGCCTCTCTTTGTCTGTGTCTCTGTCCAGTCTCTTTGTGTCTGTGTCTCTGTCAGTCTCTTGTGTCTGTGTCTCTGTCTGTCTCTTTGTGTCTGTGTCTCTGTCTGTGTCAGTCCTTTGTGTGTGTGTCTCTGTCCAGTCTCTTTGTGTCTGTGTCTCTGTCAGTCTCTCTGTGTCTGTGTCTCTGTTTCTGTCAGTCTCTCTGTGTCTGTCTCTGTCAGTCTCTCTGTGTCTGTCTCTGTCTGTCAGTCTCTTTGTGTCTGTGTCTCTGTCAGTCTCTTTGTGTCTGTGTCTCTGTCAGTCTCTTTGTGTCTGTGTCTCTGTCAGTCTCTCTGTGTCTGTGTATCTGTCAGTCTCCCTGTGACTGTGTCTCTGTCAGTCTCTTTGTATCTGTGTCTCTGTCAGTCTCTCTGTGTCTGTGTCTCTGTCAGTCTTTCTGTGTCTGTGTCTCTGTCAGTCTCTTTGTGTCTGTGTCTGTGTCAGTCTCTTTGTTTTTGTGTCTCTATCAGTCGCTTTGTTTCTGTGTCTCTGTCAGTCTCTTTGTGTCTGTGTCTCTGTCAGTCTCTTTGTGTCTGTGTCTCTGTCAGTCTCTCTGTGTCTGTGTCTCTGTCAGTCTCCCTGTGTCTGTGTCTCTGTCAGTCTCCCTGTGTCTGTGTTTCTGTCAGTCTGTCTGTGTCTGTGTCTTTGTCTGTGTCTTGTCTCTGTCTCAGTCTCCTGTGTCTGTCTGTGTCTCTGCTCGTCTCTCTGTGTCTCTGTCAGTCTCGTGTGTCTGTGTCTCTGTCTGTGTCCTGTGTCTGTGTCTCTGTCTCAGTCTCTCTGTGTCTGTGTCTCCGTTAGTCTCTTTGTGTCCGTGTCTCTGTCAGTCTTGTGTCTGTGTATCTGCTGTTCTGTGTCTGTGTCTCTGTCTCTGGCAGCTCTCTGTGTCTGTGTCCTTGTCTGTGTCTCTTTCAGTCTCTCTGTTTCTGTCTGTGTCTGTGTCTCTGTCTGTGTCAGTCTCTTTGTTTTTTGTATCTGTCTGTTGTTGTTTTCTTTTTTTCTTTGTGTCACTTATTGTTTTTGTTAGTCTCTCTCTCTCTCTCTCTCTCTCTCTCTCTCTCTCTCTCTCTCTCTCTCTCTCCCATAATTGTTTGAGAGATAAAACTCCCCCTGGCAGACCTTTGGCGTGTTAGCTTCCCCGAGTGGCTCCCGAGAGGTAAGATAGGGTATGAGTTCCCTTTAGCTGAGTTGATTGTGTAAATTAAGAAAGTTTTCTAGTGTGGGTTTGAGGGTTTTTGTCTATGTGGTTAAAAAATTCCTTATTTTGTCCTAAAAGCCCCTAAAGTAGTCACAGAATCCATTGGGTAGGTACAAAAGCCCTTATCCTGATCCTTATCCTTATCCTATGTGTCTTTCAGAATGGTGATCCAGCTATCTAAAGTTTTGCTTCGTCTCCACCCTATCGAAAGTTAGGCATCGTCTCTGTTTGACAGTGTATTCCAAGTTGGGCTAGTGATGGTAATGGTGGTGGGTGGGGGGGTGGAGGTGGCCTCATTGTGGACAGACACCAAGCCACAATTAAATTTTCTCCTGTGCCGGAAAGTTTGGCCATCATAGCGGGCTGCACCTCAGTGTGGCCTTAGTTGTTTGTCTCAAAGTTTATTAATTATTAACTGCCCCTGACTCATATTCACTCACTGTTTTATTCACTGTTTTATTCACTGTCTTAGTCACTGCTTTATTTATTGTTTTATTAACTGTCTTATTTACTGTTTTATTCACTATTTTCTGTTTTATTCGCTGTTTTATTCTGTTTTATTTACTGTTTTATTCTCTGTTTTATTCACGGTTATTCACCTGAGGACTTATCTCGAACTTTCCAACAATATTGTCGGACTACCAAACAGTAACCCGACAAAATTTGGTTTAAAAAATGGATTAAACAAGGGTGTGTACTGACACCAACGCTCTTTTCCATCTTCTTGGCTGCCTTCCTTACTCGTGCCAGTGCCAATTTCGCCAACGGGGTGAATATCGAGTACCGGGTGAAGGTGGTCTTTTCAACATAAGACGACTCCAGGCAAGAACAAAGGTGTCGGTAGCTTCCATCACTGAGCTTAGGTATGCAGACGACCTCACTCTTGTTGCTGACACTGAACACGACCTACAGACGATCCTGAGCACCTATGCAGACGTGAATGCAGTCTTCGGCCTTGAGGTGAATGTACGTAAGACTCAGATTCTCTTTCAACCTGCCCCTGGTTCAGACACACCTCCACCATCCATCCAGCTTAACGGTACTACCCTCTCTAATGTTGACCACTTTCGGTATCTCGGCTCCCACCCATCCACCACAAACATCGATGAAGAGATTCATCATCGGATCAGATGTGCATCTCAAGCCTTGGCGGACTCCGAAATCGTGTCTTCAGCTGTAGGGAGCTGAAATTATCCACAAAGCTGCACGTATAACGAGCAGTGGTCCTCCCCACCCTGCTATATGGCAGCGAGACATGGGTCACATACAGGAGGCATCTCAAGGCACTTGAAAACTTTCACCAACGTAGTCTATGTTCCATCCTCCGAGTTAGCTGGGAAGACAAGAGAACAAATGCCAGTATTCTTGCTGACACCAACTGTAGGAGCATTGAGGCTACCATTATCCATGAACAACTACGTTGGATTGGCCATGTTACCCGCAAGGACGACAGTAGACTGCCAAAGCAGCTAATTTACCTTACCTAACGAATAGTAAACGTAAATCCGGCGGGCAATTGAAAAGGTATAAGGATAGTCTTAAGACAAACCTGAAAAGCTACCAAATCGACCCCCTCACCTGGGAGTCGATTACTTCACGTCGTAACGCTTGAAGGAGCACCACACGAAGTGTCAATACTTTCGAATTAGCCCGACTTTAAACCAAGGCAGACAAGCGCCAACGTCGGAAAAACGCTGCCACAGCACCTCCCACAGTAGATGGAGCCCTCCACATGTGCAACGAATGTGGACGACGCTGCTGGTCTCGTATCGGCCTCTTTAGTCACCTCAGAACTCACCAACCTAGATGACATCCATTATAACTCATATCCTTGCATCATAGCTGGATGATCGTCATACTCGATTCCGAGTGACAGCAAAGTAGTAGAAGTGTGTGTGTGCGTGTGTGTGTGTGTGTGTGTGTAATAATAATAATAATAATAACAATAAACGGTTTATTAATAGAGTTGCAGCAGGTGGCTGAAAATATACACTTACATTTGATTTAGACATAATGATATAATATGCATTGAATACATTTACAGGGCTGTACAGTACATAAATCAGGCGTTGTTTATTATTTTAACAATAGATGGGATGGTGCTATTCTTATATCTATCAGTGCGGGCTCTTATGGGCTGAATTTTGTTGTAGTGGCGGACTGCGCGAAGTGGGTGGGGGGCTGCCGGTGGCAGGAGGTGGCGATGACGAGGGTGGTGCAACAGTTGGCTGCCAAACCTTTCCAGTGCTTGGTGGTGGAGGTCACTGAGGGATGGCATTTCCAGGGTGGAGAGAGCGTTGGTGTAGCCGGAGTAGTCAGCGCCGAGCATGATTCTGCAGGCCCTTTTCTGTACCTTCTCTAGCTGACGTTGTTGGGTGGAGTTGAGAGAAGACGACCAGGCTGGTGACACATACGTTAGTTTGGGGAGAATAAAGGCGTTGTAGATGGTCCTCAGCTCTGGAGTGGGTGTCCCAAGTGACCTAAGTCGTCGTAGCAAGTAGAGACGGTACGAGGCTGCCTTGACTGTGTTATTTACATGGGCCTTCCAGTCAAGTTTGTTGTCTATAGTAACACCCAGGAGTTTGGCAGACTGCACCAGCTGGAGAGGATGGGCACCCACTGTGACTGCTGGGGCTTGCACTGGAGTGGTGATGGTATTGATGTGCATAACTACGGTTTTGGTGTGGTTGATGGTGACCTTGTTCTCCGTAGTCCATGCCTGTAGCCTGTCCAGGGTGCCTTGTAGCGATGAGTAGTCTGGTGCGGTGTTGTCCACTGAGACCCCCACAGTGCAGTCATCTACGTACTTCCACCTGTGAGGAGTGTCCGATAGAGCTTCGTTGATCAGGATGAGGAAGTACAGTGGTCCCATCTTCGTCCCCTGGGGAACACCGCAGGTAAGGTGTTAGAATGTGGAGACCAAGCCCTGATACCTCACTGCCTGGCGACGTCCATGAGACCAGGTTGGTGGGCAGCCCTAGTGCAATGGCCTTGTTGATAACAGTGCAGTGATCAACAAGGTCAAAGGCCTTCCTGAAGTCAACAAGGGCAACGGCCAGTGATGCCTTACGTTTCTGCAGGTTTTTGTGCAGAAAATCCAGAAAGCTCACTAAGCAGTGTGATGTAGAGGAGGTCCTCATATTGCCAAATTGATGTGGATCAATTGACTGATAGATTCTGGCAAATACCCACTCAAAAACAAAGTCCTCACAAAGTAGACTGGGTATGGGGGTAATGGCAACTGGCCTGAGGTCGTTAGGGGACTGTGGGGTGGTGATCTTGGGGATGGGGGTGACAAATGCGGTTTTCCATTCATTAGGGCATTTGTTTTGTCTGAGGGATGCATTGATAATAGAACAGAGGGGGGTGGCAAGTTCGACTGCAAACTCCTTGTATATTTTGATTGGGAGGTCAATTGGGGTCGTGGAGCGTTTGGATTTAAATTTCAGGAGTTTGTTGGTGATTTCATATGGTTGAACACTGGGAGGCAGGGGAGGGGGAAGGTAAGTACGCCGGGAGGAGAGTGAGGTCAAGACTGGGTAAAGTATGACATATGGTAGCAAAATGGTTATTAATTATCTCAGCTGCCTCCTCACTAGGTAAATGTGAGATGAAAGGAAGTGTGGGAGACTGACGGTTGAGACCGCAGAGATCTTTTACCTTGGAGTACCACTGACCGATGCCAACTTCCTTGAGGCCGTGCACTTTCCTGGGATAATAAGTCTTCTTGGCCGACTTGATTTCCCTGATGACTTGGTTACGTAGACCTTGGTACAGGCGGTTGTTGGTGTAGTATGCCTTGTTGCGCTGCTCAATAAGTCATTTTATGCGGGGCGTAGTCCACGGGACATCATCGGGGTTTGTCCTCAGTGTTTTGGCTGGAAAGAAGTGGTGGTAGGCTTTGGTGATAGTGTCCAGGTAATTATCCCACTTGTTCTGCACATCGTCTACCATGATCACTTCAGTCCAGGGATACCGGGTTATCCATTGTCCAAGACGCCGCATAGCAGAGTCGGGGGTGGATCGGTAAGTACTGGTGGTAACTGTCGGTAGTGAGTAGGTGAGGGTAGGTGACCACAGTAGGGACAGGTGGGGGCTGCATCCCATGGGAGGCAGCGGCTGGGGGGGGAGGAGGTAATGGTTACCGAGATCAGTCATAATGAGGTCAAGGGTGGCATTGCCATATGTGGGAAAGTCAACTATTTGTGTAAGGTAGAGGTCACTGATGTCTAACTCATTGAAGTCACCGCATATCACTAGTTTAGCACATGGAAATCTGGCTGTCAGGGAATCAGCAGTATCTATAATATGAGTAATCAGTACATTGGCGGTTGGTGCGCGGGGGATGATAGCAAACACAGACAATGAGGGAGGCAAGCTGGCAGGGGTGGAAGGTGGGAGTGACCTGAGCCCACAATACTTCTACATCATCAGGTACATTAACACCTTGGGGTGATGGTTTGAGGTCACTGCGACAGTACAGAACTACACCACCACCTCTCCTGTCCTTTCTAAGGTGGTGAAATAACTCATAGTTTTCTATGGCGCAGATCTCAGGAACAATTTGCCACGCCTCGGTAATCGCCACAATGCCTGTGTGTGTGTGTGTGTTTCATCATTATTCCACTCTGCTCTTCTTCCCACCCCAAAGCACACCTCCCTCTCATCACACCTCTCACTCCTCAGCTTCCAAATGACATGGAGAGGGGGGGAGGGGGAGGTGAGGCAAGGCTATGGTGTTTATGGCAAGGGGGGGGAATTACTATTGTGAAGGAGATGGGGAGGGGCGTTGTAGCGGAAGAGGGGAGGAGATGAAACACGTAGTGGGGTGATGGTAAGGAAGGTAGGGGAGAGATGTGGGGAGAAGCTCCACTGAGTTTCATGACATGGGGGAGATGGGGTGTTATGGGGAGGAGGAGGAGGGGGTGGGAAGAAGGAGGAAGAGGTAGGGAGGGTGGTGCAGTTAGAGGAGGAGGAGGAGAAGCAAATCACCAGTAATTGTTGTCAATAATTTGTTGTTGTTTATTACTTGGGACGGTAGTGGAAGGAGGAGGAGGTAAAGGGGCAGAGTGTGGTGACGAAGGGTAAGGGGAGGGAGTGTGGTGAAGAAGGGTAAGGGGAGGGAGTGTGGTGAGGTAGGGGAAGGGAGGAGAGGGAGTGTAGTGAGAGAGGGACTGGAAGAGAGATTGTGTGGAGGAAGAGAAGAAAGAAGAGGAGGGAGGGTGGTGAGGTAAGGGAGGGCGCGCGCAGTGTAATGTGAAACAAAAACACTTTCCCATTTAAGATGTTAGTTTTGGGCGGGAAACATAAAAGGTGTTACTCCACAGAATGAAGAGTTAGTACACTCCGATTACGTTACCTTTGTGCCAGAGCCTCGAGCAAAATTTATCAATGCAACTGATTGGCTGACGGAATGAGGTAAGTTTGGGTCAATCTATAGTTATTCATTATATAATCTATTTTCTTTATATTCAGCAATTGCAAGAAATATTAACAATTAAATCTTGATCTAAAATAATACATGAAGTTGAAGTAAAAATAGGCACGTGAAACTTATTGATACTGGAGATATCCTAAAGTGACTAAATAAAAGTTAAAAACGACCAAAAGCGTTTGTTGTTACCTGGTAGCCCCCCCCCCCTCTCCCCTCCCTCCCCTGCACATGTTTTCCCGGTGGCGAGCCTCAACCAATCACGAGCTTCCTTTGAGCTGGCCCAGTTGGAAACTTGGCGAAAACAGAGTATAGTGAATATAATCATGGTCGCGGTTATTATAATCATGGTCGCGGTTATTATAATCATAGTCGTGGTTGTTATAATCATGGTCGTGGACGTAAGAGCTCAAGGATTCTGGACGCAGGGATAGTGTGCTTTCTTTGACGTCAGGATATTCGATCCCATGGCCGCATGTCACCGTAACCTATCTCTCGAGGCTGCACACAAGAGGAACGAGAACGGCAAAAACAGGGCATACTGGGAGAGAATTCAGAATGTGGACCAAGGTAACTTTACTCCTCTGATGTTTACAACTGGCGGGATGAGACCAAGTGCACGGTGCTTCTATGCGAGACTGGCAAAGGTGTTATCTGAACTGAAGCAGCAGCAGCCCAGAAGTTATGTTACAGCCTGGTTGAGATGTCGACTGTCTCTTCTTTCTCCTTAGGTCTGCTTTGCTTTGCCTCAGGGGAACGAGATCTGCCCCAAAGCCGACAACAGTCGCAGATATCAATTAAGAGGCAACAGTCACTGAATGCCGCATAGATCTACTGCTCAACTAACTCAACACAGCTAGGATAGCTACTTATGTATTAGGATATTTAATATTAAGGTAATAAAATGGTGGCGAAGGTATGGCTATTGGGGGAGGCTGGAGGCCATATTTCTAAAGTAGTAGTAGTAGAAATATATACAGTTACCCCACAGTGACCTTTCCCAGCATGTGGCCAACAATATATTTTTCGGTAATATTTGTACTCAAGATTTGTGTTAAGTGATAAAATTGATGTAGTATCTGTAAAGAAGGTTCCACTGTGATTGCGACGCTGCCACATGTTCGGGAAGGCCAGCGAGGGTTGAGACACTATACCTGGGGCCAACTGTACGTTCTGGACAGAGGGACGGCGACATTTGTTCATTATTGACGGAAATATTAGATATTATGGATTATTCCTCTTAAATGTTTTATTCGTTTCATTGTTTATCGGTTTTATCTACAGTAATTTCAATTAAGCTTCATTTGTTTTACAACCGGGATGACATAAACGGCATTTATTTTGGTTCATAAGAACATAAGAACATAAGAAAGTGGGACACTGCAGGAGGCCGACTGGCCCACACAGGGCAGATCCCTTTCACACCCATCCCAGCACTTCCATGTGCCTATCCAACTTCGTCTTGAAGCTCCCTAGCGTCCCCGATCCTACTATAGCACTCGGTAGCCTATTCCACATATCCACAACTCTATTACCAAACCAGTGCTTGCCTATATCCCGTCTGAATCGGAATTTATCTAATTTAAAGCCATTTGTTCTAGTTATTTCGTTATTACTGAGCTTCAGAACATCTTCCATTTTACCCTTGTTAATCCCACTTACCCACTTGAACACCTCTATCATATCTCCCCTAACTCTACGCCTCTCTAATGAATGCAAGCCTAAGCTTTTCAGTCTTTCTTCATATGGAAGGTTTCTAATATTATGGATCATTTTTGTCATTCTTCTTTGTACTCTCTCCAAAGAATCTATGTCCATTCTATAATAAGGACACCAGAATTGAACCGCATAATCCATGTGTGGCCTCACTAATGCTAGGTAAAGTTTCAAGATAACGTCAGCAGTTCTGTTACTCACACTCCTAGATATGAACCCAAGAATCCTGTTTGCCTTGTTGCGAACGCTAATACATTGTTTTCTAGGTTTCAAGTCGTTGCTAACAAATACACCTAGATCTTTTTCACAATCTGAGTTTTCTATTTCCGTGTTACCTAGTTTATACTTAACGTTTGTATTCGTCTTCCCTATCTGTAGTACCTTGCATTTATCAGTATTAAAATTCATTTGCCAGTCTACTGACCACTCATGTAAGGTATCTAGATCTCTTTGAAGGTGTTCAAAGTCACTGTCTGAATTTATCACTCTCCCCATTTTGGTATCATCTGCAAATTTACTAATCCTACTAGTTATACCTAAATCAAGATCATTAATGAATATAACAAACAGCAGAGGGCCTAATACAGATCCCTGGGGAACTCCGCTTTTGACCGCACCCCAGTCTGACTTAAATCCATTTATGCTGACTCTTTGTTTCCTACCAGTTAACCATGACCTAATCCATTTTAATAATGATCCACCTATTCCATGTGCTTCTACCTTCCTTATCAATCTCTCATGAGGGACTCTATCGAATGCTTTACTGAAATCTAAATAAATTATATCATATGACTTATCATTATCTACCGCTTCATATACTTCTGAGAAAAAGCTAAGCAAATTTGTGAGACAGAACGTCCCTGGGTGAACCCATGCTGAGAAGAATGAATTAAGTTGAATGTTTCAAGGTGGCTTCTGATTTTTGTAGCAATAATTGACTCTAGCAACTTGCCTATGATTGACGTGAGACTAATGGGACGGTAATTTGATGCAATTGATTTATCACCTTTTTTGAAAATCGGAACTACATTTGCAAGTTTCCAAGCTTCTGGCACTAGGCCCGATTCTAATGACTTATTAAATAAAACTGCTAATGGATTACTCAACTCATCTCTACATTCTTTTAATATTCTAGCATATACCTCGTCTTGACCAGGCGATTTATGAGGCTTCAGTTTGTTAATTACTTTAAGCACATCGTTACTAGTAATATTGATATTCATCAACATATTTTCTATACTGTCGTTATATACCTTATGAACTTCTGGAAACTGTGCTAGGTTTTCATTTGTGAATACGGAGCGAAAATGACTATTTAACGTACTACACATTTCTAACTCATCATCAGTCATTTCTCCTGTCGTAGTTTTAAGGGGACCTATTGTATCTCTAACCTTTGATTTATACAGTTGATAAAAAGCTTTGGGGGTTATTATTTCGATTCGTTTGCTACCTTGATTTCATAATTTCTCTTTGCTTTCCTAATTTCTGTTTATACCTGTCTTGTTAGGTTCTGATAGTAACCAAGTAAGTGATTTTCGCCTTTCTTAACTTTTCTATATACTCCTTTCTTTTTCCCTAGAAGATCTAAGAGTCTATTATTCATCCATTTTGGTTGGTTCCGTATCGATCTGAATTTTCTTTTAGGGATGTGTTTATTTTGAGCATTATGGATTGTCGCAATAAATTGTTCATAAGTAGCTGCTAAATTAAATTCGGGGTTCTCCCGTCCTAAGTTGACAGTTTCCGGAGGTGTGGGGGGGATTAATCTTTTGACCATAGGGTCATCCCTTAGGTCTCTCCTTAAGCTACCGTAATTAGCCTTCCTAAAATCCGGGATCAAGGCCGAATTTTCCTTCTTCCTGCCATTCCATATTATGTTAAAATATATGGCTTTATGATCACTGTTTCCTAGTTCGTCTCCAATCCCAACATCTTTTACTAGATTTTCATTATTACTGAGAACTAAATCGAGGATATTATTTCCTCTAGTGGGCGAGTTTATGAATTGATATAAAAAACTATCTTGTACTACTTCTAGAAAATCTTCAGATTCATTATCGCTAAGTTGATTTTTCCAATCTATGCCTGAAAAGTTGAAATCGCCTAGAATACATACATTGTTTCTATCAGATGCCTTCTTTATTTCCTCCCATAGCAATTTACCATCGTTCCTACTCAAATTAGGTGGTCTATATATAACACCAATGACGACGGACTCATTGCCCTCACCAATCTCTACCCAAATACTTTCATTGTCGCTATTTGTTTTAATGTTTGATTTATTGCAGCTTTTTAATGACACCCTGATATACACTGCTACACCGCCCCCTCTCCTTCCTACTCTGTCAAATTTAAATAGGTTATATCCTGGAATATGAAATTCTGCTAAAAAATGTTTGCTGTTTGAAATTATCCATGTTTCCGTTATTGCAATTATATCTATGTTCTCTTTACTAACAATGGCCCTGAGCTGGTCCATTTTGTTACACAGGCTTCTACTATTAGTATAATAAACACTCAATATATTTCTTCCGTTTCTATCTGTTTTACATTTATTACTTTGATGTTTGTTATTATGACTAACTATATTTTCAGCATTATCTACTTCTGTTTCACTGCTGTTATTTTCACATGGTATTTTCCTCTCTTTACCATTGATGGGATTTGGACATATTAAAACCCCACCTTTACTACCCTGTCAACTATCTTCGCTAGCACCGCCACCCCCTTCCTACTTAAATGCACCCCATCCCTTGCATACATACTATCATCACCATAGTACAGGCTCCAACTATCAATGAATGGCGTCGACAGCTCTTTACACTGTTCTTCCAACCAGCAATTGAAACCAATTGCACGGGACATCCATTCACGACTGGCACCACGTCTAGGTAGGATAGAGCAAGCAATAGGAGTTCCACCCTTCACCCTAATCTTATCTAGAGCTTCCCTATACAGCTTACGCAGTTCGACACTGGTAAGCTTACCTACGTCATTGCCTCCTGCACTGAGTAAGACTATGGGGTTGTCTCCACAGTCATCAATGACGTTCTCCACTCTCTCCAGTACTCTACCTATCCCTGCCCCGGGGAGACACTCGAGCTTCCTAACTTTAGTGCAGAGATTGTTACCTAAATACTTCACCATCGAGTCTCCCATGACAGAAACACATTTGACCTTACCTGAGTGTGGTGATTTCTTACCTGCGCTACTCCCTCTCTCCACACTAACAGAGGGAGTAGCACTCGTGGTGTTACTAGCACCTTCCTCACACTCGTCACTTAAGGTGCTGAACCTGTTGTTTAGGTCTACAGCTGAGTGCCTTTTTAGAGTGCATTTTGTAGCACTAGCAGCAACTACCTTCCATGAATCCACTTCAACTTCACCGTCCTTCACGACACTGGCAAAGGTTTTCTTCTCCTCTAAAACTAGCTTCAAGGCTAAGTTTTCGCCCTTGAGACTCTGGACCTCCTTCTCAACCTTCTCCAGTCGGTCTTGCAAGGCAAGACAAAGCTGGAGAACGTGAGAGGTGGTCGAGTACTCGTCAGCAGCTGCCATGTCACTATATCACTCACTAACACTGACAGGAACACAGGTCCGCACTGGCTGAGGGTCAGAGGTCAATCGTACAAAGGTCCCCTTACACCCCTATACATACTGTACACACTCTACACCCCCCCCACACACACACAAACCCAACACACGCCCCACACCCACACACACCAACACCACCCACACACACACCCATCCCCCACACACCCAACACACCAACACCCCCACCCACACACACACACACCAACACCCTCCACACACACACACCAACACGCCCCACACACACAGCAACACCTGACACACACACACACCAACACCCCAACCCAAACACACACCAACACCTCACACACCAACACCCCACACACACCAACACACCCCACACACACAGCAACACCCCGACACACACACACACCAACACCCCCCACAAACACCAACAACCTGACACACACACACACACACCAACACCCTCCACAAACACCAACACCTGACACACACACACACACACCAACACCCCCCACACACACACCAACACCCCCACACACCAACACCCCCACACACACACCAACACCCCACACACACCAACACCCCCCACAAACACCAACACCTCCGACACACACACCAACACCCCCACACACACACCAACACCCCACACACACACCAACACCCCACACACACCAACACCCCACACACACACCAACACCCCCACACACACCAACACCCCTCCACACACACACCAACACCTCCCACACACACACCAACACACCCCACACACAGCAAACACCTGACACACACACACACACCAACACCCCCACAACACCAACAACCTGACACACACACACACACCAACACCCCCCACACACACCAACACCCCCCACACACACCAACACCCCCACACACACACCAACACCCCCACACACACCAAACCACCCAACACACACACCAACACCTCCCCACACACACCAACACCTCCCCACACACACACAACACTCCCCACACACAGCAACACCGACACACACACACACCAACACCCCCCCACAAACACCAACAACCCTGACACACACACACACACACCAACACCCCCCCACACACACACACCAACACCCCCACACACACCAACACACCCCACACACACACCAACACCTCCCCACACACACACCAACACACCCCACACACACAGCAACACCCTGACACACACACACACACCCAACACCCCCACAAACACCAACAACCTGACACACACACACACACCAACACCCCCCACACACACACCAACACCCCCCACACACACACCCTCCACACACACACCAACACCACACACACACCAACACCCCACACACACACCAACACCCCCACACCACCAACACCCCCACACACACCAACACCCTCCACACACACCAACACCCCCCACAAACACCAAAACCCCTGACACACACATACCAACATCCCCCACACACACCAACACCCCCTCACAAACACCAACACCCTCACAAACACCACACCCCCTGTCACACACCAACACCCCAACCCACACATACCAACACCCCCACACACATACCAACACCCCCACACACACACCAACATCCCCCACACACACCAACACCCCCAAACAAACACCAACATCCCCCACACACCAACCCCCTGACACACATAAGAACATGATGAGGAACCTGCGGCCATTATTCCATACTGAGCAGTCCTGTTTTACACTCCAACCCTATTGTCATATGAGCATCCAACCCATGTTTAAGCAATCCACCCACACACCAACACCCCCACACACACCAACACCCCACCCACACATACCAACACCCCCACACACACCATCACCCTACCCCCCACACCATCACCCCTACCCCCCACACACCAACACCCTCACACACCCCCACACACACACACCAAAATCCCCACACACACCCCCACCTCCACCAACACCCCCACACACCAACACACTTCCCTCAGCCTTCATAGGGTAAGGACGTGTGTAGTCGGTGCTGCCCACTAACGCGGCCGTGGGCTCTTGATCATGGAGACAGCTGCCAGCCCGGTCTGTCGGGTCCTCCCTTTCCCCATCTCCGCCTTCCCATCTGGATTTATCAACATTCTCACACAAACAGTATAGTGCAAGGTTGACGATCAACCCACAAATGATATTCAAAAGTGGCAATTTCAGCTCGAAGGAAAAGCACAAACCTGACCTGACCTCACGGCTTCACCTGACCTAACCTGAAGGATGGAGCACACCGTGCCCCAAGCTACTGTCCTGGCCACGTGGCCACACACCTGCCCAACCGCATCCAGCCCATACGAGCACGAACTGATTGCTACAAGAACAGCCCAGTCCCAACCATTGTAAAAATTTTCAACACTTAATTATCATATATCAAATTTGTATCACTTATGTTACTTATACATCATTTGTAAATCAAGAGAACCATTCCCCAATTATGTAATTGTATATTTTAAGAACATAAGAACAAAAGAAAATAAGGAGTCTGCAATAGGCCAGCACTTACTACAAACTTGCTAAGCTTGTTCCACTCGTCCACCACCTATTTTGTGAACCAGTTCCTTCCTATTTCCCTCCTAAACCTAAGCTAATCCAACTTGAATCCTTGTCGAGCCCTATCCTGCTCGGATATTATAAGAACTTTATCTATATCACTTTATTGATTCCTTTCACCCTTAAATACTTCTATCATATCTCCCCGCACTCTTCGTCTTTCTAGGAATGCAAGTTTAGTTTCTTTAACCTATCCTGATATGGAAGGTTTCTAAGTCCCGGAATCATTTTCGTCATTCTTCGCTGCACCGACTCTAGTGAATTGATATTCATTCTATAATAAGGGCACCAGAACTGAACCGCGTAATCGAGGTGCGGCCGAACTAGCGCAAGATATAGTTGCAATAAGACCTCTGCACTCTCATTACTTACACTTCTAGATATAAAACCCAATACTCTGTTTGCCTTATTTCGAACATTGACGCACTGTTTTCTAGGCCGTAGGTCTGGACTTACACGTGCCCTAGGTCTCTTTCAAAGGTCGACTTCTCTAGGTTGATGTTGTTAAGGCTGTATACACTGACACTATTTGTTCTTCCAATATGAAGTACGCTGCACTTGCTGGTGTTGAATTTCATTTGCCAATTTTCAGACCACCCCTGCAGTTTATTTAGATCCTCCTGTAGTGCATTTGCATCCTGCCTGAATTAATCTGCCGCCCTATTTTGGTGTCATCCGCAAACTTGCTTATGTCACTGCTGATCCCAGTATCTAGATCGTTTATGTAGATTATGAACAAGAGTGGGCCTAGTACTGACCTCTGGGGAACCCACTGGTTACATAGCCCCACTCAGATTAACACCATCAACGCTGACCCTCTGCGTTCTATCGGTGAGCCATGATTTTATCAATTTAAAACTTCCCCTCGATATCATGAGCCTTAACTTTTCTCGGCCTCAGATGCGGTACTCTGTCAAATGCTTTGCTAAAGTCTAAGTAAATAAAATCGTAATTTTCGTCATTATCTACTACCTCGAAGACTTTCCTAAAAAATGTCAGCAGATTTGTTAGACAAGATTTTCCATTTGTAAACCCATGTTGAGAGACACAGATTAATTTGTTTTTCAGAAGGGGATAGATCACTATCCTCTAACTACCGCCCAATCAGCCTAACATCAATAGTAGGCAAATTACTGGAAGCAATCATTTCAAACTCTATTCAAAATCACCTGGAGAAGCACCGATTGATCAATGATTCCCAGCATGGCTTCTAGCGGACGTTCTTGCCTAACTAATCTATTAACATTCTTTTCATCAGTTTTCGAATCGGTGGACGAGGGGCACAATTATGATGTGGTATATCTCGACTTAGCAAAGCCTTCGACAGAGTCCCCGAAGACTAATTAGAAGGTAGAAGCTCATGGCATCAAGGTGACATCCTTAAATGGATTAGGCGTGGTTACAGGACAGGAAACAGCAGTGAGCATTAACGGCACTAAGTCCCATTGGACAACGTCACAAGTGGAGTTCCCCAAAGCTCAGTACTTGGACCATTATTATTTATTATATACATAAACGACATAGATATCGGCATTGACAGCAACATAAGTAAATTTGCTGATGACACTAAAATAGGACGTGTTATCAAATCTGACGAGGACTCGGCAAAACTACAGGAAGATCTAAACAAATTTTTCGAATGGTCTGAAAAATGGCAGATGAAATTCAACGTCGACAAATGTAAGTACTCAGTATAGGAGATGTAAACAGAAACCAGATACCAGATGAACAACGATGCCATAGAAATCCGACTGCGAGAGATTTAGGAAATGATAAGTAGGAACCTTAAGCCAAGTAAACAATGTGTTTTTGCTCGTAACAAGGCTAATAAAACTTGGGTTCATACAAAGGTGTTAGTTACAAGACTAGCGAGGTCATCCTAAAACTGTATCTTGCTCTTGTGAGACCACACCTGGATTACGCAGTTCAGTTCTGGTCACTACAGAATGGATATAGAATCATTTGAAAGAATTCAGGGAGAATGACAAGACTAATCCTGGGCATTAGGAACCTTGAGTATAGAGACAGGTTAAAGCATCTTACATCATCATTAACTCGAATAAGCTGAATTCCTTCAAACATAGGTTGGATGCTCATATGAGCAATAGGGGTTGGGTGTAAACGGGACTGCCCAGTATGGGCCAATAGGCCCGCTGCAGTTTCCTCCATTCTTATGTTCTTATGTTCTTAATGCGATCGGATGCTATCTGCTATAATTGATTCAAGAAATTTCCCCACTACTGACGTCAAACTGATCGGCCGGTAATTTGACGCTGATGCTCTGTCTCCCTTTTTGAATATGGGAACTACATTTGCCTGTTTCCACAAGTCTGGCACAACTCCCGTGTCTAATGATTTTGTAAATAAATTTGCTAGGGGTCCGCTAATCTGTTCCCTACACTCTTTCAAGATTTGAGGGAAAATTTCATCCGGCCCTGGGGATTTTGTCTTCTTTAGTTTATTTATCCTCTTAAGAACATCCTCTTTTCTGATAGTGATATTCTTTAAGTTCTCTTCTTCCTTTCCCCTAAATATCAGTTCCACGTCTGGAATTTCCTCGCGAATTTCTTCTGTGAAAACTGATAAGAAGTAGTTGTTCAATGCTTTGCTTATTTCTTCACTGCCATTTATCACTTTCCCCTTCCCTGACTTTAAAGGCCCAACTTTGTCCTTGACCTTTGTTCTATATACCTGGAAAAATCCCTTGGGATTCGCCTTGGATTATCTTGCTATTCTGATTTCATAGTCTCTCTTTGCTTTCCTTACATTTTTCTTAACATTCCTAGATAGTTCATTATACCTATTTCTGAGCTGCTCCTCCCCTCCCTTTAATTTCTTATATATTCCTTTCTTTATTCCTATGTCATGTTTAA
Organism: Homarus americanus; assembly: GCF_018991925.1. Lineage (NCBI taxonomy): Eukaryota > Metazoa > Arthropoda > Malacostraca > Decapoda > Nephropidae > Homarus > Homarus americanus. The sequence goes on along the minus strand of NW_024735721.1, from coordinate 57,908 downwards.
GTTTTTTGGTCATCCACCTTGGCTCATTATTATTTGACCTGATTTTTCTGTATGGTATATTTTGTTCTTGTGCTTTATGTAGTATACTAGTGAATATATTATAGTCATGATCAATTGTTGTGTCATCTATGACCTCACCCCTTCCTCCCGGGGACTGACGTGACTGTTCGCAGGTGTTCTCACCTAGGTACCTTCTGGACCCCTGATAATCCGCCAACCGAAAGTTTGGAAATCTTACCATATTGTCATTGTTTTTCGTTTCCTAACTTAGGGTGAACCTTATTTCTCTGTGATCACCATTACATAGTTCTTCCCCTACTGCGATATCTCTGATAATATTTTCTTTATTCGTTAATACTTGTTCTAATATATTGTCACCTCCAGTAGGTTCTGTAATTAGTTGTTTCAAAAAATTGTCCTGTACTGCATCTAGGAAGTCTTCAGATTCATAGTCACCTACAATGTTGTCCCGGTCAATATTTCTGAAATTGAAATCCCCCATAATGCACAGGTTGTTATATTTTGCTGCCCTACTCATTTCCTGCCATATGGGCTGAGCTGCTTCTTTCCCAAGACTTGGGGGCCTGTAAATCACTCCCACAATTAGTTTTTCTCTTCCTTCCGTGATTTCTACCCATTCAGACTCGGTTCCTATTTCACCCTTTATTGAATTATTAATACAACATTTTAATGTATCCTTGACGAAGAGTGCGACCCCTTCCCCCTTCCTACCTTCCCTGTCCTTGTGAAAAAGGTTGTACCCTTCTATGTGATACTCTGATAAAAAAATTTTGCTCGCCAGATTCATCCAAGTTTCGGTGATTGCTATGACGTCTACATTCTCGGTACATACAACCGCTCTCAGCAAGTCTATTATATTTCTAAAGCTCCTACTTTTTGTATAGTATACATTCAAACCTACCCTTCCCTGGTCCTGTTTTACCCCTTGTCCTGAGTAACCAATTTTGCTTCCCAGGACCTGCTTGTTTTTTGACTCCCACTTTTCCCGACCTCTCTCTACAGGCGAAACCCCCCCTTTGGAGTGACAATTTTATGCTCCAGGGATGCAGAAACGTCTTTACCCCCGCACGAGACAAGTGTACTCCGTCACGACTGTACAGGTAGTCGTTGCCATAGAATCGTTGCCAGCTATCAATGAATGCCCAACCATTGTTTGCACAATGTTTTTCCAGTCGGCAATTTATAGCAATTGTCCTGGACAGCCATTCACGACCAACCCCTCTTCTAGGCAAGACACCACATGCTATCGGGATCCCTCCCCTATCTCTAATCTTCCCCAGCGCCTCCCTGTATCTCTTGAAAAGTTCCTCACTCCTAACCTTTCCTATGTCGTTTCCTCCTCCACTAAGATGCACTACTGGATTGGTACCCTCCCCTGACAAAACCCTATCTATCCTCTCAGCTACATGCCCTATCCCAGCTCCAGGAAAACACACCCAAGTCCTACGTTTCCTATCTCTTGCACAAAAAGTCCTATCTAAAAACCTACCTGGCTGTCCCCAACTACCACGACCTTACCTCTAGGCAGGGTTTGTACAACTGCCCTTTCCTCTCCCTTGCATCACACTGTCCTGCCTCTTTCTTTCTCCCAGCCAGCTTCCTCCAACACCTGGTAGGGTTACTGCACTCTACCCCCTGGTCAGCTTTCCTGAGTCTGGACCCTAGTCCCTTGGAGACAACCACCTCCACATTCCGTTCTTCTGCAGGTATGTCCTGCTAGGCAGGACACCCACTGAAGGAGTTCAGTCCTGAGAGGGCTTCATTTTTCTCCCCCTTCAGGGCGTCATCTCACTCCTCAACTGCCCCAGCTGACTTAACAGAGTGGCCAGGAGGTCGTCTTTCATTACACTCCGATCCTCTTCCCCCAAGACAGACTGATCCAAGGAGGCCATTTTCTTTGGTCACTAACGGGAGCACTTGGGGACACGCCCTTCTCCAAGCTGGGTCAGGTAGCAACTGAGCTGGGTCAGGTAGCCTTCCGGCTGTCATGCTCTTTCAATAAACTGTTAATTATTATTATTTATTATTACACACCAGCACACCAACACCCCCTCACACACCCCCACCCACCAACACACCAACACCCCCACATCCACACACACACCAACACACCAACACCCCCACACCCCACACACCAACACACCCCCAGACATCAACACACCAACACCCCCCACACACCAACACCCACACACCCCCACAAACCAACACCCCCATACATCCAACACACCAACACCCCCACCCACCCCCACCCACCAACACCCCCACACACCAACAAACCAACACCCCCACACACCAACACCCCACAAACCAACACCCCACACATCAACACACCAACACCCCCACACACCAACACACACCCACACACCAACACCCCCACAAACCACACACCCCACACACATCAACACACCAACACCCCCACCCACCAACACCCCCACACACCAACAAACCAACACCCCACACACCCCCAGACATCAACACCCCAACACACCAACACCCCCACACATCAACACACACCAACACCCCACAAACCAACACCCCCACACATCAACACACCAACACCCCCACCCACCAACACCCCACACCCCACACACCAACACAACCCACACACACCAACACCCCACACACCAACACCCCCCACACCCCCACAAACCAACACCCCCACACCACCACATACCAACACCCCCCACACACAACACACTCCACAAAACCAACACACACACACACTAACACACCAGCACCCCACACACCCCCTGCACACAAACACACTAGCACACCAACACCCCACACACCCCCACCTAATACACCCCACACACCAACACCCCAACACACCCCAACACCAACACACCCCCGTCCCCCACACACCACACCACGCACCAACACCCCCACACACCTCACCACCAACAACACCCCGACACACCCACACCAACACCCCCACACACCAGCACACCAACACCCCCACGCACCAACAGACCAAGACCCACCCACACACACACCAACACCCCCACACACCAACACCCCACACACCAACACCTCCACACACCAACACCCCCCAACACACCATCACCCCCCACACCCCAACACCCCCCACCCGCCAACACACACCAATAACCACACACAACCCCCACACCCCCACACATCAACACCCACACACCAACACCCCACACACCTCCACACACCAACACCCCCCACACACCTCACCACCAACACCCTGACACACCCCACACCAGCACACCAACATCCCCACACACCACCACACACCACCACACCAACACCCCACACACCAACACACCCCCACACACCACTCCCCTAAACACCAGCACACCAACACCCCCCACACACCAACACCTGCACACACCAACACACCAACAGACCAACACCCCCACACACCCCACGACCACACCAACAGTACACACCCACACAACAGCACACCAAAACACCCCCACACGCCAACACCCCACACACCAACACCCACACACCCCAACACACCAACACACCAACACAACCCCACACACCAACACACCGACACCCTCACACACCAACATAGCAACATTCCCACACACCAAGACACCAACACACCCCCACACACCAACACACCACACACCAACACACCAATACCCCCTTATGTAACAAGGTGGAGGAGGTCAGTGTCACAGTGAAGTCAGTTGGTGCAGGTATTGTGGCGATTACCGAGGCGTGGCAAATTGTTCCTGAGATCTGTGCCATAGAAAACTATGAGTTATTTCACCACCTTAGAAAGGACAGGAGAGGTGGTGGTGTAGTTCTGTACTGTCGCAGTGACCTCAAACCATCACCCCTAGGTGTTAATGTACCTGAAGATGTAGAAGCATTGTGGGCTCAGGTCACTCCCACCTTCCACCCCTGCCAGCTTGCCTCCCTCATTGTTTGTGTTTGCTATCATCCCTCCCGCGCACCAACCGCCAATGTACTGATTACTCATATTATAGACACTGCTGACTCCCTGAAAGCCAGATTTTCATGTGCTAAACTAGTGATATGCGGTGACTTCAATGAGTTAGACATCAGTGACATCACCCAACACCTCCACCTTACACAAATAGTAGACTTTCCCACACATGGCAATGCCACCCTTGACCTCATTATGACTGATCTCGGTAACCACTACCTTCCCCACCAGCCGCTGCCTCCCATGGGACGCAGCCCACACCTGTCCCTGCTGTGGTCACCTACCCCCACCTTCTCACCACCGCCAGTTGCCACCAGAACTTACCGACCCACCCCCGACTCTGCTATGCGGCGTTTTGGACAATGGATAACCCGGTATCCCTGGACTGAAGTGATCACGGTAGACGATGTGCAGAACAAATGGGATAATTACCTGGACACTATCACCAAAGCCTACCACCACTTCTTTCCAGCCAAAACACTGAGGATCCACTGTAAAGACCCGGGACTTAGGGATAGAAATTCCTTACCAGGCTAATCAGGATCTTAATAAAGGAAAGTCAAGGACCATGGTTTTCTGAGGAATAACAAACAACCGTTTGAGATTAGCATCTCTTTACTATAAAAAATATAACAAAACTCTGACACCACTCAACAAACCTCAAATAATTACGGGAGTCAAACAAATAAGGCAGTCAACAGTTAATGGAGATCAAACAATTAAAGGAAGCAAACAATTAAAGGAATAAAAAAAATAATGGGAGTCAGCAATTAATGGATTAAAACAATTAAATGGAGTCAACAATTGATAGAATCGAACAATAAAGGGGAGTCAGCAATTAATGGAATCAAACAATTATAGAATCAAACCATGAACAAATATTTCCTATGGCAGTGGCCCTGAGGGAAGGTTCTGGAACACGGTGATGCACACTCAGGGTAAGGAAGCATCCATTCAACTCCACACTCGAGCGACGTCTTGAAATGGCAGGAGAACACGGGGGCACAGATGGAATGTGATGAACTGACGGTCGTGGTATGCGGTAGTGGTAGATGACCAGAGAGTTGGCAGTTGATAGGTGAAGGTCTGGGAACACAGCCCACGTGTCCAGGACCTATGATGAGATCACAGCCAGAATTTGACGGACAGCAGGGTAGCTAGATACTGACTGTATGGCGGCTGGGTTGAATCTGCCGGTGATGCAGATAGTCGCTGCCATTCTCACCTCTGTCCAGCCACCCCAAGTGTCGTCTGCACCAGCAAACGAGCGAGTTAGCAGCGGTAACCAGCAGGAGGATCGTTTCCGCCAGATGATGTCCCGTGGATTAGGCCCCCCATAAAATGGCTTATTGAGCAGCGCAACAAAGCATACTACACCAACAACCGCCTGTACAAAAGTCTACATAACCAGGTCATCAGGGAAATCAAGTCTACCAAGAAGACTTATTATCCCAGGAAAGTGCACGGCCTCAAGGAAGTCGGCATCGGTCAGTGGTACTCCAAGGTAAAAGATCTCTGTGGTCTCAACCGTCAGTCTCCCACACTTCCTTCCATCTCACATTTACCTAGTGAGGAGGCAGCTGAGATAAGAACATAAGAATGGAGGAAACTGCAGCGGGCCTATTGGCCCATACTGGGCAGTCCCGTTTACACCCAACCCCTATTGCTCATATAAGCATCCAACCTATGTTTGAAGCTATTCAGCGTATTCGAGTTAATGATGATATTTGGTAACTTGTTCCATTCATCCACTACACTGTTTCCAAACCAGTGTTTACCTATTTCCCGCCTAAACCTAAATTTGTCTAATTTAAAACCATTGTTACGAGTTCGCTCCTGGTTGGATAGTTTGAGTACCTTTGTAATGTCCCCTTTGTTTAGCCCTGCCTTCCACTTATACACCTCTATCAGGTCGCTCCTCGCTCTACGTCTCTCGAGGGAGTGCAGATTAAGATGCTTTAACCTGTCTCTATACTCAAGGTTCCTAATGCCCGGGATTAGTCTTGTCATTCTCCTCTGAATTCTTTCCAAGGATTCTATATCCATTCTGTAATACGGTGACCAGAACTGAACTGCGTAATCCAGGTGTGGTCTCACAAGAGCAAGATACAGTTTTAGGATGACCTCGCTAGTCTTGTAACTAACACTCCTTTGTATGAACCCAAGTACTTTATTAGCCTTGTTATGAGTAAAAACACATTGTTTACTTGGCTTAAGGTTCCTATTTATCATTACTCCTAAATCTCTCTCGCAGTCGGATTTCTCTATGGCATCGTTGTTCATCTGGTATCTGGTTTCCCTGTTTACATCTCCTATACTGAGTACTTTACATTTGTCCACGTTGAATTTCATCTGCCATTTTTCAGACCATTCGAAAAATTTGTTTAGATCTTCCTGTAGTTTTGCTGAGTCCTCGTCAGATTTAATAACACGTCCTATTTTAGTGTCATCAGCAAATTTACTTATGTTGCTGTCTATGCCGATATCTATGTCGTTTATGTACATAATAAATAATAATGGTCCAAGTACTGAGCCTTGGGGAACTCCACTTGTGACGTTGCTCCAATGGGACTTAGTGCCGTTAATGCTCACTCGCTGTTTCCTGTCCTGTAACCACGCCCTAAATCCATTTAAGGATGTTACCTTTGATGCCATGTGCTTCTACCTTTCTAATTAGTCTTTCGTGGGGGACTCTGTCGAAGGCTTTGCTAAAGTCGAGATATACCACATCATAATTGTCCCCTCGTCCACCGATTCGAAAACTGATGAAAAGAATGTTAATAGATTAGTTAGACAAGAACGTCCGCTTGTGAAGCCATGCTGGGAATCATTGATCAATCGGTGCTTCTCCAGGTGATTTCGAATAAGTTTGAAATGATTGCTTCCAGTAATTTGCCTACTATTGATGTTAGACTGATTGGGCGGTAGTTAGAGGATAGTGATCTATCCCCCTTCTTGAAAATCGGTATTACATTCGCTATCCTCCAGGATTCTGGTACTACACCTGTTTTTAAGGACATGTTAAACAACTTTGCTAAGGGCATACTAAGCTCTTCCTTACATTCCTTTAATACTCTGGCAAATATCTCATCGGGACCAGGTGACTTATTAGGCTTTAGTTTGTCTATTTGCTTACTAACATCGTTACTAGTCACTACTATATCGCTTAATTTGTTTTCTTCACTATCTCTGAATAGAGTCGGTGCCTCGGGTATCATGTTTAAATTTTCGGTGATGAAAACTGTTGAAAAATATTTATTCAAATTATTGCTCATTTCTCTGTCGTAATCAGTGAGCTCGCCGGTGTTTGACCGTATTGGTCCAATCTTTTCTCGTGTTTTAGTTTGATACATTTGGCAGAATCCTTTGGGGTTTGTCTTCGCCTCCCTTGCTATCCTTACTTCATTATTCCTCTTTGCTTTCCTTATCTCGGTTTTAACCCTACTCGCCAATACCCTATAATAGTCCCAGAGGTGAATTTCGCCACGATTTATCCTTCTACCTATAGCCTTCCTTTGGCCAATGATGTTCTTTAAATAATTATTTATCCATTTAGGGTCATTGTTGTCTGATATGAGTTTTTTGTACGGTATGTTCTGCCTTTGTGCATTAAGTAACTCACTATTTAAATTGTCGTGGAACTTGGCAATCTCAGATCTCGTTATCAGGTCCGTGTCATCTGTCAGGTTTACGGCCAAGCGCGACACCCCCTCTCTCAGCTGCCTCTTTAAACTGTCAAAGTTCGCCCTTCTGAAATCTGGTACCTTAGTGGAATTTTCCTTACGTCTGCCCTGAAAATCTAACTGGAATCTAATTTCTTTGTGATCGCTGTTTGCAAGTTCGTTCCCTACCTCTACACTGCTAATGAGGTTTTCTCTGTTTGACAGAACTAAATCGAGTATATTATTACCCCGTGTGGGTTCGGTTATATGTTGACTTAGAAAACAGTCCTGGATCGTCTCGAGAAAATCCTCTGATTCTGAGTTACCCGTAAGGTCAGTCCAATCTATTTGGCCAAGGTTAAAGTCGCCTACTATACAGACTTTGTTGTGTATGGAAGCCCTGCACATTTCATCCCAGATAAGTCGCTCATTGACTCTATCAAGATTGGGAGGTCTATATATTACTACCGTCGATTAATTCTATCCAAATTGTTTCTGTATTCCGCTCAGTTTTTATTTCCTTATTTATTTCACACTTCAGATTATCCCTAACCATTTTGCTGCCATATGTCATACCTTACCCAGTCTTGACCTCACTCTCCTCCCAGCTTACTTACCTTCCCCTTCCCCCCTCCCAGTGTCCAACCATATGAAATCGCCAACAAACTCCTGATATTTAAATCCAAACGCTCCACGACCGCAATTGACCTCCCAATCAAAATATACAAGGAGTTTGCAGTCGAACTTGCCACCCCCCTCTGTTCTGTTATTAATGCATCCCTCAGACAAAGCAAATGCCCTAATGAATGGAAAACCGCATTTGTCACCCCCATCCCCAAGGTCACCACCCCACAGTCCCCTAACGACCTCAGGCCAGTTGCCATTATCCCCATACCCAGTCTACTTTGTGAGGACTTTGTTTTTGAGTGGGCATTTGCCAGTATCTATCAGTCAATTGATTCACAGCAATTTGGCAATATGAGGACCTCCTCTATATCACACTGCTTGGTGAGCTTTCTGGATTTTCTGCACAAAAACCTGCAGAAACGAAAGACATCACTGGCCGTTGCCCTTGTGGACTTCAGGAAGGCCTTTGACCTTGTTGATCACTGCACTGTTATCAACAAGGCTATTGCACTAGGGCTGCCCACCAACCTGGTCTCATGGCTCACTGATTTCTTGAGTGGACGTCGCCAAGCAGTGAGGTATCAGGGCTTAGTCTCTACATTCCAACACCTCACCTGCGGTGTTCCCCAGGGGACCAAGATAGGACCACTGTGCTTCCTGATCCTGATCAACGACGCTCTATCGGACACTCCTCACAGGTGGAAGTACGTGAATGACTGCACTGTGGGGGTTTCAGTGGACAACACCGCGCCAGACTACTCATCGCTCCAAGGCACCCTGGACAGGCTACAGGCATGGACTACGGAGAACAAGGTCACCATCAACCACACCAAAACCGTAGTCATGCACATCAATACCGCCACCACTCCAGTGCAAGCCCCAGCAGTCACAGTGGGTGCCCATCCTCTCCAGCTGGTGCAGTCTGCCAAACTCCTGGGTGTAACTATAGACAACAAACTTGACTGGAAGGCCCATGTAAAAAACACAGTCAAGGCCGCCTCGTACCGTCTCTACATGCTACGAAGACTTAGGTCACTTGGGACACCCTCGCCAGAGCTGAGGACCATCTACAACGCCTTTATTCTCCCCAAACTAACGTATGCGTCACCAGCCTGGTCGTCTTCTCTCAACTCCACCCAACAGCGTCAGCTAGAGAAGGTACAGAAAAGGGCCTGCAGAATCATGCTCGGCGCAGAATACTCCGGCTACACCAATGCTCTCTCCACCCTGGAAATGCCATCCCTCAGTGACCTCCACCACCAGGCACTGGAAGGGTTTGGCCGTGGACTACTACACTACCCTCGCCATCGCCACCTCCTGCCACCGGCAGCCCCCCACCCAACTCGCGCAGTCCGCCACTACAACAAAATTCAGCCCATAAGAGCCCGCACCGATAGATATAAGAACAGCACCATCCCATCTATTGTTAAAATAATAAACAACTCCTGATTTATGTACTGTACAACCCTGTAAATGTATTCAATGCATATTATATCATTATGTCTAAATCAAATGTAAGTCTGTATATTTTCAGCCACCGGCTGCAACTCTATTAATAAACCGTTTATTATTATTATTATTATTATTATTATTATTATTATTATTACATCCCACACACCAACACCCCACACACCAACACATATACACATACACACACACCAACACACATACACACCAACGCACACCCTCACACACACACCCCACACACCAACACATACACACCCCCACACACCAACATCCCCACACACACCACACACCAACACACCAACACAATACACCAACACACCAAACCCCGACACACAATAACACCACACACCACCCACCAATTCACACCAACACACCAACACCCCACACACCCAGCACCCCGCACACCCCATACCTCACCCCACATACAACACACCTTACCCTCACCCCAACACCCCCCACACACCCCCACACCCCAACACACCAACACCCCCACCTTCCAACACGTACTTCAAGAATTGCTTTGTTGAGGAACTTGCACAGGTGACGGCAGGATTCAGAATGACTGCTGTATATTAAATCATTTAACAAACAAGTCAACTACTACAATACATATAAGGATTGGAAACTGACTCATTCACTATAGTACAATGAAGCTTGCAGACCACGACACCAACACCCCCACACAGCGATGTGTTAATCCGCCTACGATAGGAAGGCCTGGGACCAAACCTCACTCATATAACACCATCTGTGAGGGAATTGCTACACCACATGTCCCTCATAACACCATATGTGAGGGAATTACTACACCACGTCAAGTCCCTCATCACACGATCTGTGAAGGAATTACTACACCACGTGAGGACCCTCATAACACCATCTGTGAAGGAATTACTACACCACGTGAGGCCCCTCATAACACCATCTGTGAGGGAATTACTACACCACGTCAGGTCCCTCATAACACCATCTGTGAGGGAATTACCACACCACGTCAGGTCCCTAATAACACCATCTGTGAGGGAATTACTACACCACGTTGAGGACCCTCATAACACCATCTGTGAGGTAATTACACCACGTGAGGTCCCCCATAACACTATCTGTGAGGGAATTACTACACCACGTGGTCCCTCATTACACCATCTGCGAGGGAATTACTACACCACGTCAGGTCCCTCATAACACCATCTGAGGGAACCACTACATCACGTGAGGTCCCTCCTAACACCATCTGGGAGGGAGTTACTACACTACGTGTTTGCTGTTCAACACGTACAATCCTACATTAATCTGTATGTTCACTGTGTGTTCCTTTACCTTTCTCTAATGAAGGCTTTTGTTAAACCACCAATGTATGTAATAAGTCATTTATGTCCAATGTATATTTTCAGCCTTCGGGCTGCAGAACTTTTTCAATAAACCGTTAATTATTATTATTATTATTATTACACCACGTCCACACCAACACCCCCACACACACCCACACCAACACCCCCACACACCAATTACCCCTTATACACACAGGAACTATTCTGATAGTGCCACAGTGTCTGAATATCAGAGGTGGTGTTCCCAGTAGTGTTCTCTCAGCTATAGGTATCTGGCACCCTCTGAGCGGGGAATAGACCACCCGCGCACAGGTCATCGACCCACAAAGGGCCCCAGGGGGCGAAAAAAAAAGTGTAAAAACAAATTAAAAATAGAAAAGAAAAATATTATATTAATCTCCACCACGAAGACGCCGCAAAACCAGTTTTTGAAGTGAGACAGATTGTATTAGTATGGAAACACAGAAGTAGGCAGAGCATTCCACAGTTTGGCTATGTGAGGAAAGAAGGACGTACTATAATGGGTTATTCTAGTGTGACCGACACCCACAGAGAAACGGCGGGCACCTCGGGCAAGACGTGTGTTACGAGCCCAATGCCTTGCAGGCGGAACACAGGATGCCAAATCCACCGAACATTGCCCGTTGGCGAAGAGAAAGGGAAGAGAGATTGTCGACTAAAGGAGAAGAGTTAATGAGATGATATGCCTTTGATTCTACCCTATCTAACAGTTGGACAGAAGAAGAGCCACCCAGATATGAGAGCAGTACTCCAAGTTAGGACGAATGAATCCCTTATATATTTGGAGCAACTGCTCAGGAGTGAAGTAGTTACGGCATCTGTACAGCATTCCCAACTTTCGGGAGGCAGCTCTAGCTATGTTAAGGATGTGTGATTTCCATGACATATTAGAGGAAATGGTGAGGCCTAGCATGTCTATATACAGCATATACTACACTATTTTACTTGCATGGTCACCTAACCTAACCTAACTTAACCTGACCTAACAACCCCGCCCAATAAGATAATATTAGGGTGGTTAATCTTCAAATTAAATTAGCTGGGATGTCTAATCTAAAGGTGACCTCTTAGGTCTCGTTTCTACACTTATAGTATTATGAAAAACTGTAGAAACTATTATACATTTTTGTACATTTACGACCAATAAACATACATCGTAAACAATATCAGTCTATAACTTATTGATATGTAATATAATGTCATCTTGGCGCTGGACGATGTGACCTTGCACCGCCGTGTTGAGAAGGTCAGCTTAAGTCACCAGGTTTCGGTCATAGTTGTAATACTATTTGTAAACCTTGTGGCCAACCTGACTCTCACACCCTCTCCCACTATATCCTCACTTACCCTATGACCTCCTCCTGTGGGTCCCCAGCCGTTACCAACACCTCTGCCCTTCCTGATCAGATATCCACCACCCATGTGCTTGTGTCACGAAGGCAAGCACGAACTCTTCATGCTTCCCTGTTGGGCGCTGTAAAAGCTTTGCGCTTCTCCTTGCACAGGATGCAAGGGTGCAATAAACTAGCTGCCTCACTGGGTAAATCTGAAATCTGAAAATCAACAAACATGCCCTCACACAGAACGTCTCAGCTAACTCAGAAAAGGAGATTATTCTTGCATGTGTGTGTGTGTGTGTCAATACGCGAGTTAGCCCGGCTGCATAACGAGGCAGACAAGCGCTAACGCCGGAAAAACGCTGCCGCCGCCCATCCCGCACTAGATGTAGCCCTCCCCCCATATACAACTTACAAGTTATCGACCCTGCCAGTCCCGTCTCTTTAGTCACCTCAGAACTCACCAACCTAGGTGACATCGCCAATAACTCATATCATTATATCATAGCTGGATGATCGTCATACTCGATTCCGAGTGACAGCAAAGTAGTAGTAGTAGTAGCAGTAGTAGTGTGTGTGTGTGTTGGTTCAGACACTGCTTATCTCCACCAGCTTTTCATTGTACGCGTGAATTTGTCCATAATTGTTCAGGATAATTTTACATCGTAAAATGATAACATACAGTGTGTTAATGTGAGTAAAATATCATATAGTAACAGTATTGAAACGCACCAATATCGTTATTCAGGTTTTTCTGTGAATTTCGAATGTCAGATTTACGAGATAACGATACAAAGACATCTGGTATTTTTGTGTAAAAAATATATGGAAACAGTAGCAGAATTAAAAGAACTGAAAACAATTGTGTATTGACTCGTATATTTAATCTGCTTTTTTTAGAACACTGTTGAGACGGCGGCAAAAATTCGAGGAAAATTTTATTGACTTATTATCTTTAGTTAGTTTTGTTGTTATTTTTTTGTTCCCATACGTGTCCTCTGGCTGAGCTGGTCCCCTGCTGCCATAAAGATATACAACAGGTATCTACCAGCGGAATGGTGGCGTCTGTGAGCGAAAAATCATGATTTGTGACGGAGGCAAAAGGTGTAATAATTTTTACCACACCTTCGCCATGTTTGTTTTGAACTGCGACTCTTTTCTCACTGGTTATCTCGGCAGCCAATCAGAAACCGTCGTTGTCTATGTTTATGGTAACGGAAGTAGTTTATTCCCAGGAGGCACACACACACACACACACACACACACAGACACACACACACACACACACACACACACAGACACACACAGACACACACACACACACACACACACACACACACACACAGACACACACACACACACACACACACAGACACGAACACACACACACACACACACACAAACACAGCACACACACACACACACACACACACACAGACACACACACACACACAGACACACACACACACACACACACACACACACACACACACACACACACACACACACACACACTACAAAACAACCCTCGATGTTTTGAGAATTTTTACTGTGACATAAACTATTAAAACTCTGCCTTAACTTTATCTTCAAGCTGGTGTTAAACCTTTGAAAGCGAGAAGTTTGTACCATCGTCGTCAAAGGATTAAACCATCGTCCTGGAAGGGTTAAACCATCGTCCTCAAAGGCTTAAACCATCGTCCTCAAAGGATTAAACCATCGTCCTCAAAGTTAAACCATCGTCCTCAAAGGATTAAACCATCGTCCTCAAAGGATTAAAAATCGTCCTCAAAGGATTAAACCATCGTCCTCAAAGTATTAAGCCATCGTCCTCAAGGATTAAACCATCGTCCTCAAAGGGTAAACCATCGTCCTCAAAGGGTAAACCATCGTCCTCAAAGGGTAAACCATCGTCCTCAAGGGTAAACCATCGTCCTCAAAGGGTAAACCATCGTCCTCAAAGGGTAAACCATCGTCCTCAAAGGCTTAAACCATCGTCCTCAAAGTTAAACCATCGTCCTCAAAAGTTAAACCATCGTCCTCAAAGGTAAACCATCGTCCTCAAAGGGTAAACCATCGTCCTCAAAAGGGTAAACCATCGTCCTCAAGGGTAAACCATCGTCCTCAAAGGGTAAACCATCGTCCTCAAAGGTAAACCATCGTCCTCAAAGGGTAAACCATCGTCCTCAAGGGTAAACCATCGTCCTCAAAGGTAAACCATCGTCCTCAAAGGCTTAAACCATCGTCCTCAAAGGTTAAACCATCGTCCTCAAAGGATTAAACCATCGTCCTCAAAGGTAAAACCATCGTCCTCAAAAGGGAAAACCATCGTCCTCAAAGGAGTAAACCATCGTCCTCAAGGTAAACCATCGTCCTCAAAGGGTAAACCATCGTCCTCAAAGTGACCATCGTCCTCAAAGGATTAAACCATCGTCCTCAAGGTAAACCATCGTCCTCAAAGGCTTAAACCATCGTCCTCAAAGTTAAACCATCGTCCTCAAAAGGGATTAAACCATCGTCCTCAAAGGGTAAACCATCGTCCTCCAATGGTAAACCATCGTCCTCAAAGGAGTAAAGCCATCGTCCTCAAAGGGTAAACCATCGTCCTCAAGATGAAACCATCGTCCTCAAAGGCTTAAACCATCGTCCTCGAGTTAAAACCATCGTCCTCAAAATTAAACCATCGTCCTCAAAGGATTAAACCATCGTCCTCAAAACATCGTCCTCAAAGGGTAAACCATCGTCCTCAAAGGGTAAACCATCGTCCTCAAAAGGGTAAACCATCGTCCTCAAAAGGGTAAACCATCGTCCTCAAAGGGTAAACCATCGTCCTCAAAGGGTAAACCATCGTCCTCAAGGTAAAACCATCGTCCTCAAAAGGTAAACCATCGTCCTCAAAGTAACCATCGTCCTCAAAAGGTAAACCATCGTCTCAAAGGTAAACCATCGTCCTCAAAAGTTAAACCATCGTCCTCAAAGGTAAACCATCGTCCTCAAGGAGTAACCATCGTCCTCAAGGGTAAACCATCGTCCTCAAAGAGTAAACCATCGTCCTCAAGGGTAAACCATCGTCCTCAAAGGGTAAACCATCGTCCTCAAAGGTAAACCATCCCTCAAAACTTAAACCATCGTCCTCAAAGTTAAACCATCGTCCTCAAAGTTAAACCATCGTCCTCAAAGGTTAAGCCATCGTCCTCAAAAGGGTAAAACATCGTCCTCAAAGGTAAACCATCGTCCTCAAGGGTAAACCATCGTCCTCAAGGGTAAACCATCGTCCTCAAAGGGTTAAATCATCGTCCTCAAGGGTTAAACCATCGTCCTGGTAGGGTTAAACCATCGTCCTCAAAGGGTAAACCATCGTCCTCAAGGGTAAACCATCGTCCTCAAAGGGTAAACCATCGTCCTCAAAGATGGCCATCGTCCTCAAAAGGATTAAACCATCGTCCTCAAAGCTTTAAACCATCGTCCTCAAAGGCTTAAACCATCGTCCTCAAAGGGAAACCATCGTCGTCAAGGTTAAGCCATCGTCCTGGAAGGGTTAAACTATCGTCCTCAAAGGGTAAACCATCGTCCTCAAAGGGTAAACCATCGTCCTCAAAGGGTAAACCATCGTCCTCCAAAGGTGAAACCATCGTCCTCAAGGGTTAAGCATCGTCCTCCAAAAGGGTAAACCATCGTCCTCAAAGTTAAACCATCGTCCTCAAAAGCTTAAACCATCGTCCTCAAAAGCAACCATCGTCCTCAAAGGGTAAACCATCGTCCTCAAGGGTTAAGCCATCGTCCTGGAAGGGTTAAACCATCGTCCTCAAAAGGGTAAACCATCGTCCTCAAGGGTAAACCATCGTCCTCAAAGGGTAAACCATCGTCCTCAAAGGTAAACCATCGTCCTCAAAGGGTTAAGCCATCGTCCTCAAAGGTAAACCATCGTCCTCAAAAGGTACCATCGTCCTCAAAGGGTAAACCATCGTCCTCAAAGGGTTAAGCCATCGTCCTGGAAGGGTTAAATCATCGTCTTCAAATGAATAAACCATCGTCGTCAGAGTTAACCAATCCTCCTCAAGGGTAACATCGTCCTCAAAGGTAAACCATCGTCTCAAAGTAAACCATCGCCCTCAAAAGGAAGTAACCATCGTCCTCAAAGGGTAAACCATCGTCCTCAAAGGGTAAACCATCGTCCTCCAAAAGGTTAAACCATCGCCCTCAAAAGATAACCATCGTCCTCAAAAGGGTAAACCATCGTCCTCAAGAGGCTCCATCGTCCTCAAAGGGTTAAGCCATCGTCCTCAAAGGGTAAACCATCGTCCTCAAAAGGAGTAACCATCGTCCTCAAAGGTTAAGCCATCGTCCTCAAAAGATAACCATCGTCCTCAAAGGGTAACCATCGTCCTCAAAGGGTAAACCATCGTCCTCAAAGGGTAAACCATCGTCCTCAAAGGTAAACCATCGCCCTCAAAGGAAACCATCGTCCTCAAAGGGTAAACCATCGTCCTCAAAGGAGTAATCGTCCTCAAAGGGTAAACCATCGTCCTCAAAGGGTAAACCATCGTCCTCAAAGGGTAAACCATCGTCTCCAAAGGGTTAACCATCGTCCTCAGATGGACCATCGTCCTCAAAGGTAAACCATCGTCCTCAAAGAGGCCATCGTCCTCAAGGTAACCATAGTCCTCAAAGGATTAAACCATCGTCCTCAACGGCAAACCATCGTCCTCAAAGGCTTAAACCATCGTCCTCAAAGGGTAAACCATCGTCCTCAAGGGTTAAGCCATCGTCCTGGAAGGGTTAAACCATCGTCCTCAAAAGGGTAAACCATCGTCGTCAGAGTTAAGCAATCGTCGTCACAGGGGTTAAACCATCCTCAAAAGGGTAAACCATCGTCCTCAAAAGGTAAACCATCGTCCTCAAAGTTAAACCATCGTCCTCAAGGGTTTTAAACCATCGTCCTCAAAGGCTTAAACCATCGTCCTCAAAGGGTAAACCATCGTCCTCAAAGGGTTAAGCCATCGTCCTGGAAGGGTTAAACCATCGTCCTCAAAGGGTAAACCATCGTCCTCAAAGGCTTAAACCATCGTCCTCAAAGGGTAAACCATCGTCCTCAAAGGGTTAAGCCATCGTCCTGGAAGGCTTAAACCATCGTCCTCAAAAGCAACATCGTCCTCAAAGGGTAAACCATCGTCCTCAAGGGTTAAATCATCGTCTTCAAATGAATAAACCATCGTCCTCAAAGGCTTAAACCATCGTCCTCAAAGGGTAAACCATCGTCCTCAAAGGGTAAACCATCGTCCTCAAAAGTTAAACCATCGTCCTCAAAGCTTAAACCATCGTCCTCAAAGGGTAAACCATCGTCCTCAAAAGGGTAAACCATCGTCCTCAAAGGATTAAACCATCGTCCTCAAAGGCTTAAACCATCGTCCTCAAAAGATAAAACATCGTCCTCAATGGGTTAAATCATCGTCTTCAAATGAATAAACCATCGTCCTCAAAGGGTAAACCATCGTCCTCAAAGGCTTAAAACCATCGTCCTCAAAGGTAACCATCGTCCTCAAAGGTAAACCATCGTCCTCAAAGAATTAAACCATCGTCCTCAAAGGCTTAAACCATCGTCCTCAAAAGGGTAAACCATCGTCCTCAAAGGATAACCCATCGTCCTCAAGGGTTAAGCCATCGTCCTCAAAGGGTAAACCATCGTCTCAAAGGAGGTAAACCATCGTCCTCAAGGTGAAACCATCGTCCTCAAACGGTTAAATCATCTTCAAATGAATAAACCATCGTCCTCAAAGGCTTAAACATCGCCCTCAAAGGGTAAACCATCGTCCTCAAAGGTTAAGCCATCGTCCTGGAAAGTTAAATCATCGTCTTCAAATGAATAAACCATCGTCCTCAGAGGCAAACCATCGTCCTCAAATGAATAAACCATCGTCCTCCAAGGGTTAAGCCATCGTCCTCAAGGGTAAACCATAGTCCTCAAAGTTAAAACCCATCGTCCTCAAAGGGTAAACCATCGTCCTCAAAGGGTAACCATCGTCCTCAAGGGTAAACCATCGTCCTCAAAAGGTAAACCATCGTCCTCCAAAGGGTAAACCATCGTCCTCAAAGGCAAACCATCGTCCTCAAAGATTAAACCATCGTCCTCAAAGATTAAACCATCGTCCTCAAAGGGTAAACCATCGTCCTCAAAGGGTAAACCATCGTCCTCAAGGGGTAAACCATCGTCCTCAAAGGGTAAACCATCGTCCTCAAAGGGTAAACCATCGTCCTCAAGAAATCATCGTCCTCAAAGGGTTAAACCATCGTCCTGGGAGGTTAAACCATCGTCCTCAAAAGGTAAACCATCGTCCTCAAAGGGGTAAACCATCGTCCTCAAAGGGTAAACCATCGTCCTCAAAGGGTAAACCATCGTCCTCAAAAGGGTAAACCATCGTCCTCAAAGGTAAACCATCGTCCTCAAGATTAAACCATCGTCCTCCAAAGGCTTAAACCATCGTCCTCAAAGGCTTAAACCATCGTCCTCAAAGGGTAAACCATCGTCCTCAAAGGGTTAAGCTATCGTCCTGGAAGGGTTAAACCATCGTCCTCAAAGGGTAACCATCGTCGTCAGAGTTAAGCAATCGTCGTCACAGGGTTAAACCATCGTCCTCAAAACCATCGTCCCAAAGGGTAAACCATCGTCCTCAAAGGATTAAACCATCGTCCTCAAAGGCTTAAACCATCGTCCTCAAGGTAAACCATCGTCCTCAAAGGGTAAACCATCGTCCTCAAAGGGTTAAGCCATCGTCCCGAAGGTTAAACCATCGTCCTCAAAGGGTAAACCATCGTCCTCAGGCTTAAACCATCGTCCTCAAAGGGTAAACCATCGTCCTCAAAGGGTTAAGCCATCGTCCGGAAGGCTTAAACCATCGTCCTCAAAGCCAAACCATCGTCCTCAAAGGTAAACCATCGTCTCAAAGGTTAAATCATCGTTCAAATGAATAAACCATCGTCCCTCAAAGGCTTAAACCATCGTCCTCAAAGGTAAACCATCGTCCTCAAAGGTAAACCATCGTCCTCAAGTGATTAAACCATCGTCCTCAAAGGCTTAAACCATCGTCCTCAGTAAACCATCGTCCTCAGCGGCAAAACCATCGTCCTCAAAGGATAAACCATCGACCTCAAGAATAAACCATCGTCCTCAAAGGGTAAACCATCGTCCTCAAAGGGTTAAATCATCGTCTTCAAATGAATAAACCATCGTCCTCAAAGAGCTTAAAACCATCGTCCTCAAAGGGTAAACCATCGTCCTCAAGAGTAAACCATCGTCCTCAAAGGATTAAACCATCGTCCTCAAAGGCTTAAACCATCGTCCTCAAGGGTAAACCATCGTCCTCAAAGGGTAAACCATCGTCCCAGGGTTAAGCCATCGTCCCCAAAGGGTAAACCATCGTCCTCAAACGGTAAACCATCGTCCTCAAAGGCAAACCATCGTCCTCAAAGGGTTAAATCATCGTCTTCAAAGAATAAACCATCGTCCTCAAAGGCTTAAACCATCGCCCTCAAAGGTAAAACCATCGTCCTCAAAGGGTTAAATCATCGTCTTCAAATGAATAAACCATCGTCCTCAAAAGGCTTAAACCATCGCCCTCAAAGGGTAAACCATCGTCCTCAAAGGGTTAAATCATCGTCTTCAAATGAATAAACCATCGTCCTCAAAGGCCTCAAACCATCGCCCTGGGTAAAACCATCGTCCTCAAACCATCGTCCCAAAGGGTAAACCATCGTCCAGGGTTAAGTCGTCCGAAGGGTTAAATCATCGTCTTCAAATGAATAAACCATCGTCCTCAAAGGGTTAAGCCATCGTCCTCAAAGGTAAACCATCGTCCTCAAAGGGTAAACCATCGTCCTCAAAGGGTAAACCATCGTCCCATGAATAAACCATCGTCCTCAAAGGTAAACCATCGTCCTCAAAGGGTAAACCATCGTCCTCAAAGGATTAAACCATCGTCCTCAAAGGTTAAACTATCGTCCTGGAAGGGTTAAACCATCGTCCTCAAAGGTTAAACCATCGTCCTCAAAGGATTAAACCATCGTCCTCGTTAAACCATCGTCCTCAAAGGGTAAACCATCGTCCTCAAAGGTAAAACCATCGTCCTCAAGGGTTAAGCCATCGTCCTGGAAGGTTAAATCATCGTCTTCAAATGAATAAACCATCGTCTCAAAAAAACCATCGTCTCAAAGGGTAAACCATCGTCCCTCAAGTAAACCATCGTTCGGAGGTTAAACCATCGTCCTCAAAGGGTAAACCATCGTCCTCAAAGGGTAAACCATCGTCCTCAAAGGATTAAACCATCGTCCTCGAAGTTAAACCATCGTCCTCAAAGGCTTAAACCATCGTCCTCAAAGGGTAAACCATCGTCCTCAAAGGGTTGCCATCGTCCTCGGGTTAAACCATCGTCCTCAAAGGGTAAACCATCGTCCTCAAGGGTTGCTTCGTCCTGAAGGGTTAAATCATCGTCTTCAAATGAATAAACCATCGTCCTCAAAGGGTAAAACAATCGTCCTCAAAGGATTAAACCATCGTCCTCAAAGGCTTAAACCATCGTCCTCAAGGCTTAAACCATCGTCCTCAAGGAAAACCATCGTCCTCAAAGGGTTAAGCCATCGTCCTGAAGGTTAAACCATCGTCCTCAAAGGGTAAAACCATCGTCCTCAAAGGCTTAAACCATCGTCTCAAAGGGTAAACCATCGTCCTCAAAGGGTTGCCATCGTCCTGAAGGGTTAAACCATCGTCCCTGAAGGGTAAAACCATCGTCCTCAAAGGCTAAACCATCGTCCTCAAAGGGTAAAACCATCGTCCTCAAAGGGTTAAGCCATCGTCCTGAAGGGTTAAATCATCGTCTTCAAATGAATAAACCATCGTCCTCAAAGGCTTAAACCATCGTCCTCAAAGGGTAAACCATCGTCCTCAGGTAAACCATCGTCCTCAAAGGGCTTAAACCATCGTCCTCAAAGGTAAACCATCGTCCCTAAAGGGTAAACCATCGTCCTCAAAGGGTAAAACCATCGTCCTCAAAGGGTAAACCATCGTCCTCAAAGGCTTAAACCATCGTCCTCAAAGGGTAAACCATCGTCCTCAAAGGGTTAAGCCATCGTCCTGAAGGGTTAAACCATCGTCCTCAAGGTAAACCATCGTCCTGAAGGGTTAAATCATCGTCTTCAAATGAATAAACCATCGTCCTCAAAGGCTTAAACCATCGTCCTCAAAGGGTAAATTATCGTCCTCAGGGTTAGGTTCCATCGTCCTGAAGGGTTAAACCATCGTCCTCAAAGGCTTAAACCATCGTCCTCAGCTTAAACCATCGTCCTCAAAGGGTAAACCATCCTCAGGGTTGGTTCATCGTCCTGGAAGGTTAAACCATCGTCTTCAAGTAAACCATCGTCCTCAAGGCTTAAAACCATCGTCCTCAAAGGGTAAACCATCGTCCTCAAAGGGGTTCATCGTCCTGAAGGGTTAAACCATCGTCCTCAAAGGGTAAACCATCGTCCTCAACATAAACCATCGTCCTCAAACCATCGTCCTCAAAGGGTTAAGCCATCGTCCTGGAAGGGTTAAATCATCGTCTTCAAAATGAATAAACCATCGTCGTCAGAGTTACAATCGTCCTCAAAGGGTAAACCATCGTCCTCAGCGGGTAAACCATCGTCCTCAAAGGGTAAACCATCGTCCTCAAAGGTTGCCATCGTCCTGGAAGGGTTAAATCATCGTCTTCAAATGAATAAACCATCGTCGTCAGAGTTAAGCAATCGTCGTCACAGGGTAAACCATCGTCCTCAAAGGATTAAACCATCGTCCTCGACGGGTAAAATATCGTCCTCAAAGGGTTAAACATCTTACTCAAAGGGTTAAACCATCGTCCTCAAGGGGTTAATGGACCATACCAGCAAAAGATAAAGTCTCAGTATAATCATAATGTTATACCACTCGTTATTTTATCTTATTGTTAACGAAAGCGTATAAAAGCTCAGGTGTAGTGTAATAGCGAGTACTACATTATTATCAACATACATACATACATACATACATACATACATACATACATACATACATACATACATACATACATACATGCATACATACATATTAGCTGCCCCTCGTGTAACGAGGATAGCCGGCCCAAAGGCCACCTAGGAGTGATTTTTTTTTTTTACGGGAATTAGCCCACCCGGGCACAGGTCAAACGACCCACAACGGGGCCCCCCAGGCCCCGTTAGGTATAGAAGCTGTCGCCAACACAACAACCACACCCTGAGTTAACGAGCTGCATGACCCAGTGTCAAGGAATAATCCGAGAAGACCGGACAATTCGCCAACTGCACTGGCTAACCATTACCCCTGAAAAGAAACTTGCCCATGGTTTACCGTGCCCGGGGGTCGAACCGGGTCCGCTCGCTTACGAGGCGAGCATACTGACTATTACACACACACACACACACACACACACAATATCTTCCCAGGTTAGAGTGAGGACATTTTAGGATGGAAAATGGGTCTGAATATGACACAGACAGTGAAAACATACACGTGTATACATCGGTAGTTTGTATCTTTGTTAAGGGATCATATCAGAGTTTTATATTTGGGTCGATATTGTTTTTGGTTTTAACCCTATGTGTGTGTGTGTGTGTGTGTGTGTGTGTGTGGTACTTACAACGCACCACTACAGTAGCTCCCCCTAGCAACATGTACAGGACAACACAGCAAACCACACAAACAATCGACCGACACTATTATAATTGACATCTCCCAGACAGGCGACCAACTTCACTACACCAGCACGACGTCTCTCATTACCTCCATCAAGAGACAACTTAATTAAACTTAAGAAAAGAATACACAAATATACTTACTTGTCAAGTTCTGTTCTGTCCTGTCTCTTAGGTTAAGGCTATTGGGGAGATGAAGGAAAAAACTTACGACTTGGGAAGTGTCCTCACGGCTTTCGTAAAACACATAACAAGTTTATTGTCAAAAGTCGCTACTCCTACAGGCAGGACACACACACACACACAGGCCGTGATTGGTGACTTAAAGTGCTGCAACATTTACAGAATACAGAACACCAGCAAGAGGAATACAATGTAGAAAGAGGGTTGTTCACAGCCTTCCCCAGCGCTCCTCTGTGTCTCTCCTCGCTACTGTGTCCCTGTGCTAGGGTGATGCACAAACTTGATGTATATGAGGAACACTAAAGGTGGATTGATGCGGAAATGCTACACACACACACACACACACACACACACACACACACACACACACACACACACACACACACACACACACACACACACACACACACACACACACACACACACACACACACACACACACACACACACACACACACACACACACACACACACATTAAGCTAGCTGGCAGTCGACTCAGTATCCCCCTAATAAGCGAGTTATATAACGACGCTCGTAAACCCATTTATATTAAGCCATCCGCTGCCTCATCCTCTTCAACCAGTAATCTCTAGACTAATTATATAATCACCCTCAATGTTCATGTACTGATTGTGAGATTAGTGGTCATTATCGGTAGTGATTAAACATGGTAGTTACGGATCTTACGTTCAATAGATGTGACTATATTATTCTTTCTTTCACTTTTTTCTTTGCTATTTTTTGTATGTTGGTAAGTGTGTTATCACTGTGTCAGTTGAGTCACCAGTCATGCGTGTCAGAGATGAGTCACCAGTCATGTGTGTCAGAGATGAGTCACCAGTCATGTGTGTCAGAGAGATGAGTCACCAGTCTTGTGTGTCAGAGAGATGAGTCACCAGTCTTGTGTGTCAGAGAGATGAGTCACCAGTCTTGTGTGTCAGAGAGATGAGTCACCAGTCTTGTGTCAGGAGAGATGAGTCACCAGTCTTGTGTGTCAGGGAGATGAGTCACCAGTCTTGTGTGTCAGGAGATGAGTCACCAGTCTTATGCGTCAGAGAGATGAGTCACCAGTCTTGTGTGACAGAGAGATGAGTCACCAGCCTTGTATGTCAGATGTTGAGTCACCAGTTTTGTCTGTCAGATGAGTCACCAGTCTTGTGTGTCAGGGAGATGAGTCACCAGTCTTGTGTGTCAGGGAGATGAGTCACCAGTCTTATGCGTCAGAGAGATGAGTCACCAGTCTTGTGTGTCAGGGAGATGAGTCACCAGTCTTGTATGTCAGATGTTGAGTCACCAGTTTTGTCTGTCAGATGAGTCACCAGTCTTGTGTGTCAGGGAGATGAGTCACCAGTCTTGTGTGTCAGGAGATGAGTCACCAGTCTTGTATGTCAGATGTTGAGTCACCAGTTTTGTCTGTCAGATGAGTCACCAATCTGTGTGTCAGGGAGATGAGTCACCAATCTTGTGTGTCAGGGAGATGAGTCACCAGTTTTGTGTGTCAGAGATGAGTCACCAGTTTTGTCTGTCAGATGTTGAGTCACTAATGGTTAACTCAAGAATTATTCCCGCCACTAATGGTTAACTCAAGAATTATTCCCCACCACTAATGGTTAACTCAAGAATTATTCCCGCCACTAATGGTTAACTATTCTCGCCACTAATGGTCAACTCAAGAATTATTCTCCGCCACTAATGGTTAACTCAAGAATTATTCCCCGCCACTAATGGTCAACTCAAGAATTATTCCCCACCACTAATGGTTAACTCAAGAATTATTCCCGCCACTAATGGTTAACTCCAGAATTATTCCCAGCCACTAATGGTTAACTCCAGAATTATTCTCCGCCACTAATGGTTAACTCAAGAATTATTCCCACCACTAATGGTCAACTCAAGAATTATTCCCACCACTAATGGTCAACTCAAGAATTATTCCCTGCCACTAATGGTTAACTCAAGAATTATTCCCGCCACTAATGGTTAACTCAAGAATTATTCCCCACCACTAATGGTTAACTCAAGAATTATTCCCGCCACTAATGGTTAACTCAAGAATTATTCTCCGCCACTAATAGTTAACTCAAGAATTATTCCCGCCACTAATGGTTAACTATTCCTCGCCACTAATGGTCAACTCAAGAATTATTCTCCGCCACTAATAGTTAACTCAAGAATTATTCCCGCCACTAATGGTTAACTCAAGAATTATTCCTCCCACTAATGGTCAACTCAAGAATTATTCTCCGCCACTAATGGTTAACTCAAGAATTATTCCCCACCACTAATGGTTAACTATTCCTCGCCACTAATGGTCAACTCAAGAATTATTCTCCGCCACTAATGGTTAACTCAAGAATTATTCCCACCACTAATGGTTAACTATCCTCGCCACTAATGGTCAACTCAAGAATTATTCTCCGCCACTAATAGTTAACTCAAGAATTATTCCGCCACTAATAGTTAACTCAAGAATTATTCCCCGCCACTAATGGTTAACTCAAGAATTATTCCCGCCACTAATGGTCAACTCAAGAATTATTCTCCGCCACTAATGGTTAACTCAAGAATTATTCCCACCACTAATGATTAACTCAAGAATTATTCCCCGCCATTAATGGTTAATTCAAGAATTATTCCCCACCACTAATGGTTAACTCAAGAATTATCCCCGCCACTAATGGTTAACTATTCTCGCCACTAATGGTCAACTCAAGAATTATTCTCCGCCACTAATGGTTAACTCAAGAATTATTCCGCCACTAATGGTTAACTCAAGAATTATTCCTGCCACTAATGGTTAACCCAAGAATTATTCCTGCCACTAATGGTTAACTCAAGAATTATTCCCCGCCACTAATGGTTAACTATTCCTCGCCACTAATGGTCAACCAAGAATTATTCTCCGCCACTAATGGTTAACTCAAGAATTATTCCCCGCCACTAATGGTTAACTCAAGAATTATTCCTCCACTAATGGTTAACTCAAGAATTATTCCCCGCCACTAATGGTTAACTCAAGAATATTCCCGCCACTAATGGTTAACTCAAGAATTATTCCCCACCACTAATAATTTACTCAAGAATTATTCTCCACTAATGGTTAACTCAAGAATTATTCCCGCCACTAATGGTTAACTCAAGAATTATTCCCACCACTAATGGTTAACCTAAGAATTATTCCCCGCCACTAATGGTTAACTCAAGAATTATTCCCCATCACTAATGGTTAACTCAAGAATTATTCCCGCCACTAATGGTTAACCCAAGAATTATTATTCCCGCCACTAATGGTTAACTCAAGAATTATTCCCCATCACTAATGGTTAACTCAAGAATTATTCCCGCCACTAATGGTTAACTCAAGAATTATTCCCCGCCACTAATGGTTAACTCAAGAATTATTCCCACCACTAATAATTTACTCAAGAATTATTCCCTCCACTAATGGTTAACTCAAGAATTATTCCCCGCCACTAATGGTTAACTCAAGAATTATTCCCCGCCACTAATGGTTAACTATTCCTCGCCACTAATGGTTAACTCAAGAATTATTCCCCATCACTAATGGTTAACTCAAGAATTATTCCCTGCCACTAATAGTTAGGTCAAACACTAAATTTTTTTAACGTGTTTCTCACAACATACTCTACCTTTAAAATACATTTGATATTTTAACAAGCATATTTTTTCCAGGTACGTTATTTTCCAAGTTGAAAGTGAATGCTAGGTTAAATTCATGTTCTCTCTATGTCTTTCTATATAACTATCTGTCACTCTCTCTTTTTGTCTTTTTGTCTCTCTCTCTCTCTCTCTCTCTCTCTCTCTCTCTCTCTCTCTCTCTCTCTCTCTCTCTCTCTGTGCTGTGTTAATAAGGTGCGTGTTTGTGTACATATATTAATATTAAATACTGTTTACTAATATTACGGTGTAGTTCCTGACACAGACACAAAGCCGTCACAACCAGACCCAGATCATACTGTACACTCCTTAATGTGATTATGTTTCAGTTATTGCAGAGGGGTATTGTTATTATTGTTGTGTGTGTGTGTGTGTGTGTGTGTGTGTTTCAACTGCAAAAGTTAGTTAACACGAGCCGTGGAAGAGTTGATCATTTGTCTTTTGTTTTACCAGGTTATTAACCCAAAGCCAATTATGATGTATATCGCATGTTTACCTACGTCATCAGCCCTCAGCCAATCATGTTAACGTTTATCTTGTTTAACTACTTCACCATCCTTCAATCAATCACATTAACCTTTGTCTTGTTTACCTACGTCATCAACCCTCAACCAATCATATTAACGTTTGTGTTGTTTACCTACGTCATCAGCACTCAGCCAATCAGTGATCAGAGCGCGGTTACTGGAGCATTTTCGAAGATTGGTATCACATTACACACGAACGGAGTAAAAGCCAAACAAAGTCAAAATATAGGCATGGAGTGAGTGGACTCAGTGACACCCAGGTAACACATCATAACACCTGTCGGGGTTATGAGGGTCGCCCTGAGAAGCGATGACGCACTAGTGAGGTATGACGGAGGCGCTGTAGAGGCTGAGGAAACCTGTTGAAGACTGTCAAACGTAAACAACTTGAACTGTGTTGACGTCAAGGTTATGGCCAGCGTCAGTCCTCCCGGATATTGTCGACTTGGGGATATAATTAGTTGATTATGTGGAGGTAAGGTGTCCCCCAGAGTGAGGCGAACTAACCTAACGCTAACGTAACGTAACTCTAACCTGACCTAACCCCCCACTCCCATCGGTTACATTACCGTGTTTAAGTATCAGATGAAATAAAGTGGAAGGGCCTGTAATCTTATTTAGCATTGTCCTGAACACTACAAGAAGCCTCATACAGAGAGACACGTGCCGACGAGGGAGAGTCAGAAGGAATAAGCCATTTGATTATTAAGTGTCTCTCATTAATAATCTCTTAATATGTGTCTCATACAGAAGACTGGTGCTTCTTGCTTGTGTTTCTGCCGCCTCACCAAACATATTTACGAGTGTTCCCAGAGAGGTTCACCAAGGTCGTGTCTTGTAGGTCACACACAGAGAATTTGGTCATAAAGTTTTTGCCTGGAAAGGGATTCTCGATTTAGCTCATAAAGGTCAGAGGTGTGTAGGCGTGTTATTGAACCGCTGAAAGACCTAAAGCTAACATCGAACAAAAGGACATTGAAGGCACGAAATGCGCAACAAAACCCCAGTGATATATATAACACATAATAAACATAAAGACAGAAAATTTTTGCACCTGATATATATCTCACTCTTGGATATTGTTATTGATGGCTGTGAGCCGTGAGTGTGTTGAGGCGACATAATGACAAATGAATCTCGCTGGTCTGATATAAAAGCGAAGTATTGTGCCACGCTGATGGTGTCTTAATGTTTATATTGTTTGTCTTTGTTTTACAGACTTATTGGTTTATATTTGTCTTTATTTTCTATATAATTATTAAGTTTTATTTTTTCTTTATTTTTCGTTATTTATTTGTTTGTTTTTATTATTTTTATTCGTTTGAAGGTCTTTTATTTTTTTCAAATTTCTGACGGATTTTTCTTATTTGTTATTTTTTTTAAATTATCTTTTAATACATTTTGGTATTTTATTTTATATTGTTCTCTTATATTATTATTTTAGTTACCTTTATCTTTGTAAGTTTTTATTAAAATTTATTTTTTTATTTTTTTACATCTAAATTGTAAAGTATGAATCCTCCTCGGCAGTGTGTGTGTGTGTGTGTGTGTGTGTGTGTGTGTGTGTGTGTGTGTGTGTGTGTGTGAAAGAAACTGACCTAATGTATGGGAAAAATAGTTAATACGTGTGTTTGTGTGTTTATGTTGATATAGAGAGAGATATATATATATATATATATATATATATATATATATATATATATATATATATATATAAAATGACAATAGGTGAGGAATAGCACAAGACGTCCAGAGGGCCACGACTACCATACTCACACACATTAATCACCTCTCTCTCTCTCTCTCTCTCTCTCTCTCTCTCTCTCTCTCTCATAGTTTAATCTCCAGTTGCAGAACCTCTTGAGCACTGTAAATACGATATGCTTTAAATCACATAACAGCAGCCTTACTAACCAACATCAACTTGTTTACAATTAACTTATTATACCTTCCCATTACTAGGTAAATCTTGGCCTTCAATTGTAAATAAACCCCAATTTTTTTACCTTCCCTTAAATTACCATAAAAATGATAATGGAGAATGACAACAAAGTGATAAACAACAAGTAGAAATATCCACACATACTTGTTCATATCCTTAACTTACACACACAGTACTATATAAAGTGTTCATATCCTTAACTTACACACACAGTACTATATATAGTGTTCATATCCTTAACTTACATACACAGTACTATATAAAGTGTTCATATCCTAAACTTACACACACAGTACTATATAAAGTGTTCATATCCTTAACTTACACACACAGTACTATATAAAGTGTTCATATCCTTAACTTACATACACAGTACTATATAAAGTGTTCATATCCTAAACTTACACACACAGTACTATATAAAGTGTTCATATCCTTAACTTACACACACAGTACTATATAAAGTGTTCATATCCTTAACTTACACACACAGTACTATATAAAGTGTTCATATCCTTAACTTACATACACAGTACTATATAAAGTGTTCATATCCTTAACTTACACACACAGTACTATATTAAGTGTTCATATCCTTAACTTTACACAGTACTATATAAAGTGTTCATATCCTTAACTTACATACACAGTACTATATAAAGTGTTCATATCCTAAACTTACACACACAGTACTATATAAAGTGTTCATATCCTTAACTTACACACACAGTACTATATAAAGTGTTCATATCCTTAACTTACACACACAGTGTAGGTTATGTA
Source organism: Homarus americanus (assembly GCF_018991925.1). Taxonomy (NCBI): domain Eukaryota; kingdom Metazoa; phylum Arthropoda; class Malacostraca; order Decapoda; family Nephropidae; genus Homarus; species Homarus americanus. The sequence goes on along the minus strand of NW_024735721.1, from coordinate 27,669 downwards.
TATAAGCTACTGTGCCGAGTAGCAACCCTGTACATAAGCTACTGTGCCAAGTAGCAACCCTGTACATAAGCTACTGTGCCGAGTAGCATTTATATATATATTATCACGTGGCAACACTGCACGTGTTATGTGGCAGCATTGCCCCGAGGCTGCCATATGGCAAGGCGCCTCAGTCTGACTGTGTGAGCTGTGCTTGGCACACGCTGGTCACCACTTGTATTTCTCTCATCCACAATAAACGGACTCAGTGTTACTCAGTGTTTCCCTAGCCATCACTGCATTCTTCAGGGCACACTAGTAACCTTCATGGCGCAGTGTCTAGGATCTGTGGACTTACAAAGTGTGTGAACAATGCCGACAGTTACGTCTGCCGGTGATGCGCGTCGACTCATAGTGTGTTGTGTTGTGTTGCGCTGTGTTTCGCCGCGATGTGCAGTGTTGCGCCGTCACAGTGCGTTTTAGTGACGGTGGCAGTGTTAGTGTCAGTGTATTAGTGTGTGTCTAGAGCTGAGTTTAGCATTGGCCTGTTTTTTTTTGTGGTACCCACGGAGCACGCAGGCGTACACCCTTCTCGTGCGACATCCTGGGGACACTGACTGTCTTGCCGGACCACGCTCCCTCCGCTCTCTCAGACACACACACGCACGCACGCACTCACTCACTCACGGACAGAACAGTGGACCTGGACCAAGCGTGATTTTTGCGCTGTTCATGTCTTATATATGTGGTTCGAGCTGTTGAGGCGCCACTTTATATATTAAACAGTGCAGTCCACGCACACACAAAGATGGGAGGTAAGAAGGGACAACGTCAAGATGGGAGACACGACTCCCCACCACCTTCCCCTCCACCGGGCACAGACTCTCATCCTCCACCTCCAGTGACGGACATCGCCACAATTCTGAAGTGGATGGACGACCGGGACGAGAGACGCAGAGAGATGGAACTTCAGAGGGAGGAGACACGAAGAGAGGAGGAAAAGTTGCGTTTTGAGGCGCTATTGGCGACCCTGGCGCTAACCCACCCTCCCTCACTTGCAGGTAGCGCGCTTCAAGGCGCCAGTACACTCCCTCCTCCACCACACCAGCGTCCTCCAGGTACTCTTGCTACCCCAACATCTCCCAAGGCATCTGTTCAACCCCCACCCGCCCTCTCACCAGACGTCACGTTTCAGCTTTTTCGTGAGTGGAGGCGGCGTTGGACAGATTACTCCACGATGGTGGACCTTGACAGCATACCTCCAAACAAACAGCTCATCCAACTGCGGATGTGTTTGTCGCTGGAGACCCAGAGAGTTTTGGAGCACACGTTGCACGTGCCTCCCGACTCTACCTCTTCAGTGACGGATGTGCTCGACCTTCTACAGGAGCATGTTAAGGGTCGGAACAACGAGGCTTTGCGTCGCCGTGCCTTTACCAGCTGCAAGCAGGCGGAGAATGAATCCTTTGACGACTTTTTTGTGCGTTTGAAGAGTTTGTCAGAGGAGATCGACGTCTGCAAGGCGCACAGCCGGGAATGTGAGGAAGCCTGGATCAAGCAAGGGGATCTTGACAGGTGTCAGGCACGAAGAGTTGATGCAGCGACTCATCCCCCTGGACGCTTCCTCCACACTCCAGGTGGTAGTGACTGAATGTCGGTCATACGAGGCCACCAAGTCCGCCACCTCTGCCTTACGGGCCCCACCTGCTGTGAGAGCTATCTCACAATGCAAGAAGGATAAGAAGGCGGCCAACAACGCGAAGGCTGCCACACGTTGTTCCACGCCTCCGCATAGTGCTTCCTGTGGCAGCTGTGGAAAGCAGCACAGCCCCAAGACTTGCCCGGCCGCCGACGCACTGTGTCGTGGATGTGACCGTAAGGGCCACTGGTCTAACACAGACAGGTGCCCTGCACGAGGCCGCAAGTGTCAGGCCTGTGGTCGCTATGGACACTACGACAAGTGCTGCCGCCAACCCAATCCCAAAAGCCCGAGACGAGGAGGAAAGCAGCGCACTTCCCTCGGGGTGGTTCGCACACAGCCCCCTCCAGATGGCCCACGCAGCCCCAAGCAGCAGCGGAGTCACATCAGGAGGGTGGAATCGACCACACGCCCCAGGGCTACCCCTGCCTAGACCCTGTATGGTCACCCTCTCCGCTCTTGCGTTCCTGCACACACCAAGGCCTTTGCGAAGGACTGGCAGACCAGAGCCGAGAGCTGCTACCGCCACACCGCTACACGTGCCCAGGACGCCAAGGCTCGGTATGACGACCGTGCCCGCCCTCTTCAGCCGCTGGAGATTGGTGCCCTTGCCCGCGTCCAGGACCCGACGACGACACGTTGGGACAAGGTGGGCATAGTGATGGGCGTCGGCCGGTCGCGGGACTACAAGGTCAGGATGCCGAGCGGCCGTGTCTGGTGGAGGAACCGCCGCTTCCTCCGGCCAGTCCCACCCCCTGCTGCTGGCCTCCTGACCGAGGACGAGTCACCTACACCTCACGAGGATCCGCCCCACAGTGCACCTCGACGCTCGGAGCGACTTAGGACTAAGAAGTCCGCTCAAGACAAAGACTATGAGCGTGAGGGGGGAGGGAGATGTAGGTTATGTATATAAGCTACTGTGCCGAGTAGCAACCCTGTACATAAGCTACTGTGCCAAGTAGCAACCCTGTACATAAGCTACTGTGCCGAGTAGCATTTATATATATTATCACGTGGCACCACGGCACGTGTTATGTGGCAACATTGCCCCGAGGCTGCCATATGGCAAGGCGCCTCAGTCTGACTGTGTGAGCTGTGCATGGCACACGCTGGTCACCACTTGTATTTCTCTCATCCACAATAAACGGACTCAGTGTTACTAGTGTTTCCCTAGCCATCACTGCATTCTTCAGGGCACACTAGTAACCTTCACACAGTACTATATAAAGTGTTCATATCCTTAACTTACACACACAGTACTATATAAAGTGTTCATATCCTTAACTTACACACACAGTACTATATAAAGTGTTCATATCCTTAACTTACACATACAGTACTATATAAAGTGTTCATATCCTTAACTTACACACACAGCACTATATAAAGTGTTCATATCCTTAACTTACACACACAGTACTATATAAAGTGTTCATATCCTTAACTTACACACACAGTACTATATTAAGTGTTCATATCCTTAACTTACACACACAGTACTATATATAGTGTTCATATCCTTAACTTACACACACAGTACTATATAAAGTGTTCATATCCTTAACTTACACACACAGTACTATATAAAGTGTTCATATCCTTAACTTACACACACAGTACTATATAAAGTGTTCATATCCTTAACTTACATACACAGTACTATATAAAGTGTTCATATCCTAAACTTACACACACAGTACTATATAAAGTGTTCATATCCTTAACTTACACACACAGTACTATATAAAGTGTTCATATCCTTAACTTACACACACAGTACTATATAAAGTGTTCATATCCTTAACTTACACACACAGTACTATATAAATGTTCATATCCTTAACTTACACACACAGTACTATATATAGTGTTCATATCCTTAACTTACACACACAGCACTATATAAAGTGTTCATATCCTAAACTTACACACATAGTACTATATAAAGTGTTCATATCCTTAACTTACACACATAGTACTATATAAAGTGTTCATATCCTTAACTTACACACACAGTACTATATTAAGTGTTCATATCCTTAACTTACACACACAGCACTATATAAAGTGTTCATATCCTTAACTTACACACACAGTACTATATAAAGTGTTCATATCCTTAACTTACACACACAGTACTATATTAAGTGTTCATATTCTTAACTTACACACACAGTACTATATTAAGTGTTCATATCCTTAACTTACACACACAGTACTATATTAAGTGTTCATATCCTTAACTTTACACAGTACTATATAAAGTGTTCATATCCTTAACTTACACACACAGTACTATATAAAGTGTTCATATCCTTAACTTACACACACAGTACTATATAAAGTGTTCATATGCTTAACTTGTTTAAAAAGGTGGCGTTTTAGGCCGTGAAGTTTTGTAGACAAATTGTATTAGGCCCAGTCCTAATTAGACCCAGTCTTAATAGGTCTGAGTCCTAATTGAGCCCAGTCCTATTAAATCCCAGTAACAATAGACCCTCGTATACTAATGAACACATTACAGCGTTAAACTAAAACACGTCTCCAGTCATGTAGCAGAAGGTGGGCGTGGTCAATGTAACAGGAGGTGGGCGTGGTCAATGTAACAGGAGGTGGGCGTGGTCATGTAACAGGAGGTGGGCGTGGTCATGTAACAGGAGGTGGGCGTGGTCATGTAGAAGGAGGTGGGCATGGTCATGTAGTAAGAGGTGGGCGTGGTCATGTAGCAGCTGGTGGGCGTGTCTGAGGTCTCGAGCACCACCTATCAGAGGCCCATCACTCGATGTATGAAGGCCTTCGCGGTCACTGAACTCCTCCTCGGCTGCCTCAAGACCACCTTGTATCCAGTCATCTCTAAAAGGCTATTAGAAAGCAGACTTACATAGGCCTGAACTCAGTTTAATACTACGGTAGTTTCAGTGTACTTTCTGTGCCATATTTGGGGTTTATGATTAAGTCAAACAGCTAGCTTCATCTATACTATCTTAAGTAAAGAGAAAGAATCACCTTAAGATCCTTTGAGAATTATACCACTGACGACTTACTAATGTGACCTTCCTGAATAGCTCTTAATTGTAGGGGTAATGTGGGTTTACAGGTACGGGGATCTAATTAGTATCTGAAGGTTGTCCTTGATGAGAGACGGAGGTTGTGGCAGTCACATGAGTTCGAGTGAGATGCGAATATATAGAGAGAGGACTGTTTTTATGTGGGTGGTGGACATGATAGTATAATGTTGAATTTTGCAAACGTTTGTATGCTCTCTCTCTCTCTCTCTCTCTCTCTCTCTGTGTCGTGTGCCAGCTGCTTCCTATTCTTAATTACCGTATATAGAAATGAAAATTTCAACTTTCAAATCATATAACAACGCTATTGAGTATGATGTCTTAGCCCCTTGAGTATGATGTCTTAGCCCCTTGAGTATGATGTCTTAGCCCGTTGAGTATGATGTCTTAGCCCCTTGAGTATGATGTCTTAGCCCCTTGAGTATGATATCTTAAGCCTTGAGCATGAAGTCTTAGCCCCTTCAGTATGATATCATAAGCCTTGAGTATGATGTCTTAGTCCCTTGAGTATAATGTCTTAACCTTTGAGTATGATGTCTTAACTCTTGAGTATGGTGTCTTAGCTCCTTCAGTATAATGTTTAGCCACTTGAGTACGATAACCTTATACTCCAGGGGTTAAGGACCTATTACTGTATTCTGAATATAATGATTTCATGATAAACTATTATATACATAATAGTTTGTAATGGTTAATTAATTTACTATAGAATCTGTCAATTTTTAACAAGTGATGGTAGATAATGGGTTATGCATGTTAGGTGTGAAAATACAACACGTAATGGTGCATAATGGTTGGTGGCTCCTAATGGACATACACACGTATTTGTCTTGTGTGATAAGGAGGTGGGGTGGGTATTGCTTCCTCTTGATCATGTTGCAATAATGTTGCTTCTAGTGTGTAAAGTCGATGTTGTTAGAGAGCTCCTTACTGTTGTTTCTTGTGTGTTGCTGTTGTTCCTTGTGTGTTACTGTTGTATCTTGTGTGTTACTGTTGTTTCTTGTGTGTTACTGTTGTATATTGTGTGTTACTGTTGTTTCTTGTGTGTTACTGTTGTTTCTTGTGTGTTACTGTTGTATCTTGTGTGTTACTGTTGTATCTTGTGTGTTGCTGTTGTAACTTGTGTGTTACTGTTATATCTTGTGTGTTACTGTTGTATTTTCTATGTTACTGTTGTATCTTGTGTGTTACTGTTGTATCTTGTGTGTTACTGTTGAATATAGTGTGTTACTGTTGTTTCTTGTGTGTTACTGTTGTATCTTGTGTGTTACTGTTGAATAGTGTGTGTTACTGTTGTTTCTTGTGTGTTGCTGTTGTTCCTTGTGTGTTACTGTTGTATCTTGTGTGTTACTGTTGTATCTTGTGTGTTATTGTTGTATATTGTGTGTTGCTGTTGTTCCTTGTGTGTTACTGTTGTATCTTGTGTGTTACTGTTGAATATTGTGTGTTACTGTTGTTTCTTGTGTGTTACTGTTGTTTCTTGTGTGTTACTGTTGTTTCTTGTGTGTTACTGTTGTATCTTGTGTGTTACTGTTGTATCTTGTGTGTTACTGTTGTATCTTGTGTGTTACTGTTGAATATTGTGTGTTACTGTTGTTTCTTGTGTGTTGCTGTTGTTCCTTGTGTGTTACTGTTGTATCTTGTGTGTTACTGTTGTATCTTGTGTGTTATTGTTGTATATTGTGTGTTGCTGTTGTTCCTTGTGTGTTACTGGTGTATCTTGTGTGTTACTGTTGTATCTTGTGTGTTACTGTTGTTTCTTGTGTGTTACTGTTGTATCTTGTGTGTTACTGTTGTATATTGTGTGTTACTGTTGTTTCTTGTGTGTTGCTGTTGTTCCTTGTGTGTTACTGTTGTATCTTGTGTGTTACTGTTGTATCTTGTGTGTTACTGTTGTATCTTGTCTTACTGTTGTATCTTGTGTGTTACTGTTGTATTTTGTGTGTTACTGCTGTATCTTGTGTGTTACTCTGTTATATCTTGTGTGGTACTGTTGTATCTTGTGTGTTACTGTTGAATATAGTGTGTTACTGTTGTATCTTGTGTGTTACTGTTGTATTTTGTGTGTTACTGTTATATCTTGTGTGTATCTTGTGTGTTACTGTTGTATTTTGTGTGTTACTGTTGTATCTTGTGTGTTACTGTTATATCTTGTGTGTTACTGTTATATCTTGTGTGGTACTGTTGTATCTTGTGTGTTACTGTTGTATTTTGTGTGTTACTGTTGTATCTTGTGTGTTACTGTTATATCTTGTGTGTTACTGTTGTATCTTGTGTGTTACTGTTGTATCTTGTGTGTTACTGTTGTATTTTGTGTGTTACTGTTGTATCTTGTGTGTTACTGTTGTATCTTGTGTGTTACTGTTATATCTTGTATCTTTGTATCTTGTGTGTACTGTTGTATCTTGTGTGTTACTGTTGTATTTTGTGTGTTACTTGTGTGTTACTGTTGTATTTTGTGTGTGTACTGTTGTATCTTGTGTGTTACTGTTGTATTGTATTGTTGAATATAGTGTGTTACTGTTTGTATCTTGTGTGTTACTGTTGTATTTTGTGTGTTACTGTTATATCTTGTGTTGTATCTTGTTGTATTTTGTGTGTGTGTTACTCTTGTGTGTACTGTGTCTTGTGTGGTACTGTTGTATCTTGTGTGTTACTGTTGTATTTTGTGTGTTACTGTTGTATCTTGTGTGTTACTGTTGTATTTTGTGTGTTACTGTTGTATTGTGTGTGTTACTGTTGTATCTTGTGTGTTACTGTTGTATTTTGTGTGTTACTGTTGTATCTTGTGTGTTACTGTTGTATCTTGTGTGTTACTGTTATATCTTGTGTGGTACTGTTGTATCTTGTGTGTTACTGTTGAATATTGTGTGTTACTGTTGTATTTTGTGTGTTACTGTTGTATTTTGTGTGTTACTGTTATATCTTGTGTGTTACTGTTGTATTTTGTGTGTTACTGTTGTATTTTGTGTGTTACTGTTGTATCTTGTGTGTTACTGTTGTATCTTGTGTGTTACTGTTGTATTTTGTGTGTTACTGTTATATCTTGTGTGTTACTGTTGTATTTTGTTTGTTACTATTGTATCTTGTGTGTTACTGTTGTATTTTGTGTGTTACTGTTGTATCTTGTGTGTTACTGTTGTATCTTGTGTGTTACTGTTGTTCCTTGTGTGTTACTGTTGTATCTTGTGTGTTACTGTTGTATTTTGTGTGTTACTATTGTATCTTGTGTGTTACTGTTGTATTTTGTGTGTTACTATTGTTCCTTGTGTGTTACTGGTGTATCTTGTGTGTTACTGTTGTATCTTGTGTGTTACTGTTATATCTTGTGTGGTACTGTTGTATCTTGTGTGTTACTGTTGAATATTGTGTGTTACTGTTGTTTCTTGTGTGTTGCTGTTGTTCCTTGTGTGTTACTGTTGCATCTTGTGTGTTACTGTTGTATCTTGTGTGTTACTGTTGTATCTTGTCTTACTGTTGTATCTTGTGTGGTACTGTTGTATCTTGTGTGTTACTGTTGTATTTTGTGTGTTACTGTTGTATCTTGTGTGTTACTGGTGTATCTTGTGTGTTACTGTTGTATCTTGTGTGTTACTGTTGTATCTTGTGTGTTACTGTTGTATCTTGTGTGTTACTGTTGTATCTTGTGTGTTACTGTTGTATCTTGTGTGTTACTGTTGTATCTTGTGTGTTACTGTTGTATCTTGTATGTTACTGTTGTATTTTGTGTGTTACTGTTGTATTTTGTGTGTTACTGTTATATTTTGTGTGTTACTGTTGTTTCTTGTGTGTTACTGTTGTATCTTGAGTGTTACTGTTGAATCTTGTGTGTTACTGTGGTATCTTGTGTGTTACTGTTGTATTTTGTGTGTTACTGTTGTATCTTGTGTGTTACTGTTGTATCTTGTGTGTTACTGTTGTATCTTGTGTGTTACTGTGGTATCTTGTGTGTTACTGTTGTATTTTGTGTGTTACTGTTGTTTCTTGTGTGTTACTGTTGTATCTTGAATGTTACTGTTGAATCTTGTGTGTTACTGTGGTATCTTGTGTGTTACTGTTATATTTTGTGTGTTACTGTTGTTTCTTGTGTGTTACTGTTGTATCTTGAGTGTTACTGTTGAATCTTGTGTGTTACTGTTGTATCTTGAGTGTTACTGTTGAATCTTGTGTGTTACTGTTGTATTTTGTGTGTTACTGTTGAATCTTGTGTGTTACTGTTGTATCTTGTGTGTTACTGTTGTATTTTGTGTGTTACTGTTGTATTTGTTGTGTTACTGTTATATTTTGTGTATTACTGTTGTTTCTTGTGTCTTACTTTTGTATCTAGTGTGTTCTGTTGTATCTTGTGTGTTACTGTTGTATCTTGTGTGTTACTGTTGTATCTAGTGTGTTACTGTTGTATCTAGTGTGTTACTGTTGTATCTTGTGTGTTACTGTTGTATTTTGTGTGTTACTGTTCAATATTGTGTGTTACTGTTGTTTCTTGTGTGTTACTGTTGTTCCTTGTGTGTTACTGTTGTATCTTGTGTGTTACTGTTGTATCTTGTGTGTTACTGTTTTATTTTGTGTGTTACTATTGTTTCTTGTGTGTTACTGTTGTATCTTGTGTGTTACTGTTGTATCTTGTGTGTTAGTGTGTTACTGTTGTATCTAGTGTGTTACTGTTGTATCTTGTGTGTTACTGTTGTTTCTGTTCAATATTGTGTGTTACTGTTGTTTCTTGTGTGTTACTGTTGTTCCTTGTGTGTTACTGTTGTATCTTGTGTGTTACTGCTGTATCTTGTGTGTTACTGTTGTATCTAGTGTGTTACTGTTGTATCTTGTGTGTTACTGCTGTATCTTGTGTGTTACTGTTGTATTTTGTGTGTTACTGTTCAATATTGTGTGTTATTGTTGTTTCTTGTGTGTTACTGTTGTTCCTTGTGTGTTACTGTTGTATCTTGTGTGTTACTGTTGTATCTTGTGTGTTACTGTTTTATTTTGTGTGTTACTATTGTTTCTTGTGTGTTACTGTTGTATCTTGTGTGTTACTGTTGTATCTTGTGTGTTACTGTTGTATCTAGTGTGTTACTGTTGTATCTAGTGTGTTACTGTTGTTTCTTGTGTGTTACTGTTATTTCTTGTGTGTTACCCATGTTCCTTGTGTGTTACTGTTGTATCTTCTGTGTTACTGTTGTATTTTGTGTGTTACTGTTGAATATTGTGTGTTACTGTTGTTTCTTGTGTGTTACTGTTGTTCCTTGTGTGTTACTGTTGTATCTTGTGTTTTACTGTTGTATTTTGTGTGTTACTGTTGTATCCTGTGTGTTACTGTTGTATCTAGTGTGTTACTGTTGTATCTAGTGTGTTACTGTTGTATATAGTGTGTTACTGTTGTATTTTGTGTGTTACTGTTGTATTTTGTGTGTTACTGTTGTATTTTCTGTGTTACTGTTGTTTCTTGTGTGTTACTGTTGTATCTTGTGTGTTACTGTTGTATTTTGTGTGTTACTGTTGTATCTTGTGTGTTACTGTTGAATATAGGGTGTTACTGTTGTATTTTGTGTGTTACTGTTGTATTTTCTGTGTTACTGTTGTATTTTCTGTGTTACTGTTGTATTATGTGTGTTACTGTTGTATCTTGTGTGTTACTGTTGTATTTTGTGTGTTACTGTTGTATTTTGTGTGTTACTGTTGTATTTTCTGTGTTACTGTTGTTTCTTGTGTGTTACTGGTGTATCTTGTGTGTTACTGTTGTATCTTGTGTGTTCCTGTTGTATTTTCTGTGTTACTGTTGTTTCTTGTGTGTTACTGTTGTATCTAGAGTGTTACTGTTGTATCTTGTGTGTTACTTTTGTATATTGTGTGTTACTGTTGCATTTTGTGTGTTACTGTTGTTTCTTGTGTGTTACTGGTGTATCTTGTGTGTTACTGTTGTATCTTGTGTGTTACTGTTGTATCTTGTGTGTAACTGGTGTATCTTGTGTGTTACTGTTGTATCTTGTGTGTTACTTTTGTATATTGTGTGTTACTGTTGTATTTTGTGTGTTACTGTTGTTTCTTGTGTGTTACTGGTGTATCTTGTGTGTTACTGTTGTATCTTGTGTGTTACTGTTGTATCTTGTGTGTTACTGTTGTATTTTGTGTGTTACTTTTGTATATTGTGTGTTACTGTTGTATTTTGTGTGTTACTGTTGTTTCTTGTGTGTTACTGGTGTATCTTGTGTGTTACTGTTGTTTCTTGTGTGTTACTGGTGTATCTTGTGTGTTACTGGTGAATCTTGTGTGTTACTTTTGTATATTGTGTGTTACTGTTGTATTTTGTGTGTTACTGTTGTTTCTTGTGTGTTACTGGTGTATCTTGTGTGTTACTGTTGTATCTTGTGTGTTACTGTTGTATCTTGTGTGTTACTTTTGTATATTGTGTGTTACTGTTGTATCTTGTGTGTTACTGTTGTATCTTGTGTGTTACTGTTGTATTTTGTGTGTTACTGTTGTATTTTGTGTGTTACTGTTGTTTCTTGTGTGTTACTGGTGTATCTTGTGTGTTACTGTTGTATCTTGTGTGTTACTGTTGTATCTTGTGTGTTACTGTTGTATTTTGTGTGTTATTTTTGTATATTGTGTGTTACTGTTGTATTTTGTGTGTTACTGTTGTTTCTTGTGTGTTACTGGTGTATCTTGTGTGCTACTGTTGTATCTTGTGTGTTACTGTTGTTTCTTGTGTGTTACTGGTGTATCTTGTGTGTTACTGTTGTATCTTGTGTGTTACTGGTGTATCTTGTGTGTTACTTTTGTATCTTGTGTGTTACTGTTGTATCTTGTGTGTTACTGTTGTATCTTGTGTGTTACTTTTGTATCTTGTGTGTTACTGTTGTTTCTTGTGTGTTACTGGTGTATCTTGTGTGTTACTGTTGTATCTTGTGTGTTACTGTTGTATCTTGTGTGTTACTGGTGTATCTTGTGTGTTACTGTTGTATCTTGTGTGTTACTTTTGTATATTGTGTGTTACTGTTGTATTTTGTGTGTTACTGTTGTTTCTTGTGTGTCACTGGTGTATCTTGTGTGTTACTTTTGTATATTGTGTGTTACTGTTGTATCTTGTGTGTTACTGTTGTATCTTGTGTGTTACTGTTTTATTTTGTGTGTTACTGTTGTATTTTGTGTGTTACTGTTGTTTCTTGTGTGTTACTGGTGTATCTTGTGTGTTACTGTTATATCTTGTGTGTTACTGGTGTATCTTGTGTGCTACTGTTGTATCTAGTGTGTTACTGGTGTATTCTGTGTGTTACTTTTGTATATTGTGTGTTACTGTTGTATTTTGTGTGTTACTGTTGTTTCTTGTGTGTTACTGGTGTATCTTGTGTGTGTTACTGTTGTATCTTGTGTGTTACTGTTGTTTCTTGTGTGTTACTGGTGTATCTTGTGTGTTACTGTTGTATCTTGTGTGTTACTGGTGTATCTTGTGTGTTACTTTGTATCTTGTGTGTTACTGTTGTATCTTGTGTGTTACTGTTGTATTTTGTGTGTTACTTTTGTATATTGTGTGTTACTGTTGTATTTTGTGTGTTACTGTTGTTTCTTGTGTGTTACTGGTGTATCTTGTGTGTTACTGTTGTTTATTATTTATTGTATCTTGTATGTTATTCTGTATTTACTATGTATCTGTTACTATTGTCTTATTGTATTTATATTGTGTGTTACTGTTGTATTTGTATTTACTTTTATTTCTTGTGTTACTGGTGTATCTTATGTTATTTGTATCTTGTGTGTTACTATTTGTATCTTGTGTGTTATTATATCTGTGTGTGTTACTGTATTGTGTGTTACTGTTGTATTTGTGTGTTACATTGTTTCTTGTATTATTTACTGTTGTATTTTGTTTATTACTGTTGTTTCTTGTGTGTTACTGTTGTATCTTGTGTGTTACTGGTGAATCTTGTGTTACTTTTGTGTATTTAGTATTTACTGTTGTATTTTGTGTGTTACTGTTTCTTGTGTGTTACTGGTATTATCTTGTGTGTTACTGTTATCTTGTGTTTACTGTTGTATCTTGTGTGTTATTTGTATATTGTGTGTTATTTGTATCTTGTGTGTTACTGTTGTATCTTGTGTGTTACTGTTGTATTTTGTAGTGTTACTGTTGTATTTTGTGTGTTATTGTTTCTTGTGTGTTACTATTGTATCTTGTGTGTTACTGTTTTATCTTGTGTGTTACTGTTATGTCTTGTTACTGTTGTATTTTTTATTCCTGTATGTGTGTTACTGTTGTATTTGTGTGTTACTGTTTGTTTCTTGTGTGTTACTGGTTATCTTGTGTGTTACTGTTTGTATCTTGTGTTACTGTTGTTATCTTGTGTGTTACTGGTGTATCTTGTGTTACTGTTGTATCTTGTGTGTTACTGTTGTATCTTGTGTGTTACTTTTGTATCTTATTATTATTTACTGTTGTTTCTTGTGTTACTAGTTGTATCTTGTGTGTTACCGTTGTATCTTGTGTACTTTTGTATCTTGTGTGTCAACTGTTTTATTCTTGTGTTACTGTTGTTTCGTGTATACTGTTGTATCTTGTGTGTTACTGTTGTTTCTGTGTGTTACTGTTGTATCTGTGTGTTACTGTTGTATCTTGTGTGTTATTTATATTAGTGTTACTGTTGTATCTTGTGTGTTACTGTTGTATCTTGTGTGTTACTGTTGTTTTGTGTGTTACTGGTGTATCTTGTGTGTTACTGTTGTATCTTGTGTGTTACTTGTGTATTTTGTGTTACTTTTGTATCTTGTGTGTTACTGTTGTATCTTGTGTACTGTTGTATCTTGTGTGTTACTTTTGTATCTTTGTGTTACATGTTTCTTGTGTGTTACTGTTGTATCTTGTGTGTTACTGTTGTATCTTGTGTGTTACTGTTGTATCTTGTGTGTTACTGTTGTATCTTGTGTGTTACTGTTGTATCTTGTGTGTTACTTTGTATATATTGTGTTACTGTTGTATTTTGTGTGTTACTGTTGTTTCTTGTGTGTTACTGGTGTATCTTTGTGTGTTATCGTTGTATCTTGTGTGTTACTGTTGTATCTTGTGTGTTACTGTTGTATTTTGTGTGTTATTTTGTTATTGTGTGTTACTGTTGTATTTTTGTGTGCATTGTTGTTTTGTGTGTTACTGGTGTATCTTGTGTGTTACTGTTGTTTCTGTGTGTTACTGGTGTATCTTGTGTGTTACTGTTGAATCTTAGTTACTTTGTATATTGTGTTACTGTTGTATTTTGTGTGTTACTGTTGTTTTTGTGTGTTACTGGTGTATCTTGTGTTACTGTTATATCTTGTTATTGTTGTATCTTTGTGTTACTTGTATATTGTGTGTTACTGTTGTATCTTGTGTGTTACTGTTGTATCTTTGTGTGTTACTTTTGTATCTTGTGTGTTACTGTTGCATCTTGTGTGTTACTGTTATCTTGTGTTACTGTTGTATTTGTGTGTTACTGTTGTATTTTGTGTGTTACTGTTCTTGTGTTACTGGTGATCTTGGGTATGTGATCTGTGTATCGTGTTACTGTTGTATTTTTGTGTTACTTTTGTATATTGTGTGTGTTTACTGTTGTATTTTGTGTGTTACTGTTGTTTTGTGTGTTACTGGTGTATCTTGTGTGTTACTGTTGTATCTTGTGTGTTACTGTTGTTTCGTGACATTTGTATCTTGTGTGTTACTGTTGATCTTTCGTATCTTGTGTGTTACTTTTGTATCTTGTGTGTTACTGTTGTTTTTGTGTGACTGTTGTATCTGTGTGTTACTGCATCTTGTGTGTTACTTTTGTATCTTGTGTTACTGTTGCATTTTTTGTGTGTTACTGTTGTTCTTGTGTGTTACTGTTATCTTGTGTGTACTGTTGTTTCTTGTGTGTTACGGTGTTCTTGTGTATTGATTGTGTATTATATGTATCTGTGTGTTACTGTTGTATTTTTGTGTTACTATTTGTTTCTTATTTTATTTACTGGTGTATATTATTGTTACTGTTGTCTTGTGTGTTCTGTTGTATCTTATTGTACTGTTGTATCTTGTGTGTTACTTTATTTGTATCTTGTGTTACTTTTGTATATTGTGTATTTACTGTTGTATTTTGTGTGTTACTTTTGTTTCTTGTGTGTTACTGGTGTATCTTGTGTGTTACTGTTGTATCTTGTGTGTTACTGTTGTATCTTGTGTGTTACTGTTGTATTTTGTGTGTTACTTTTGTATATTGTGTGTTACTGTTGTATTTTGTGTGTTACTGTTGTTTCTTTTTTGTTACTGGTGTATCTTGTGTGTTACTTTTGTTTCTTGTGTGTTACTGGTATCTTGTGTGTTACTGGTGAATCTTGTGTGTTACTTTTGTATATTGTGTGTTACTGTTGTATTTTGTGTGTACTGTTGTTTCTTGTGTGTTACTGGTTGTATCTTGTGTATTTACTGTTGTATCTTGTGTGTTACTGTTGTATCTTGTGTGTTACTTTGTATATTTGTGTGTTACTGTTGTATCTTGTGTTACTGTTGTATCTTGTGTGTTATTGTATTTTGTGTGTTACTGTTGTATTTTGTTATTGTTACTGTTGTTCTTGTGTGTTACTGGTGTATCTTGTGTGTTACTGTTGTATCTTGTGTGTTACTATTTGTATCTTTGTGTGTTACTGTTGTATTTTGTGTGTTACTTTTGTACATGTGTGTACTGTTGTATTTTGTGTGTTACTGTTGTTTCTTGTGTGTTACTAGCATCTTGTGTGTTACTGTTGTATCTTGTGTGTTACTTTTGTTTCTTGTGTGTTACTGTTGTATCTTGTGTGTTACTGTTGTATCTTGTGTGTTACTGTTGTCTTGTGTGTTACTTTTGTATCTTGTTATTGTTACTGTTGTTCTTATTATTTATTTTAGTTTTATCTTGTGTGTTACTGTTGTATCTTGTGTGTTACTGTTGTATCTTTGTGTTACTGTTGTATTTTGTGTGTTACTGTTGAATATTGTGTGTTACTGTTGTTTCTTGTGTGTTACTGTTGTTTCCTTGTGTGTTACTGTTGTATCTTGTGTTACTGTTGTATCTTGTGTGTTACTGTTTTATTTTGTGTTACTGTTTTCTTGTGTGTTACTGTTGTATCTTGTGTGTTACTGTTGTATCTTGTGTGTTACTGTTGTATCTTGTGTGTTACTGTTGTATCTTGTGTGTACTTTTGTTTCTTGTGTGTTACTTTTATTTCTTGTGTGTACCATGTTTCCTTGTGTTACTGTTGTATCTTCTGTGTTACTGTTGTATTTTGTGTGTTACTGTTGTTGATATTGTGTGTTACTGTTGTTTCTTGTGTGTTACTGTTGTTTCCTTGTGTGTTACTGTTTATTCTTGTGTTTTACTGTTATTTTGTGTGTTACTGTTGTATCTTGTGTGTTACTGTTATCTAGTGTGTTACTGTTGTATCTAGTGTGTTACTTTTGTATATTGTGTGTTACTGTTGTATTTTGTGTGTTACTGTTGTATTTTGTGTGTTACTGTTGTATTTTTGTGTGTTACTGTTTTTTTCTTGTGTGTTACTGTTGTATCTTGTGTTACTATTTGTATTTTGTGTGTTACTGTTTATCTTGTGTGTTACTGTTGAATATAGTGTGTTATTTGTATTTTGTGTGTTACTGTTGTATTTTCTGTGTTACTGTTGTATTTTGTGTTACTGTTGTATTATGTGTGTTACTGTTTATTTCTTGTGTGTTACTGTTGTATTTTGTGTGTTACTGTTGTATTTTTGTGTGTTACTGTTGTATTTTCTGTTTTACTGTTGTTTCTTGTGTGTTACTGGTGTATCTTGTGTGTTACTGTTGTATCTTGTGTTTTCCTGTTGTATTTTCTGTGTTACTTTTATTTCTTGTGTTTACTTTTGTATCTAGAGTGTTACTGTTGTATCTTGTGTGTTACTTTTGTATATTGTGTGTTACTGTTGCATTTTGTGTTACTGTTGTTTCTTGTGTGTTACTGGTATCTTGTGTGTTACTGTTGTATCTTTTGTGTTACTGTTGTATCTTGTGTGTAACTTATTATCTTGTGTGTTACTGTTGTATCTTGTGTGTTACTGTTGTTTCTTGTGTGTTACTGGTGTATCTTGTGTGTTACTGTTGTATCTTGTGTGTTACTGGTGTGTATCTTGTGTGTTACTTTTGTCTTGTGTGTTACTGTTGTTTCTTGTGTGTTACTGTTGTATCTTTGTGTGTTACTGTTGTATCTTGTGTGTTACTGCTTCTTGTGTGTTACTGTTGTATTTTGTGTGTTACTATTTCAATATTGTGTGTTATTATTTGTTTCTTGTGTGTTACTGTTGTTCCTAGTGTGTTACTGTTGTATCTTGTGTGTTACTGTTGTATCTTGTGTGTTACTGTTTTATTTTGTGTGTTACTATTGTTTCTTGTGTGTTACTTGTTGTATCTTGTGTATTTACTTTTGTTCTTGTGTGTTACTGTTGTATCTTGTGTGTTACTAGTTGTATCTTGTGTGTTACTGTGTTTCTTGTGTGTTACTGTTATTTCTTGTGTGTTACATATTCCTTGTGTGTTACTGTTATCTTCTGTGTTACTGTTGTATTTTGTGTGTTACTGTTGAATATTGTGTGTTACTGTTGTTTCTTGTGTGTTACTGTTTTCCTTGGTGTTACTGTTGTATCTTTGTGTGTTTTACTGTTGTATTTTGTGTGTTACTGTTGTATCCTGTGTGTTACTGTTGTATCTAGTGTGTTACTTTTGTATCTAGTGTGTTACTGTTGTATATAGTGTGTTACTGTGTATTTTGTGTGTTACTGTTGTATTTTGTGTGTTACTGTTGTATTTTCTGTGTTACTGTTGTATCTTGTGTGTTACTGTTGTATCTTGTGTGTTACTGTTGTATTTTTGTGTGTACTGTTTATCTTGTGTATTTTATTGTGAATATAGGTGTTACTGTTGTATTTTGTGTGTTACTGTTGTATTTTCTTGTGTTACTGTTGTATTTTCTGTGTTACTGTTGTATTATGTGTGTTACTATTTATCTTGTGTGTTACTGTTTGTGTTTTTTTTGTGTTACTGTTTTATTTTGTGTGTTACTGTTGTATTTTCTGTGTTACTTTTGTTTCTTTTATTAGTTACTAGTGTATCTTGTGTGTTACTTTTGTATCTTGTGTGTTACTGTTGTATTTCTGTGTTACTGTTGTTTCGTGTATTTGTTGTATCTGTGTTACTATTTATTCTTGTGTGTTACTTTTGTATATTGTGTGTTACTTTTGTATTTTTGTGTGTTACTGTTGTTTCTTGTGTGTTACTGGTGTATCTTGTGTGTTACTGTTGTATCTTGTGTGTTACTGTGTATCTTGTGTGTAACTGGTGTATCTTGTGTGTTACTGTTGTCTTGTGTGTTACTTTTGTATATTGTGTGTTACTGTTGTATTTTGTGTGTTACTGTTGTTTCTTGTGTGTTACTGGTTTGTCTTGTGTGTTACTGTTTGATCTTGTGTGTTACTGTTGTATCTTGTTGTTACTGTTGTATTTTGTGTGTTACTTTGTATATTGTGTGTTACTGTTGTATTTTGTGTGTATTTTATTTGTTTCTTGTGTTTTACTGGTGTATCTTGTGTTACTTTTATTTCTTGTGTGTTACTGGTGTATCTTGTGTGTTACTAGTGTATCTTTGTGTGTTACTTTTGTATATTGTGTGTTACTGTTGTATTTTGTTTATTTTTTGTTTCTTGTGTGTAACTGTGTATCTTGTGTATTTTATTTGTATCTTGTGTGTTACTATTTGTATCTTGTGCGTTACTTTTTGTATATTTGTGTGTTACTGTTGTCTTGTGTGTTACTTTTGTATCTTGTGTGTTACTTGTTGTATTTTGTGTGTTACTGTTGTATTTTGTGTGTTACTGTTGTTTCTTGTGTGTGTTACTGTATCTTGTGTGTTACTGTTGTATCTTGTGTGTTACTGTTGTATTTGTGTGTTACTTTTGTATATTGTGTTATATTTGTATTTGTGTGTTACTATTTGTTTCTTGTGTGTTACTGGTGTATCTTTGTGTACTATTTTGTATCTTGTGTATTGATTTCTTGTGTGTTACTGTTGTATCTTGTGTGTTACTGTTGTATCTTGTGTGTTACTGGTGTATCTTGTGTACTTTTGTATCTTGTGTGTTACTATTTATTTCTTGTGTGTTACTTTTGTATCTTGTGTGTTACTATTGTATCTTGTGTGTTACTTTTTGTATCTTTGTGTGTTACTGTTGTATTTGTGTGTTACTATTTATTTTTTGTGTGTTACTTTTGTATCTTTGTGTGTTACTTTTGTATCTTGTGTGTTACTGTTGTATCTTGTGTGTTACTGTTGTATCTTGTGTGTTACTGTTGTATCTTGTGTGTTACTGTTGTATCTTGTGTGTTACTGTTGTATCTTGTGTGTTACTGTTGTTTCTTGTATTATTTACTGGTGTATCTTGTTGTGTTACTGTTGTATCTTGTGTTACTGGTGTATCTTGTGTGTACTTTTGTATCTTGTGTGTTACTGTGTATCTTGTGTTGTTACTGTTGTATCTTGTGTGTTACTTTTTGTATCTTGTGTTTACTTTTGTTTCTTGTGTGTTTGATTGTATCTTGTGTGTTACTGTTGTATCTTGTGTGTTACTTTTGTATCTTGTGTGTTACTGGTGTATCTTGTGTGTTACTGTTGTCTTTGTGTTACTTTGTATATTGTGTGTTACTGTTGTATTTTGTGTGTTACTGTGTTTTCTTGTGTGTCACTGGTGTATCTTGTGTGTTACTTTTGTATATTGTGTGTTACTGTTGTATCTTGTTGTTACTGTTGTATCTTGTTATTATTTTGTTTTATTTTGTGTTACTGTTGTATTTTGTGTGTTACTATTTGTTTCTTGTGTGTTACTAGTGTATCTTGTGTGTTACTGTATATCTGTGTGTTACTGGTGTATCTTGTATACTGTTGTATCTAGTGTGTTACTGGTGTATTCTGTGTGTTACTTTTGTATATTGTGTGTTACTGTTGTATTTTTGTGTGTTACTGTTGTTTCTTGTGTTTTACTATTGTATCTTGTGTGTTACTGTTGTATCTTGTGTTATTTATTTGTATCTTGTGTGTTACTGGTATCTTATTTTGTTACTTTTGTATCTTGTGTGTTACTGTTGTATCTTGTGTTACTGTTGTATTTTGTGTGTTACTGTATATTGTGTGTTACGTTGTATTTTGTGTGTTACTGTTGTTTCTTTGTGTGTTACTAGTTGTATCTTGTGTGTTACTGTTGTTTCTTGTGTGTTACTGGTGTATCTTGTGTGTTACTTTTGTATATTATGTGTTACTGTTGTATTTTGTGTGTTACTATTTATTTTCTTGTGTGTTACTGTTGTATCTTGTGTGTTACTGTTGTATCTTGTGTGTTACTGTTGTATCTTGTGTGTTACTGTTGTATTTTGTGTGTTACTGTTGTATCTTGTGTTACTGTTGAATAAGTGTTACTGTTGTATTTTGTGTGTACTGTTGTTTTCTGTGTTTCTTTTGTATTTTCTGTGTTAATTTGTATTTTTGTGTGTTACTGTTGTATCTTGTGTGTTACTGTTGTATTTTGTGTGTTACTGTTGTATTTTGTGTGTTACTGTTGTATTTTCTGTGTTACTGTTGTTTCTTGTGTGTTACTGTTGTATATATTGTGTTACTGTTGTATTTTGTGTGTTACTGTTGTTTCTTGTGTGTTACTGGTGTATATTGTGTGTTACTGTTGTATCTTGTGTGTTATTGTTGTATCTTGTGTGTTACTGGTGTATCTTGTGTGTTACTGTTGTATCTTGTGTGTTACTTTTGTATATTGTGTGTTACTGTTGTATTTTGTGTGTTACTTTTGTTTCTTGTGTGTTACTGGTGTATCTTGTGTGTTACTGTTGTATCTTGTGTGTTCTGTTGTATCTTGTGTAGTTACTGTTGTATTTTGTGTGTTACTTTTGTATATTGTGTGTTACTGTTGTATTTTGTGTGTTACTGTTGTTTTTTTTGTGTTATTCTGTGTATCTTGTGTGTTACTGTTGTTTCTTGTGTGTTACTGGTGTATCTTGTGTTACTGGTGAATCTTATTTTTTTACTTTTGTATATTGTGTGTTACTGTTGTATTTTTGTGTGTTACTGTTGTTTCTTGTGTGTTACTAGTGTATCTTGTGTGTTACTGTTGTATCTTGTGTGTTACTGTTGTATCTTGTGTGTTACTTTTGTATATTGTGTGTTTACTTTTGTATCTTGTGTGTTACTGTTGTATCTTGTGTTTTACTGTTGTATTTTGTGTGTTACTGTTGTATTTTGTGTGTTACTGTTGTTTCTTGTGTGTTACTGGTGTATCTTGTGTGTTACTGTTGTATCTTGTGTGTTACTGTTGTATCTTGTGTGTTACTGTTGTATTTTGTGTGTTACTTTTGTTGTATTGTGTGTTACTGTTGTATTTTGTGTGTTACTGTTTTTTTCTTGTGTTACTGGTGTATCTTGTGTTTTACTGTTTATCTTGTGTGTTACTGTTGTTTTCTTGTGTGTTACTGGTGTATCTTGTGTGTTACTATTTGTATCTTGTGTGTTACTTGTGTATCTTGTGTGTTACTTTTATCTTGTGTGTTACTGTTGTTTCTTGTGTGTTACTGTTGTATCTTGTGTGTTACTGTTGTATCTTGTGTGTTACTGCTGTCTTGTGTGTTACTGTTGTATTTTGTGTTTACTGTTCAATATTGTGTGTTATTATTTGTTTCTTGTGTGTTACTGTTGTTTCCTTGTATAGTTACTGTTGTATCTTGTGTGTTACTTTTGTATCTTGTGTTTCTGTTTTATTTTGTGTGTTACTATTGTTTCTTGTGTGTTACTGTTGTATCTTGTGTGTTACTGTTGTATCTTGTGTTACTGTTGTATCTAGTGTGTTACTTTTGTATCTAGTGTGTTACTGTTGTATCTAGTGTGTTACTTTTATTTCTTGTGTGTTACTGTTATTTCTTGTTTGTTACCCATATTTCTTGTGTGTTACTTTTGTATCTTCTGTGTTACTGTTGTATTTTGTGTGTTACTGTTGATATTGTGTGTTACTGTTTTTTCTTGTGTGTTACTGTTTATTTCTTGTGTGTTACTGTTGTATCTTGTGTGTTACTGTTGTATTTGTGTGTTACTTTTGTATCTGTGTGTTACTGTTTATCTAGTGTTACTGTTTATCTAGTGTGTTACTGTTGTATATAGTGTGTTACTGTTGTATTTTGTGTTACTGTTGTATTTTGTGTGTTACTGTTGTATTTTCTGTGTTACTGTTGTTTCTTGTGTGTTACTGTTGTATCTTGTGTGTTACTGTTGTATTTTGTGTTATTTTATTGTATCTTGTGTGTTACTGTTGAATATAAGTGTTACTGTTGTATTTTGTGTGTTACTGTTGTATTTTCTGTGTTACTGTTGTATTTTCTGTGTTACTGTTGTATTATGTGTGTTACTGTTGTATTTGTGTGTTACTGTTGTATTTTGTGTGTACTTTTGTATTTGTGTGTTACTGTTGTATTTTCTGTGTTACTGTTGTTTCTTGTGTGTTACTGGTTGTATCTTGTGTGTTACTGTTGTATCTTGTGTCTATTTGTATTTTCTGTGTTACTGTTGTTTCTTGTGTGTTACTGTTGTATCTAGAGTGTTACTGTTGTATCTTGTGTGTTACTTTTTATATTGTGTGTTACTTTTGCATTTTGTGTGTTACTGTTGTTTCTTGTGTGTTACTGGTGTATCTTGTGTGTTACTGTTGTATCTTGTGTGTTACTGTTATCTTGTGTGTAACTAGTGTATCTTGTGTGTTACTTTTGTATCTTGTGTGTTACTTTTTGTATATTGTGTGTTACTGTTGTATTTTGTGTGTTACTGTTGTTTTTCTTGTGTTTTACTGTTGTATCTTTGTGTGTTACTGTTGTATCTTGTGTGTTACTGTTGTATCTTGTGTGTTACTGTTGTATTTTGTGTGTTACTTTTGTATATTGTGTTACTGTTGTATTTTGTGTGTTATATTTGTTTCTTGTGTGTTACTGGTGTATCTTGTGTGTTACTGTTTGTTTCTTGTGTCTGGTGTATCTTGTGTGTTACTGTTGTATCTTGTGTGTTACTTTTGTATATTGTGTTTTTACTGTTGTATTTGTGTGTTACTGTTGTTTCTTGTGTTACTAGTGTATCTTGTGTGTTACTGTTGTATCTTGTGTGTTACTGTTGTATCTTGTGTTACTGTTATTATTATTATTTACTGTTGTATCTTGTGTGTTACTTTTGTATCTTGTGTGTTACTGTTGTATTTTGTGTGTTACTGTTGTATTTTGTGTGTTATATTTGTTTCTTGTGTGTTACTGGTGTATCTTGTGTGTTACTGTGTATCTTGTGTGTTACTGTTGTATCTTGTGTGTTACTGTTTAGATTTTGTGTGTTACTTTTGTATATTGTGTGTTACTGTTGTATTTGTGTGTTACTGTTGTTTCTTGTGTGTTACTGGTGTATCTTGTGTGTTACTGTTGTATCTTGTGTGTTACTGTTGTTTCTTGTGTTACTGGTGTATCTTGTGTACTGTTGTATCTTGTGTTTTACTAGTGTATCTTGTGTACTTTTGTATCTTGTGTGTTACTGTTGTTTCTTGTGTGTTACTGTGTATCTTGTGTGTTACTGGTGTATCTTATTGTTACTGTATCTTGTGTGTTACTGTTGTATTTTGTGTGTTACTATTTATTTTTGTGTGTTACTGTTGTATCTTGTGTTACTGTTGTTTCTTGTGTGTTACTGTTGTATCTTGTGTTACTGTTGTATCTTGTGTGTTACTGTTGTATCTTGTGTGTTACTGTTGTATCTTGTGTGTTACTGTTGTATCTTATGTTATTTGTTGTTTCTTGTGTGTTACTGGTGTATCTTGTGTGTTACTGTGTATCTTGTGTGTTACTGGTGTATCTTGTGTGTTACTTTTGTATCTTGTGTGTACTGTTGTATCTTGTGTGTTACTGTTGTATCATTGTGTTACTTTTTATCTTGTGTGTTACTGTTGTTTCTTGTGTTACTGGTGTATCTTGTGTGTTACTGTTTATCTTGTGTGTTACTGTTGTATCTTGTGTGTTACTAGTGTATCTTGTGTGTTACTGTTGTATCTTGTGTGTTACTTTTGTATATTGTGTGTTACTGTTGTATTTGTGTGTTACTTTTGTTTCTTGTGTGTTACTAGTGTATCTTATTATTGCTTTGTGTTACTTTTGTATCTTGTTTGTTACTGTTGTATCTTGTGTATTTATATTTTTATTTTGTGTTACTGTTGTATTTTTGTGTTACTGTTGTTTCTTGTGTGTTACTGGTGTATCTTGTGTGTTACTGTATATCTTGTGTTACTGTGTTGTCTTGTGCTACTTTTGTATCTTGTGTGTTACTGTTGTTTCTTGTGTGTTACTGGTGTATCTTGTGTGTGTTACTGTTGTTTGTTATTGTTGTATCTGTTTTCTGTGTATCTTGTGTGTTACTGTTATCTTGTGTGTTTTTATATTGTGTGTCTTTGTGTATTTACTATTTATTTCTTGTGTTACTGGTGTATCTTGTGTGTTACTGTTGTATCTTGTGTGTTACTGTTGTATCTTGTATTGTTACTGTTGTATTTTGTGTGTTACTTTTGTATATTGTGTGTTACTGTTGTATTTTGTGTGTTACTGTGTATTTCTTGTGTGTTACTGGTGTATCTTGTGTGTACTTTTATTTCTTGTTTGTTACTAGTATATCTTGTGTGTTACTGTTGTATCTTGTGTGTTACTTTTGTATCTTGTGTGTTACTGTTGTATTTTGTGTGTACTTTTTGTATTTGTGTGTTACTGTTGTATTTTGTGTGTTACTGTTGTTTCTTGTGTTACTGGTGTATCTTGTGTGTTACTGTTGTTTCTTGTGTGTTACTGTTGTATCTTGTGTGTTACTGTTGTATCTTGTGTGTTACTTTTGTATATTGTGTGTTACTTTTGTATTTTGTTTGTTACTGTGACTTGTGTGTTACTGTTATCTTGTGTGTTACTGTTGTATCTTTGTTTACTTTTGTATCTTGTGCGTTACTTTTATTTGTGTGTTACTGTTTGTATCTTGTGTGTTACTATTGTATCTTGTGTGTTACTGTTGTATTTTGTGTGTTACTTTGTTGTATTTTGTGTGTTACTGTTGTTTCTTGTGTGTTACTGTTGTATCTTGTGTGTTACTGTTGTATCTTGTGTACTGTTGTATCTTGTGTGTTACTGTTTGTATTTTGTGTGTTATTTTTGTATATTGTGTGTTTTATTGTTGTTTTGTGTGTTACTGTTGTTTTCTTGTGTTACTGGTGTATCTTGTGTGCTACTGTTGTATCTTGTGTGTTACTGTTGTTTCTTGTGTTTTACTGATTGTATCTTGTGTGTTACTGTTGTATCTTGTGTGTTACTATTGTATCTTGTATTTACTTTTGTATCTTGTGTGTTACTGTACTGTGTGTATATTTGTATCTTGTGTGTTACTTTGTATCTTGTGTAGTTACTGTTGTTTCTTGTGTGTTACTGGTGTATCTTGTGTGTTACTGTTGTATCTTGTGTGTTACTGTTGTATCTTGTGTGTTACTGGTGTATCTTGTGTGTTACTTTTGTATCTTGTGTTACTTTTTATATTGTGTGTTACTGTTGTATTTTGTGTGTTACTGTTGTTTCTTTTTTGTCTGTTGTATCTTGTGTGTTACTTTTGTATATTGTGTGTTACTGTTGTATTTTGTGTTGCTATTTGTATCTTGTGTGTTACTGTTTGTTTTTGTGTGTTACTGTTGTATTTTGTGTGTTACTGTTGTTTTCTTGTGTGTTACTGGTGTATCTTGTGTTACTGTTATATCTTGTGTTACTGGTGTATCTTGTGTGCTACTATTTTTATCTAGTTTTTACTGTGTATTCTGTTTTACTTTGTATATTGTTGTTACTGTTGTATTTTGTGTTTTCTTGTTATTTCTTGTGTTTGTGTTACTGTTGTATCTTGTGTGTTACTTTGTTTCTTTTTTATTTACTGTTGTCTGTGTGTACTATTTGTGTATCTTGTGTGTTACTAGTGTATCTTGTGTTACTTTTGTATCTTGTGTGTTTATTTGTATCTTGTGTGTTACTGTTGTATTTTGTGTGTTACTTTTGTATATTTGTGTGTTACTGTTGTATTTTTGTGTGTTACTGTTGTTTCTTTTTTGTTACTGTTGTATCTTGTGTGTTACTGTTGTTTCTTGTGTTTTACTGGTGTATCTTGTGTGTTACTTTTGTATATTGTGTGTTACTGTTGTATTTTGTGTGTTACTGTTGTTTCTTGTGTGTTACTAGTGATCTTGTGTGTATCTGTATATTTACTGTTGTATCTTGTTATTATTTACTTTTGTATTTTGTGTTTTACTGTTGTATCTTGTGTGTTACTGTTGAATAAAGTGTTACTGTTTATTTTGTGTGTTACTGTTGTATTTTCTGTGTTTCTGTTTGTATTTTCTGTGTTACTGTGTATTTTGTGTGTTACTGTTGTATATCTTGTGTTACTGTTGTTGTATTTTGTGTGTGTTACTTTTGTATTTTGTGTGTTACTGTTGTATTTTCTGTGTTACTGTTGTTTCTTGTGTGTTACTGTTGTATATTTTGTGTTACTGTTTATTTTTTGTGTTTTATATTTGTTTCTTGTGTGTTACTTTGTATATTGTGTGTTACTGTTGTATCTTGTGTGTTATTGTTGTATCTTGTGTGTTACTGGTGTATCTTTGTGTGTTACTGTTGTATCTTTGTGTTTTGTATATTGTGTGTATATTGTATTTTGTGTGTACTGTTGTTTCTTGTGTTTACTAGTGTATCTTGTGTGTTACTTTTGTATCTTGTGTGTTACTGTTGTATCTTGTGTTACTGTTGTATTTTGTGTGTTACTTTTTGTATGTGTGTGTTACTGTTGTATTTTGTGTGTTACTGTTGTTTCTTGTGTGTTACTAGTGTATCTTGTGTTACTGTTGTTTCTTGTGTGTTACTGGTGTATATCTTGTGTTACTGGTGATCTTATTTACTTTTGTATATTGTGTGTTACTGTTGTTTTGTTGTTACTGTTGTTTTCTTGTGTGTTACTGGTGTATCTTGTGTGTTACTGTTATCTTGTTTTTTTACTGTTGTATCTTGTTTTGTTACTTTTGTATATTGTGTGTTACTGTTGTATCTTGTGTGTTACTATTTGTATCTTGTGTGTTACTGTTGTATTTTGTGTGTTACTGTTGTATTTTGTGTGTTACTGTTGTTTTCTTGTGTGTTACTAGTGTATCTTGTGTGTTACTGTTGTATCTTGTATGTTACTGTTGTATCTTGTGTGTTACTATTTGTATTTTGTGTGTTACTTTTGTATATTGTGTGTTACTGTTATTTTGTGTGTTACTGTTGTTTCTTGTGTGTTGCATTGTATCTTGTGTGTTACTGTTGTATCTTGTGTGTTACTGTTTGTTTCTTGTGTGTTACTGTTGTATCTTGTGTGTTACTGTTGTATCTTGTGTGTTACTGTTGTATCTTGTGTGTTACTTTTGTATCTTGTGTGTTATATTGTTTTCTTGTGTTTACTGTTGTATCTTGTGTGTTACTGTTGTATCTTGTGTGTTACTGTATCTTGTGTGTTACTGTTGTATTTGTGTGTTACTGTTGAATATTGTGTGTTATTGTTTCTTGTGTGTTTACTATTGTTTTATGTGTGTGTCTTCCTTTACTGTTTATTTTGTGTGTTACTGTTGTATCTTGTGTGTTACTGTTGTATCTTGTGTGTTACTGTTGTATCTTGTGTGTTACTGTTGTATCTTGTGTGTTACTGTTGTATCTTGTGTGTTACTGTTGTATCTTGTGTGTTACTGTTATATCTTGTGTGTTACCCATGTTTCCTTGTGTGTTACTGTTTATCTTCTGTGTTACTGTGTGCATGCTTCTAG
>NW_024735720.1:0-6114 GCF_018991925.1 Homarus americanus | reverse complement strand
GACTTTATTATACTCGATCAGGGGACTTTGTTATATTCGATGAGGGGCCTTTGTTATACTCGATCAGAGGCCTTTCTTATACTCGATCAGGACTTTGTTATCCCGATCAGGAGAATTTGTTATACTCGATCAGGACTTTGTTATACTCGATCCAAGGACTTTGTTATCGTCGATCAGGGGACTTTGTTATACTCGATGAGCGGGCTTTGTTATACTCGATCAGGGACATTGTTATAGACTTTTAGGGTCCTTTGTTATACTCGATCAGGGGCCTTTGTTATATACTCGTTCAGGGACTTTGTTATACTCGACCAGGGGACTTTGTTATACTCGATCTAGGGCCTTTGTTATACTTGATCAGGGACTTTGTTATACTCGACCATGGGACTTTGTTATACTCGATCAGGGGACTTTGTTATACTCGATCAAAGGACTTTGTTATACTCAATCAGGGACTTTGTTATACTCGATCAGGGGACTTTGTTATACTAGATCAGGAGAATTTGTTATACTCGATCAGGGGACTTTGTTATACTCGATCGACGACTTTGTTATCCTCGATCAGGGGACTTTGTTATACTCGATGAGCGGGCTTTGTTATACTCGATCAGGGACATTGTTATAGACTTTAGGTCCCTTTGTTATACTTGATCAGGGCCTTTGTTATACTCGTTCAGGGAATTTGTTATACTCGACCAGGGACTTGTTACACTCGACTAGGGACTTTGTTATACTCGATCAGGGGCTTTGTTATACTCGATCAGGAACTTTGTTATACTCGATCAGGGCCTTTGTTATAATCGTTCAGGGACTTTGTTTTACTCGAGCAGGGACTTTGTTATACTCGATCTGGAGCCTTTGTTATACTTGATCAGGGGCTTTGTTATACTCGATCAGGGGACTTAGTTATTCTCGATAAGGGGCCTTTGTTATACTCGATCAGGGACTTTGTTATTGTCGATAAGGGGCTTTGTTATACTCGATCAGGGGCTTTGTTAGACTTGATCAGGTTACTTTGTTATACTCGATCAGGGACTTTGTTATTCAAGATAAGGGGCTTTGTTATACTCGATCAGGGGCTTTGTTATACTCGATCAGGAACTTTGTTATACTCGATCAGGGCGCCTTTGATATACTCGTTCAGGCGTCTTTGTTATACTCGACCAGGGACTTTGTTATACTCGATCAGGCGACTTTGTTATACTCGATCAGGGGACTTTGTTATTCTCGATAAGGGGACTTTGTTATAGTCGATGAGGGGCTTTGTTATACTCGATCAGGAAATTTTGTTATACTCGATCATGGGCCTTTGTTATACTCGATCAGGGACTTTGTTATACTCGACCAGGGACTTTGTTATACTTGATCAGGGGCCTTTGTTATACCTGATCAGGGGCTTTGTTATACTCGTTCAGGCGCTTTTGTTATATTCGATCAGGGCTTTGTTTACTCGATTAGGGCCGTTCTTATAATCGTTCATGGGACTATGTTATACTCGAACAGGGGACCTTGTTATACTCGATCAGGGACTTTGTTATACCGATCAGGGGACTTTGTTATATTCGATGAGGGACTTTTTATTCTCGATTATGGACTTTGTTAAACTCGTTGAGGGACCTTGTTATACTCGATCAGGCGACTTTGTTATACTCGATCAGACTTTGTTATACTCGATCAGGGGACTTTGTTATACTCGATGAGGGCCTTGTTATACTCGATCAGAGGCCTTTCTTATACTCGATCAGGGGACTTTGTTATACTCGATCAGAGAATTTGTTATACTCGATCAGGGGATTTGTTATACTCGATCAAGGACTTTGTTATCCTCGATCAGGGACTTTGTTATACTCGATGAGCGGCTTTGTTATACTCGATCAGGGGACATTGTTATAGACTTTTAGGTCCTTTGTTATACTCGATCAGGGCCTTTGTTATACTCGTTCAGGGGACTTTGTTATACTCGATCAGGTGACTTTGTTATACTCGATCAGGGGACTTTGTTATTCTCGATAAGGGGACTTTGTTATAGTCGATGAGGGGCTTTGTTATACTCGATCAGGAAATTTTGTTATACTCGATCATGGGCCTTTGTTATACTCGATCAGGGACTTTGTTATACTCGACCAGGGACTTTGTTATACTCGATCAGGGGCGCTGTTATTACCTGATCAGGGGCTTTGTTATACTCGTTCAGGCGCTTTTGTTATATTCGATCAGGGGCTTTGTTTTACTCGATCAGGGGCCGTTCTTATAATCGTTCATGGGACTATGTTATACTCGAACAGGGACCTTGTTATACTTGGATCAGGGCCTTTGTTATAATCGTTCAGGGGACTTTGTTATACTCGACCAGTTGACTTTGTTATACTCGATCTGGAGCCTTTGTTATACTTGATCAGGGGGCTTTGTTATACTCGATCAGGGGACTTAGTTATTCTCGATAAGGGGGCTTTGTTATACTCGATGAGGGGGCTTTGTTATACTCGATCAGGGAAATTTTGTTATACTCTATCATGGGCCTTTGTTATACTCGAACAGGGGACTTTGAAATACTCGATCAGGAGAATTTGTTATACTCGATCAGGGGACTTTGTTATACTCGATCAAGGACTTTGCTATCCTCGATCAGGGGACTTTGTTATACTCGATGAGCGGGCTTTGTTATACTCGATCAGGGGACATTGTTATAGCCTTTTAGGGTCCTTTGTTATACTCGATCAGGGGCCTTTGTTATACTCGTTCAGGGGACTTTGTTATACCCGGATCTAGGCCTTTTGTTATACTTGGATCAGACCCTTTATACTCCGACCAGGGGACTTTGTTATACTCGATCAGGGGACTTTGTTATACTCGATAAGGGGACTTTGTTATACTCGATCAGGGGACTTTGTTATACTCGATCAGGAGAATTTGTTATACTCGATCAGGGGACTTTGTTTTACTCGATCAAGGACTTTGTTATCCTCGATCAGGGGACTTTGTTATACTCGATGAGCGGGCTTTATTATACTCGATCAGGGGACATTGTTATAGACTTTTAGGGTCCTTTGTTATACTCGATCAGGGGCCTTTGTTATACTCGTTCAGGGGACTTTGATATACTCGACCAAGGGACTTTGTTATACTCGATCTATGGCCTTTGTTATATTTGATCAGGGGACTTTTCTATACTCGACCTGGGAACATTGTTATACTCGATCAGGGGACTTTGTTATACTCGATCAGTGGGCTTTGTTATACTCGATCAGGGAACTTTGTTATACTCGATCAGGGGCTTTTGTTATAATCGTTCAGGGGACTTTGTTATACTCGACCAGGGGACTTTGTTATACTCGATCTGGAGCCTTTGTTATACTTGATCATGGGGCTTTGTTATACTCGATCAGGGGACTTAGTTATTCTCGATAAGGGGGCCTTTGTTATACTCGATAGGGCTTTGTTGCTCTCGATCGAAATTTTATTGCTCTCGATCATGGGCCTTTGTTACTTGCTTACTCGATCAGGACTTTGTTATACTCGACCAGGGGACTTTGTTATACTCGATCAGGGCCTTTGTTGGCGGCGCTCGATGAGGGCCTTTGTTATACTCGATCAGGCGACTTTTATTTATATACTTTCGATCAGGGGACTTTTTGTTATATTGATCAGGGGCTTACTCGATCAGGGACTTTATTATATGGATCAGGGACTTTTTATACTTGATCAGGGGACTTTGTTATACTCGATCAGGGGACTTTGTTATACTCGATCGAGGGACTTTGTTATACTCGATCAGGGGACTTTGTTATACTCGGTCAGGGGACTTTGTTATACTCGACAGGGTCGCTTTGTTATACTCAATTAGGGAACTTTGTTATACTCGATAAGGGGACTTTGTTACTCGATCAGGGACTTGTTATACTCGATCAGGGACTTTGTTATACTCGATCAGGGGACTTTGTTATACTTGATCAGGGACTTTGTATACTCGATTAGGGACTGTTATATACTCGATCAGGGGACTTTGTTATACTCGATTAGGGGACTTTTATACTCGATCAGGGACTTTGTTATACTCGAGCAGGGATTGTTATAATCGATCAGGGGACTTTGTTATACTCGATCAGGAACTGTTATACTCGATCAAGGGGACTTTGTTATACTCGATCAGGGGACTTTGTTATATCGATCAGGGACTTTTGTTATACTCGATCAGGGATCTTTTATACTTGACCAGAGGACTTTGTTATACTCGATCAGGGCCTTTGTTATACTTGATTAGGGGACTTTTATAATCGACCAGGGATTTTTGTTTTCTCTTTGATTAGGGACTTTGTTATACTCGAACAGGGGACTTTTGTTATACTCAATTAGGGGATTTGTTATACTTGATCAGGGGAACTGTTATACTCTACCAGGGACTTTTATACTCTATCAGGGGATTTGTCTTACTCGACCAGAGGACTTTTGTTATACTCGATTGGGGGCTTGTTATATTCGATCAGGGACTTTTTTATACTGATGAGGGGCTTTGTTATACTGCGATCAGGGCCTTTGTATAGTGATCAGGGACTTTGTTATACTCGATTAGGGTTTTTTTATACTCGATCAGGGGCTTTTTATACTCGATCAGGGGGCTTTGTTATACTTTCGATCAGAGGACTTTGTTATTCTTTCGATCGGAGGTTTTGTTATACTCGATGAGTGGACTTTTCTATATTTGACCTGGACTTTGTTATACTCGAACAGGGGGCTTTGTTATACTCGATTAGGGACTTTTGTTATACTCGACCAGGAGGCTTTGTTATACTCCATCAGGGGTGATATACTTCGAAAAGGGACTTTGTTATACTCGATCATGGGACTTTGTTACACTTTCGATGAGGGCCTTTTTATACTCGATGAGGGGACTTTTCTACTCGGTTAGGAGACTTTGTCATACTCGATCAGGGACTTTTGTTATATTCTGGGGACTTTTGTTATACTAGATCATGGGATTTGTTATACTCGATCAGGGGACTGTTATATTGATCAGGGGCTTTGTTATACTCGACCATGGGCTTTGTTATACTCGATCGAGGGACTTTGTTATATTCGATCGGGGACTTTGTTATCTCGATCAGGGCTTTGTTATTCTCGATCAGGGACTTTGTTTTTACTCGATCAGGGGCTTTGTTATACTTGTTCAGGGGACTTTGTTATATTTGATCAGGGCTTTGTTATACTTGATCAGGGGACTGTTATACTCGATCAGGGGCTGTTTACAAATCGATCAGGGGACTTTGTTATACTCAATCAGGACTTTGTCATATACTCGATCAGGGACTTTGTTATACTCGATCAGAGGATTTGTTATATTCGATGGGGACTTTGTTATACTGATCAGGGGACTTTGTTATACTCGATCAGGGGATTTTTGTTATACTTTGATCAGGGCTTTTTTATACTTGATCAGGAATTTTGTTATACTCGATCAGGGCGCTGTTATACTTGATCAGGGGACTTGGTATACGACTAGGGCTTTGTTATCTGATCAGGATCTTTTTATTCTGATCAGGGCTTTGTTATACTCGATCAGGGACTTTGTTATACTCGATCAGGGACCTTTCTTTATATTCAACCAGGACTTTGTTATACTCGATCAGAGACTTTGTTATACTCGATCAGGGGCTTTGTTGCCTCGATTAGGGGCCTTTGTTATACTCGATCAGAGCTTTGTTATATTCGATCAGGGGACTGTTATATTCGATTAGGGACTTTGTTATACTTTCGAACCAGGGGGCTTTTTTATACTCGATCAATGGCCTTTGTTATACTCAATCAGGGCCTTTGTTACTTACTCGGTCAGGGGACTTTTTATACTCGATCAAGAGGACTTTTGTTATATGATGAGGGGATTTGTTATACTTATCAGGGGACTTTGTTATACTCAGCAGAGGACTTTGTTACCTCGATCAGGGACTTTGTTTTACTTTCGATTAGGGGCCTTTGTTATACTCTATCGGGGTTTTTTTGTTACTTTTCGATCAGGACTTTGTTATATTTGATTAGGGGACTTTGTTATATATACTCGATCAGGGGACTTTGTTATACTTGATCAGAGGACTTTGTTATACTCGATCAGGGGCTTTTGTT
>NW_024735719.1:0-21351 GCF_018991925.1 Homarus americanus | reverse complement strand
CCTGATCAAGTATAACAAAGTCCCCTGAACGATTATAACAAAGGCCCCTGATCGAGTAAAACAAGGTTCCCTGATCGAGTATAACAAAGCCCCCTGATCGAGTATAACAAAGTCCCCTGATCGAGTAAAAGAAAGTCTCCTAATCCTGTATAACAAAGTCCCCTGATCGAGTATAACAAAGTCCCGTGATCGAGTATAACAAAGTCCCCTGAACGATTATAACAAAGGTCCCCGATCATGTATAACAAAGCCCCCTGATTGAGTATAACAAAGTCCCCTCATGGAGTATAACAAAGTCTCCTGATCGAGTAAAAGAAAGCCCCCTGATCGAGTATAACAAAGTTCTCTCATCGAGTATAACAAAGTCCCCTGATCGAGTATAGCAAAGGCCCCTGATCGAATATAACAAAGACCCCTGAACGAGAATAACAAAGGCCCTGATCGACTATATCAAAGTTCCCTGAGCGAGTATAACAAAGCCTCCTGATCGAGTATAACAAAGTCCCCATTATCGAGAATAACAAAGTCCCCTGATCGAGTATAAGAAAGCCCCCTGATCATGTATAACAAAGGCCCCTGATCGAGTATAACAAAGTCCCCTGGTCGAGTATAACAAAGTCCCCTGATCGAGTATAAAAAAGGCCTCTGATCGAGTATAACAAAGTTCCCTGATTGAGTATAACAAAGCCCCCTGATCGAGTATAACAAAGGCCCCTCATCGAGTTTAACAAAGGCCCCTGATCGAGTATAACAAAGTCTCCTGATCGAGTGTAACAAAGCCCCCTGATCGAGTAAAACAAAGTCCCCTGATCGAGTATAACAAAGTCCCCTGATCGAGTATAACAAAGTCCCCTGATCGAGTATAACAAAGGCTCCTCATCGAGTTTAACAAAGGCCCCTGATCGAGTATAACAAAGTCCCCTGGTCGAGTATTACAAACTCCTCTGGTCGAGTATAAAAACGTCCCCTGATCGAGTATAACAAAGTCCCCTGATCGAGTATAGCAAAGTCCCCTGAATGATTATAACAAAGGCCCGCGATCAAGTATAACAAAGTCCCCTGATCGAGTATAACAAAGCTCCCTGATCGAATATAACAAAGTTCCCCTTATCGAGAATAACAAAGCCCCATAATCGAATATAACAAAGTTCCCCTTATCGAGAATAACAAAGTCTCCTGATCGAGGATAACAAAGCACCCTGATCAACTCTAACAAAGACTCCAGATCGAGTATAACAAAGTCCCAGGTCGAGTATAACAAAGTCCCCTGATCGAGTAAACAAAGGCCCCTGATCGAGTAAAACAAAGGCCCCTCATCGAGTATAACAAAGTCCCCTGATCGAGTATAACAAAGCCCCCTGATCGAGAAAAACAAAGTCCCCTGATCGAGTATAACAAAGTCCGTTCACCGAGTATAACAAAGTTCCCTGGTCGAGTATAACAAAGGACCCTAAAAGTGTATAACAATGTCCCCTGATCGAGTATAACAAAGCTCCCTCATCGAGTATAACAAAGTCCCCTGATCGAGGATAACAAAGTCCTTGATCGAGTATAACAAAGTCCCCTGATCGAGTATAAGAAAGTCTCCTAATCGAGTATAACAAAGTTCCCTGATCAAGTATAACAAAGTCCCCTGATCGAGTATAACAAAGTCCCCTGAACGATTATAACAAAGGCCCCTGATCATGTATAACAAAGCCCCCTTATGGAGTATAACAAAGTCCCCTCATGGAGTATAACAAAGTCTCCTGATCGAGTAAAACAAAGCCCCCTGATCGAGTATAA
This sequence comes from Homarus americanus, assembly GCF_018991925.1. Taxonomy (NCBI): domain Eukaryota; kingdom Metazoa; phylum Arthropoda; class Malacostraca; order Decapoda; family Nephropidae; genus Homarus; species Homarus americanus. Next base: position 19,566 of record NW_024735719.1, on the reverse strand, counting down.
TAAAGTCCTCTCATCGAGTATAACAAAGTCCCCTGATCGAGTATAACAAAGGCCCCTGATCGAAGTTTAACAAAGGCCCTCATCGAGTATAACAAAGTCCCCTGGTCGAGTATAACAAAGGCCCCTCATCGAATATAACAAAGACGCCTGAACGAGAATAACAAAGGCCCCTGATCGAGTATAACAAAGTTCCCTGATCGAGTATAACAATGCCCCTTGATCGAGTATAACAAAGTCCCCCTTATCGAGAATAACAAAGTCCCCTGATCGAGTATAACAAAGCCCCTTGATCATGTATAACAAAGGCCCCTGATCGAGTATAACAAAGTCCCCTGGTCGAGTATAACAAAGTCCCCTGATCGAGTATAAATAAGGCCCCTGATCGAGTATAACAAAGTTCCCAGATCGAGTATAACAATGCCCCCTGATCGAGTATAACAAAGTCCCCCTTATCGAGAATATCAAAGTCCCCTGATCGAGTATAACAAAGACCCCTGATCAAATATAACCAAGGCTCCAAATCGAGTATAACAAAGTCCCAGGTCGTGTATAACAAAGTCCCCTAATCGAGTATAACAAAGGCCCCTGATCGAGTATATCAAAGGCCCCTGATCGAGTATAACAAAGTCTCCTGATCGAGTATAACAAAGCCCCCTGATTGAGTATAACAAAGTCCCCCTAATGGAGAATAACAAAGTCCCCTGAACGATTAAAACAAAGGCCCCTGAACAAGTATAACAAAGCCCCCTGATCGAGTATAACAAAGGCCCCTGATCGAGTATAACAAAGTCCCCCTTATCGAGAATATCAAAGTCCCCTGATCGAGTATAACAAAGACCCCTGATCAAGTATAACAAAGGCTCCAGATCGAGTATAACAAAGTCTCAGGTCGTGAATAACAAAGGCCCCTGATCGAGTATAACAAAGTCCCCTGGTCGAGTATAACAATGTCCCCTGATCGAGTATAAAAAAGGCCCCTGATCGAGTATAACAAAGTTCCCTGATCGAGTATAACAAAGCCCCCTGATCGAGTATAACAAAGTCCTCCTTATCGAGAATATCAAAGTCCCCTGATCGAGTATAACAAAGACCCCTGATCGAATATAACAAAGGCGCCTGAACGAGTATAACAAAGGCCCCTGATCGAGTATAACAAAGTTCCCTGATCGAGTATAACAATGCCCCCTGATTGAGTATAACAAAGTCCCCCTAATGGACAATAACAAAGTCCCCTGAACGATTAAAATAAAAGGCCCCTGATCAAGTATAACAAAGCCCTCTGATCGAATATAACAAAGGCGCCTGAACGAGTATAACAAAGACCCCTGATCGAGTATAACAAAGTTCCCTGAACGAGTATAACAAAGCCCCCTCATTGAGTATAACAAAGTCCCCCTTATAGAGAATAACAAAGTCCCCTGATCGAGTATAACAAAGCCCCCTGATCAAGTATAACAAAGGCCCCTCATCGAGTATAACAAAGTCCCCTGGTCGAGTATAACAAAGTCCCCTGATCGAGTATAACAAAGGCCCATGATCATGTATAAAAAAATTTCCCTGATCGAGTATAACAAAGCCCCCTGATTGAGTATAACAAAGTCCCCCTTATCGAGAATAACTAAGTCCCCTCATAGAGTATAACAAAGCCCTCTGATCAAGTATAACAAAGGCCCCAGATCGAGTATAACAAAGTCCATTGTCGAGTATAACAAAGGCCCCTGATCGAGTATAACAAAGGACCCTAAAAGTGTATAACAATGTCCCCTGATCGAGTATAACAAAGCCCCCTCATCGAGTATATCAAAGTCCCCTGATCGAGGATAACAAAGTCCTTGATCGATTATAACAAAGTCCCCTGATCGAGTATAACACAGTCTCCTGATCGAGTATAACAAAGCCCCCTGATCAACTATAACAAAGGCTCCAGATCGAGTATAACAAAGTCCCAGGTCGAGTATAACAAAGTCCCCTGATCGAGTATAACAAAGGCCCCTGACCGAGTATAACAAAGGCCCCTCATCGAGTATAACAAAGTCCCCTGATCATGTATAACAAAGCCCCCTGTTCGAGTAAAACAAATTCCCCTGATCGAGTATAACAAAGTCCCCTCACCGAGTATAACAAAGTTCCCTGATCGAGTATAAGAAAGGACCCTAAAAGTGTATAACAATGTCCCCTGATCGAGTATAACAAAGCCCCCTCATCGAGTATAACAAAGTCCCCTGATCGAGGATAACAAAGTCCTTGATCGAGTATAACAAAATCCCCCTGATCGAGTATAAGAAAGTCTCCTAATCCAGTATAACAAAGTCCCCTGATCGAGTATAACAAAGTCCCCTGATCGAGTATAACAAAGTCCCCTGATCGAGTAAAACAAAGCCCCCTGATCGAGTATAACAAAGTTCTCATCGAGTATAACAAAGTCCCCTGATCGAGTATAGCAAAGGCCCCTGATCGAATTTAACAAAGACGCCTGAACGAGAATAACAAAGGCCCCTGATCGAGTATAAAAAAGTTCCCTGATCGAGTATAACAAAGCCCCCTGATCGAGTATAATAAAGTCCCCCTTATCGAGAATAACAAACTCCCTTAATCGAGTATAAGAAAGCCCCCTGATCATGTATAACAAAGGCCCCTGATCGAGTATAACAAAGGTCCCCGATCATGTATAACAAAGCCCCCTGATCGGGTATAACAAAGTCCCCTCATGGAGTATAACAAAGTCTCCTGATCGAATAAAACAAAGCCCCCTGATCGAGTATAACAAAGTTCTCTCATCGAGTATAACAAAGTCCCCTGATCGAGTATAGCAAAGGCCCCTGATCGAATATAACAAAGACGCCTGAACGAGAATAACAAAGGCCCCTGATCGAGTATAACAAAGTTCCCTGATCGAGTATAACAAAGCCCCCTGATCGAGTATAATAAAGTCCCCCTTATCGAGAATAACAAAGTCCCCTGATCGAGTATAAGAAAGCCCCCTGATCATGTATAACAAAGGCCCCTGATCGAGTATAACAAAGTCCCCTGGTCGGGTATAACAAAGTCCCCTGATCGAGTATAAAAAAAGGCCCCTGATCGAGTATAACAATGTTCCCTGATTGAGTATAACAAAGCCCCCTGATCGAGTATAACAAAGGCCCCTCATCGAGTTTAACAAAGGCCCCTGATCGAGTATAACAAAGTCTCCTGATCGAGTGTAACAAAGCCCCTGATCGAGTAAAACAAAGTCCCCTGATCGAGTATAACAAAGTCCCCTGTGTATGTATATTATGCATGCTGGATTATGTATTATGTATGTATATTATGTATGTGCTCCATTTATATTTATTCAGCCTAGCTAGCAGCGTGTGGCAATGTTATTACCATATCCCACATGCTTAATTAATGTGCCTGGCGACGTATGGAAGCTGCTAATGTATCACTTGCCATACGTCGTCTATAGCAGTTGACCAGGAGCCTAGCTGAGGAGTGCTACCCCCCCCTCTGTGTACATACTCTTATCCAGTAAACCGAACCTACAAAACTATACAGGTGTTTGTGTTCTCTCCTGTATATAGAACTTATTACCCAGAACACCTAACATGGCGCAGTGCGAAATCTTACTGGATAATTACGAGTGATTAGTGCAAGTATGTGAAAGCCGGCTTATGGACTCCCGCCTTGTCAACCCCCGCGTCATCCCTCCTCGAAGAATTTCGCAACTTTGAGCAGTGTCAGTGACAGTGATTTTTCTGTGAAGTGTTTAGTGCATTGTGTGTTTCGTGCCATTCATGTGTGACCTTGTTCGAACGGATTCCCAAGGTATACGGCATGTTCTGGGCATTTGTTGGGAGTAGAGTTCAGTGCACCCTTCTCTAACCGCGTCCTGAGGGTAACTGGACGGACTTCTCCAACCCCCCCTCACAGCGCCGCCTCCACCCCCCCCTCACAGCTGGGGCGAGACGCTTTGCCCGCCCGACACACACACACACACATACATGCACTAACACTTGCTGACCGCGCGGCTTCATTATATATATTTTATATATACTGTATAACCTACTTATCTGTGTATTTAATTAATTTTTTTGTCTGAAATCTTGTTGATACGACGGGCTGACCGGTCAACACCGATTTAAGACACAGTACACAGATGAAGTAGTTATGTCTCATGCCTTACGTAGCCGTGGAGCCAGCGCCTGGATGAGTCAAGCGGATAATAGTCCCACAGAGATGGATGACCAGGCCGGCCACGACGCTCCAGCTCCCACAACATCGCGCAGCCCTTCACCTCAACATTCAGCGTTATCTCCAGAGATAATTGCCTTAATGAAGTTTATGAGAGATGAGAGACGCGAGGATGAAGCTCACAGACGTTTGGCGGATGAGCACAGAAGGCAAGCAGAGGCAGAACGAGACCACCAACGGAGAGTGGAAGACAGTGCACGGTTTGAAGCCTTGATATCTCGCCTCACTGTTAACCAAGCCCCTGGCTCTAACACTGCCTCGGTACTGACTGGTTCAGATACCTCATCCATGCTTCCTTCACGCCCCCCAGCCCCACCTAAAGCAGCAGCTCAAACACCGCCCATCTTGAAGCCTGATGTGAATTTCCAGACTTTTCGTGAATGGCGGCGACGGTGGACTGATTATGCTACAATGGTGGATCTCCAGAGTTTGTCACAGCCTAAACAACTCATCCAGCTGCGCATGTGCCTGTCCTTGGAAATTCAGCGTGTCTTGGAACATACGTTGCAGGTACCCCCAACCTCTTCGCTGTCTGTAGAGGAGGTACTGGACGTTCTACAACGGCACATCAAAGGACAGCAGAATGAAGCTCTGCGCAGGAGGGAATTGTTTAGCTGCAGACAGATGGAGGGTGAGTCTTTTGATGCCTTTTATGTACGACTTAAGAGAGCCTCGGAAGAGGTAGATATATGTTTAGGCCACCACCAGCAGTGCGAGGAGACCCAGTTGAAGCAGGTGATCCTGATGGGTGTTAAGGACGAGGAACTTGTCCAACGCCTCACCTCCCTCGACTCTTCCTCTTCTCTTCAGGATGTGTTGACGATATGTTGCTCCTATGAGGCTGCCAGGTGTGCCACCTCTGCCATCCGAGCTCCCCCTACAGCTGTACGCGCTGTTTCCCGGTACAAGAAGGACAAGAAGTCTGCTCCTACGCCTTCGCCCACCACGTCCACGCCCGGTTTATTTTGTAACAACTGTGGTAAGCAGCACGGAACACAGGTATGTCCAGCTGCTGAGTCTACCTGCAACAGTTGTGACCGTAAGGGCCACTGGTCACTCACAGTACGGTGCCCAGCCAAACGCGTCCAGTGCAATGTGTGCGGTCGTCTGGGCCACTATGACAAGTGTTGCCCTTCCAACAAACCCAAGGGACAGCGTCGGCGGAAGCTTCAGCGCCCTTCCACCAGAGAGGGCCGCCCACAGTCTTCCAATCAGAGGCACGACGACCCTGGACAACGCTCGAGCCATATTAGGAATGTGTGCTCCCCCCCGCGTCCCAGGACCAAAGTCCCCCAGTACATCAGTGTCATTGTGACCTACCGCAGTGTGTCATCCCGTCTTCAGATGTTGCCCGACACCGGCGCTGATGCTACAGTCATCGGTCCCCAGCATTTGCAATGCTTGGGGCTCTCTCCAAGTGATCTAGGACCGCCCCCCAAGGATCTCCGCTTTATGGCAGACGGTTCACAGATGACCCCGGCCCTGGGTTCACTCCAAGCACAAGTCACCTTTGGCAACAGGTCGTGTCAAGCCTGGATTGATGTGCATAACGGTGTCCCGACTCCTTTGCTGTCCTACAGACATTGTCAAGAGTTGGCCATCATCTCCCAGGACTTCCCCAAACCTATTCTTGAGGTAAAACACGCCAACAGGGTGCAAAAAGGGAGCAGCAACGACCCTGCTGCCGCCCTACCCCTGCCTCTTGCCAGTGACACCTCTCCTTCGGATGCTCGGAAGTACTTCCTGAAGGAATTCAGCGACGTTCTGGTGACCAAGTCCGCTCTGGAATCCAAGCCTCTCAAGAAGATGGCAGGTCCCCCCATGAGGATCCACCTGAGGGACGACGCGAAGCCCTTCGCTATTTACACCCCTCGACTGGTTCCCCTGGCCTTCCGCGAGGCGGTCAAAAACGAGCTGGACTCCATGGTCGCCCAAGAAATTATTGCACCAACCGGCGATGACCCGTCTCCATGGTGTCACCCTATGGTTGTCGTCGCAAAACCTAAAGGTGGTGTTCGGATCACCACTGACCTCTCCAAGCTCAACAGCCAGGTGTCTCGTCCTGCGCCCCCTTCTCCCACGCCCTTTGCAGCTATACGCAGTGTGAACCCGAAGGCGCGCTTCTTCACGACGATGGACGCCCTGTGTGGATACTGGCAGATAGAGCTTGCCGAAGAAGACCGACCACTCACAACTTTCATCACCCCGCATGGACGTTACAGTTATTGCCGTGGCCCCATGGGATTCGCCGCTACAGGAGACGCTTTCTGTCTTCGAGGTGACATGGCTCTACAAGGTCTGGCAAACTGTGTGAAAGTGGTCGACGACATACTCGTGTACGACGAGGATTATATGGATCATCTCTGCCGTATCTACGAGGTACTCAACAGGTGCCGGAAGCACTGCATTACCCTAAATGCCGACAAGTTTGTTCTGGCCAGCTCTTCAGTTGACTTTTGTGGGTACACCCTCTCAGGGAATGGTATCTCAGCTGACCCGGAAAAGGTCCGCGCCATCACGGATTTTCCCACCCCTGCTAACCTGACCGACTTGAGGTCCTTCATCGGTCTCGTCAACCAGTTAGCAGAGTTTTCGTCGGACATCTCCGCAGCTGCTCAACCACTTCGCCCCCTGATGAGCCCCAAGAGGACATTCCTGTGGACCCCCGACCACGACAAGGCCTTCCAGCAAGTGAAACAGGCCCTGTCTCGTCCACCTGTCCTCGCCACGTTTGACCCAGCCTTGCCGACAGTTCTGCAGACAGATGCCTCACGCTTGTATGGCGTGGGATACGCCCTACTGCAGGATCACGGTGGAGGGCAGTTCCGGCTCGTCCAGTGTGGCTCGCGTTTCCTCTCTGACACTGAGACGCGCTACGCCACTATTGAGTTGGAGCTGTTGGCTGTGGTTTGGGCGATGTCCAAGTGCAGGTTTTACCTCATAGGCCTGCAACACTTTCACCTAGTGACCGACCATCGCCCGCTTGTCCCGATCCTCAACCACTACACGCTAGACGCCGTTGAGAACCCTCGCCTCCAGCGTCTGAAAGAGAAGCTCTCGGCGTACATCTTCACAGCAGTGTGGCGTGCTGGTAAGGAGCTCTGCATCCCTGATGCCTTATCCCGCTCTCCTGTCAGCCGCCCTACTCCAGAAGATCATGTGCTCGACGCCGACCTCGCTCTCTCCGTCAGGACTGTGGTCACTCTCCATGCCGTCCAATCCCTTCGTTCGGACCTGTCACCAGATGACGACAAGGCAATGGAGGACCTTCGAACAGCGGCCCGAGATGACCCTTCCTACGTTCGACTTGTCGAGTGTGTGAGGAATGGATTTCCTAGCAACCGCTACGATCTTCACAACACCCTGCTCCCGTATTGGAAACTCCGCGATGAACTCTACTGCGACGGAGACCTTGTTCTGTACGGAGCACGTGTAGTTGTCCCTGCTGCATCACGTCCCCACGCCTTGGCTCGCCTTCACGACAGTCACCGTGGAGCTGAGGCCACCAAACGACGTGCACGACAGACTGTGTTCTGGCCCGGCATCAACTCCGACATCTCCAATGTTGTCCGTGCGTGTGAGCCCTGCCAAGTATTACAACCCAGCCAGCAGCAGGAACCCTTCATGAGTGACGACAACCCCACCCGCCCCTTTGAGTCTGTGTCGGCCGACTTTTTCTGTGTGTCAGGAAAGTCCTTCCTTGTTATCGTCGACCGTCTCTCTGGTTGGCCGGTTGTCATCAAGTGCGGTAATGACACAACGTCTGCCGCCACCATCAGCAAGTTCCGTCACTACTTCCGTGACGTGGGCGTTCCTGTACGCCTGCGAACCGACGGAGGGCCTCAGTTCACAAGCCGGGACTTTGCTGTGTTCCTCGACCGATGGGGAGTCCGGCATGTGTTGTCATCGCCCCATCACCCGCAGTCCAACGGCCACGCTGAGGCTGCTGTCAAATCCTTGAAGCACCTCATCCTTAAGGTGGCCCCTTCTGGGAATATTGACTGCGAGGCCTTCGACCGGGGTCTTCTTGAACTCCGCAACACACCTAACTACACCGGACGCTCCCCTGCCCAGGTTTTGTATGGACGCCCCCTTCGTTCTTGTGTCCCTGCTCACCCTCAATCCTTCTCCAAGGAGTGGCAGGCCAAGACAGAGGATTGTGATCGCCGAGCCGCCGAACGTGTTCAGGACGTCGTCGCCCGCTACAACGACCACGCCCGTTCTCTCCCCAGGTTGAGTGTCGGCACCCAAGTCCGTGTTCAGGACCCGACCTCCCTACGTTGGGACAAAGTAGGCGTAGTCATGGGTCTCGGCAGGTCACGGGACTACCAGGTGCGGTTACCCAGTGGTCGTGTGTGGTGGAGGAACCGCCGTTTTCTCCGCCCCGTAACAATGCCTTCTGCTGGCCCCGCCACCAGTGTTGAGTCCCATACCCTTCCCAGTGATGAAGTCCCTCGACGCTCAGAACGGATCCAGAAGAAAAGGTCCGCTCAAGACTTTGCTATGAGCGTATAGGGGGGAGGGAGGTGTATGTATATTATGCATGCTGGATTATGTATTATGTATGTATATTATGTATGTGCTCCATTTATATTTATTCAGCCTAGCTAGCAGCGTGTGGCAATGTTATTACCATATCCCACATGCTTAATTAATGTGCCTGGCGACGTATGGAAGCTGCTAATGTATCACTTGCCATACGTCGTCTATAGCAGTTGACCAGGAGCCTAGCTGAGGAGTGCTACCCCCCCCTCTGTGTACATACTCTTATCCAGTAAACCGAACCTACAAAACTATACAGGTGTTTGTGTTCTCTCCTGTATATAGAACTTATTACCCAGAACACCTAACACCCTGATCGAGTATAACACAGTCCCCTGATCGAGTATAACAAAGGCCCCTCATCGAGTTTAACAAAGGCCCCTGATCGAGAATAACAAAGTCCCGTGGTCGAGTATAACAAAGGCCCCTCATCGAGTTTAACAAAGGCCCCTCATCGAGTATAACAAAGTCCCCGGGTCGAGTATTACAAACTCCCCTGGTCGAGTATAACAAAGTCCCCTGATCGAGTATAACAAAGTCCCCTGATCGAGTATAGCAAAGTCCCCTGAACGATTATAACAAAGGCCCGTGATCAAATATAACAAAGTCCCCTGATCGAGTATAACAAAGCTCCCACATCGAATATAACAAAGTCCCCCTTTTCGAGAATAACAAAGCCCCCTGATCGAATATAACAAAGTTCCCCTTATCGAGAATAACAAAGTCTACTGATCGAGTATAACAAAGCACCCTGATCAACTATAACAAAGGCTCCAGATCGAGTATAAAAAAGTCCCAGGTCGAGTATAACAAAGTCCCCTGATCGAGTAAACAAAGGCCCCTGATCGAGTAAAACAAAGGCCCCTCAACGAGTATAACAAAGTACCCTGATCGAGTATAACAAAGCCCCCTGATCGAGTAAAACAAAGTACCCTGATCGAGTATAACAAAGCCCCCTCATCGAGTATAACAAAGTCCCCTGATCGAGGATAACAAAGTCCTTGATAGAGTATAACAAAGTCCCCTGATCGAGTAAAAGAAAGTCTCCTAATCCTGTATAACAAAGTCCCCTGATCGAGTATAACAAAGTCCCGTGATCGAGTATAACAAAGTCCCCTGAACGATTATAACAAAGGTACCCGATCATGTATAACAAAGCCCCCTGATCGAGTATAACAAAGTCCCCTCATGGAGTATAACAAAGTCTCCTGATCGAGTAAAAGAAAGCCCCCTAATCGAGTATAACAAAGTTCTCTCATCGAGTATAACAAAGTCCCCTGATCGAGTATAGCAAAGGCCCCTGATCGAATATAACAAAGACCCCTGAACGAGAATAACAAAGGCCCTGATCGACTATATCAAAGTTCCCTGAGCGAGTATAACAAAGCCTCCTGATCGAGTATAACAAAGTCCCCATTATCGAGAATAACAAAGTCCCCTGATCGAGTATAAGAAAGCCCCCTGATCATGTATAACAAAGGCCCCTGATCGAGTATAACAAAGTCCCCTGGTCGAGAATAACAAAGTCCCCTGATCGAGTATAAAAAGGCCCCTGATCGAGTATAACAAAGTTCCCTGATTGAGTATAACAAGCCCCCTGATCGAGTATATACCAAAGGCCCCTCATCGAGTTTAACAAAGGCCCCTGATCGAGTATAACAAAGCTCTGATCGAGTAACAAAGCCCTGATCGAGTAAGACAATGTCCCCTGATCGAGTATAACAAAGTCCCCTTATCGAGTATAACAAAGTCCCCTGATCGAGTATAACAAAGGCCTCATCGAGTTTAACAAAGGCCCTGATCGAGTATAACAAAAGTCCTGTGGTCGAGTATAAACAAGGCCCTCATCGAGTTTAACAAAGGCCCCCTCATCGAGTATAACAAAAGTCCCCTGGTCGATACAAATTCTCTGGTCGAGTATAAAACTCTGATCGAGTGAGCAACAAAGTCCCCTCGACGCATAGCAAAGTCCCTGAATGATTATAACGATCAATCCGAGATACGCACCCTGATCAACTCTAACAAAGGCTCCAGATCGAGTATAACAAAGTCCCAGGTCGAGTATAACAAAGTCCCCTAATCGAGTAAACAAAGGCCGCTGATCGAGTAAAACAAAGTCCCCTGATCGAGTATAACAAAGTCCGTTCACCGAGTATAACAAAGTTCCCTGATCGAGTATAACAAAGGACCCTAAAAGTGTATAACAATGTCCCCTGATTGAGTATAACAAAGCTCCCTCATCGAGTATAACAAAGTCCCCTGATCGAGGATAACAAAGTCCTTGATCGAGTATAACAAAGTCCCCTGATCAAGTATAAGAAAGTCTCCTAATCGAGTATAACAATGTCCCCTGATCGAGTATAACAAAGTCCCCTGATCGAGTATAACAAAGTCCCCTGAACGATTATTATAACAGCGTTCTGATCATGGCGTCAGCCCCTGATCGAGTATAACAAAGTACCCTCATGGAGTATAACAAAGTCTCCTGATCGAGTAAAACAAAGCCCCCTGATCGAGTATAACAAAGTCCCCTGATCGAGTATAACAAAGTCCCCTGATCGAGTATAACAAAGGCCCCAGATCGAGTTTAACAAAGGCCCCTGATCGAGTATAACAAAGTCCCCTGGTCGAGTATAACAAAGGCCCCTCATCGAATATAACAAAGACGCCTGAACGAGAATAACAAAGGCCCCTGATCGAGTATAACAAAGTTCCCTGATCGAGTATAACAATGCCCCTTGATCGAGTATAACAAAGTCCCCCTTATCGAGAATAACAAAGTCCCCTGATCGAGTATAACAAAGCCCCTTGATCATGTATAACAAAGGCCCCTGATCGAGTATAACAAAGTCCCCTGGTCGAGTATAACAAAGTCCCCTGATCGAGTATAAATAAGGCCCCTGATCGAGTATAACAAAGTTCCCAGATCGAGTATAACAATGCCCCCTGATCGAGTATAACAAAGTCCCCCTTATCGAGAATATCAAAGTCCCCTGATCGAGTATAACAAAGACCCCTGATCAAATATAACCAAGGCTCCAAATCGAGTATAACAAAGTCCCAGGTCGTGTATAACAAAGTCCCCTAATCGAGTATAACAAAGGCCCCTGATCGAGTATATCAAAGGCCCCTGATCGAGTATAACAAAGTCTCCTGATCGAGTATAACAAAGCCCCCTGATTGAGTATAACAAAGTCCCCCTAATGGAGAATAACAAAGTCCCCTGAACGATTAAAACAAAGGCCCCTGAACAAGTATAACAAAGCCCCCTGATCGAGTATAACAAAGGCCCCTGATCGAGTATAACAAAGTCCCCCTTATCGAGAATATCAAAGTCCCCTGATCGAGTATAACAAAGACCCCTGATCAAGTATAACAAAGGCTCCAGATCGAGTATAACAAAGTCTCAGGTCGTGAATAACAAAGGCCCCTGATCGAGTATAACAAAGTCCCCTGGTCGAGTATAACAATGTCCCCTGATCGAGTATAAAAAAGGCCCCTGATCGAGTATAACAAAGTTCCCTGATCGAGTATAACAAAGCCCCCTGATCGAGTATAACAAAGTCCTCCTTATCGAGAATATCAAAGTCCCCTGATCGAGTATAACAAAGACCCCTGATCGAATATAACAAAGGCGCCTGAACGAGTATAACAAAGGCCCCTGATCGAGTATAACAAAGTTCCCTGATCGAGTATAACAATGCCCCCTGATTGAGTATAACAAAGTCCCCCTAATGGACAATAACAAAGTCCCCTGAACGATTAAAATAAAAGGCCCCTGATCAAGTATAACAAAGCCCTCTGATCGAATATAACAAAGGCGCCTGAACGAGTATAACAAAGACCCCTGATCGAGTATAACAAAGTTCCCTGAACGAGTATAACAAAGCCCCCTCATTGAGTATAACAAAGTCCCCCTTATAGAGAATAACAAAGTCCCCTGATCGAGTATAACAAAGCCCCCTGATCAAGTATAACAAAGGCCCCTCATCGAGTATAACAAAGTCCCCTGGTCGAGTATAACAAAGTCCCCTGATCGAGTATAACAAAGGCCCATGATCATGTATAAAAAAATTTCCCTGATCGAGTATAACAAAGCCCCCTGATTGAGTATAACAAAGTCCCCCTTATCGAGAATAACTAAGTCCCCTCATAGAGTATAACAAAGCCCTCTGATCAAGTATAACAAAGGCCCCAGATCGAGTATAACAAAGTCCATTGTCGAGTATAACAAAGGCCCCTGATCGAGTATAACAAAGGACCCTAAAAGTGTATAACAATGTCCCCTGATCGAGTATAACAAAGCCCCCTCATCGAGTATATCAAAGTCCCCTGATCGAGGATAACAAAGTCCTTGATCGATTATAACAAAGTCCCCTGATCGAGTATAACACAGTCTCCTGATCGAGTATACCAAAGTTCCCTGACGAGTATAACAAAGTCCCCTGATCGAGTATATATAACAAACCCCTGATCGAGTATAACAAAGCGCCCCTGGTCGAGTATAACAAAGTCCATTGGTCAAGTATAAAACAGTCCCCTGGTCGAGTATAACAAAGTCCCCAGATCGAGTATAACAAAGTCCTTGATCGAGTATAACAAAATCCCCTGATCGAGTATAACAAAGCCCCCTGGACAAGTATAACAAAGTCCCCTGATCGAGTATAACAAAGTCCCTGGTCGAGTATAACAAAGTCCCCTGATCGAGTATAACAAAGCCCCCTGGACAAGTATAAAAAAGTCCCCTTGTCGAGTATAACAAACCCCTGGTAATAACAAAAGGCCCCTCATCATATAACAAAGTCCCTGGTCGAGTATAACAAACTCCCTGGCTGAGTATAACAAAGTTCTTGATCGAGTATAACAAAGCCCCTGATTGAGTATAAGAAAGTCCGCTTTAGAGAATAACAAAGTCCCTGGATCGAGTATACTGAAAGTCCTCTGATCGAGTATAACAAAGTTCCTGATCGAGTATAAGAAAGCCCTCATTGAGTATAACAAAGTCCTCTTATCGAGAATAACAAGTCCCTGATCGAGTATAGCCGAAGCCCCCCATAACAAAACTCCCCTGATCGAGTATAACAAAGTCCCCTGTTCGAGTATAACAAAGTCCCCTGATCGAGTATAACAGTCCTCGATCGAGTATAACAAAGTCCCCTGATCGAGTATAAATGTCCCTGATCGAGTATAACAAAGGCCCTCATCGAGTTTAACAGCGCCCCTTGATCGAGTATAACAAAGTCCCGTGGTCGAGTATAACAAAGGCCCCTCATCGAGTTTAACAAAGGCCCCTCATCGAGCATAACAAAGTCCCCTGGTCGAGTATTACAAACTCCCCTGGTCGAGTATAACAAAGTCCCCTGATCGAGTATAACAAAGTCCCCTGATCGAGTATAACAAAGCTCCCTCATCGAATATAACAAAGTCCCCCTTATCAAGAATAACAAAGCCCCCTCATCGAATATAACAAAGTTCCCCTTATCGAGAATAACAAAGTCTCCTAATCGAGTATAACAAAGCACCCTGATCAAATATAACAAAGGCTCCAGATCGAGTATAACAAAGTCCCAGGTCGAGTATAACAAAGTCCCCTGATCGAGTAAACAAAGGCCCCTGATCGAGTAAAACAAAGGCCCCTCATCGAGTATAACAAATTCCCAGGTCGAGTATAACAAAGTCCCCTGATCGAGTAAACAAAGTCCCCTGATCGAGTAAACAAGGGTCCCTCATCGAGTAAAACAAAGTCCCCTGATCGAGTATAACAAAGCCCCCTCATCGAGTATAACAAAGTCCCTGATCTGAGGATAACAAAGTCCTTGATCCTTGGTATAACAAGAATCCCTGATCGAGTATAAGAGAATCTCTAATCCTGTATAGCAAAGTCCCTGATCGAGTATAACAAGTCCCTGATCTTGGTATAAACAAAGTCCCTGAACAGTTGTGACAGGCTGGTGTGTGACAAAGCCCCCCTTATGAGGTATAACAAAAGTCCCCTCCACATGGAGTATAACAAAGTCTCCTGATCGAGTAAAACAAAGCCCCCTGATCGAGTATAATAAAGTCCTCTCATCGAGTATAACAAAGTCCCATGATCGAGTATAACAAAGACCCCTGATCGAGTTTAACAAAGGCCCCTGATTGAGTATAACAAAGTCCCCTGGTCGAGTATAACAAAGGCCCCTCATCGAATATAACAAAGACGCCTGAACGAAAATAACAAAGGCCCCTCATCGAGTATAACAAAGTTCCCTGATCGAGTATAACAAAGCCCCCTGATCATGTATAACAAAGGCCCCTGATCGAGTATAACAAAGTCCCCTGGTCGAGTATAACAAAGTCCCCTGATCGAGTATAACAAAGGTCCCTGATCGAGTATAACAAAGTTCCCTGATCGTGTATAACACAGCCCCCTCATCAAATATAACAAAGTCCCCCTTATCGAGAATAACAAAGTCCCATGATCGAGTATAACAAAGCCCCCTGATCAAGTATAACAAAGGCTCCAAATCGAGTATAACAAAGTCCCAGGTCTAGTATAACAAAGTCCCCTGATCGAGTATAACAAAGGCCCCTGATCGAGTATATCAAAGGCCCCTGATCGAGTATAACAAAATGTCCTGATCGAGTATAACAAAGCCCCCTGATTGAGTATAACAAAGTCCCCCTTATGGATAATAACAAAGTCCCCTGAACGATTAAAACAAAGCCCCCTGATCGAATATAACAAAGGCCCCTGATCGAGCATAACAAAGACCCCTTATCGAGAATATCAAAGTCCCCTGATCGAGTATAACAAAGACCCCTGATCAAGTATAACAAAGGCTCCAGATCGAGTATAACAAAGTCCCAGGTCGTGAATAACAAAGGCCCCTGATCGAGTTTAACAAAGTCCCCTGGTCGAGTATAACAAAGTCCTCTAATCGAGTATAAAAAAGGCCCCTGATCGAGTATAACAAAGTTCCCTGATCGAGTATAACAAAGCCCCCTGATCGAGTATAACAAAGTCCTCCTTATCAAGAATATCAAAGTCCCCTGATCGAGTATAACAAAGACCCCTGATCAAGTATAACAAAGGCTCCAGATCGAGTTTAACAAAGGCCCCTCATCGAGTATAACAAAGCCCCCTGATCGAATATAACAAAGGCGCCTGAACGAGTATAACAAAGGCCCCTGATCGAGTATAACAAAGTTCCCTGATCGAGTATAACAATGCCCCCTGATTGAGTATAACAAAGTCCCCCTAATGGACAATAACAAAGTCCCCTGAACGATTAAAATAAAAGGCCCCTGATCAAGTATAACAAAGCCCTCTGATCGAATATAACAAAGGCGCCTGAACGAGTATAACAAAGACCCCTGATCTAGTATAACAAAGTTCCCTGAACGAGTATAACAAAGCCCCCTCATTGAGTATAACAAAGTCCCCCTTATCGAGAATAACAAAGTCCCCTGATCGAGTATAACAAAGCCCCCTGACCAAGTATAACAAAGGCCCCTCATCGAGTATAACAAAGTCCCCTGGTCGAGTATAACAAAGTCCCCTGATCGAGTATAACAAAGGCCCATAATCAAGTATAAAAAAATTTCCCTGATCGAGTATAACAAATCCCCCTGATTGAGTATAACAAAGTCCCCCTTATCGAGAATAACTAAGTCCCCTGATAGAGTATAACAAAGCCCTCTGATCAAGTATAACAAAGGCCCCAGATCGAGTATAGCAAAGTCCATTGTCGAGTATAACAAAGGCCCCTCATCGAGTATAACAAAGGACCCTAAAAGTGTATAACAATGTCCCCTTATCGAGTATAACAAAGCCCCCTCATCGAGTATATCAAAGTCCCCTGATCGAGGATAACAAAGTCCTTGATCGATTATAACAAAGTCCCCTGATCGAGTATAACACAGTCTCCTGATCGAGTATAACAAAGTCCCCTGATCGAGTATAACAAAGGCCTCTGATCGAGTATAACAAAGGCCCCTGATCGAGTATAACAACGTCCCCTGATCGAGTATAACAAAGTTCCCTGTTCGAGTATAACAAAGTCCCCTGATCGAGTATAATAAAGTCCCCTGATCGAGTATAACAAAGGCCCTGGTCGAGTGGCACAAAGTCCCCTGATCGAGTATAATAAAGCCCCTGATCGAGTATAACAAAGTCCCCTGATCGGAGGCAAAACAAAGTCCTGATCGAGTATAACAAAGGCCCTGATCGAGTTTAAACAAAGGCCCTGATCGAGTATAAATGTCCCCTGGTAGAGAATAACAGCGTCTCATCAAGTATAAAGTTCCCTCGGTCGAGAGCAACAAACTCCCTGGTGGAGGAGCAAGTCCCCTGGTCGAGTATAACATATTCTCTCATCGAGTATAACAAAGGCCCCTAATCGAGTATAACAAAGTCCCCAGATCGAGTATAACAAAGTCCCCTGATCGAGTATAACAAAGTCCCCTGTTTGAGTATAACAAAGTCCCCTGAACGATTATAACAAAGGCCCCTGATCGAGTATAACAAAGCCCCCTGATCGAATATAACAAAGGCGCCTGAACAAGTATAACAAAGGCCCCTGATCGAGTATAACAAAGTTCCCTGATCGAGTATAACAAAGCCCCCTGATTGAGTATAACAAAGTCCGCCTTATGGAGAATAACAAAGTCCCCTAATCGTGTATAACAAAGTCCCCTGATCGAGTATAACAAAGTCCTGATCGAGTATATAACAAAGGCCCTCATCGAGTTTAACAAAGACCCTGATCGAGTATAACAAAGTCCCGTGGTCGAGTATAACAAAGGCCCCTCATCGAGTTTAACAAAGGCCCCTCATCGAGCATAACAAAGTCCCCTGGTCGAGTATTACAAACTCCCCTGGTCGAGTATAACAAAGTCCCCTGATCGAGTATAACAAAGTCCCCTGATCGAGTATAACAAAGCTCCCTCATCGAATATAACAAAGTCCCCCTTATCAAGAATAACAAAGCCCCCTCATCGAATATAACAAAGTTCCCCTTATCGAGAATAACAAAGTCTCCTAATCGAGTATAACAAAGCACCCTGATCAAATATAACAAAGGCTCCAGATCGAGTATAACAAAGTCCCAGGTCGAGTATAACAAAGTCCCCTGATCGAGTAAACAAAGGCCCCTGATCGAGTAAAACAAAGGCCCCTCATCGAGTATAACAAATTCCCAGGTCGAGTATAACAAAGTCCCCTGATCGAGTAAACAAAGTCCCCTGATCGAGTAAACAAGGGTCCCTCATCGAGTAAAACAAAGTCCCCTGATCGAGTATAACAAAGCCCCCTCATCGAGTATATAAACAAAAGTCCCCTGATCGAAGATAACAAAGTCCTGATCGAGTATAAACTCCTGATCGAGTATAAGAAAATTTCTAATCGTATAACAAAGTCCCCTGATCGAGTATAACAAAGTCCCCTGATCGAGTATAACAAAGTCCCCTGAACGATTATAACAAAGGCCCCTGATCATGTATAACAAAGCCCCCTTATCGAGTATAACAAAGTCCCCTCATGGAGTATAACAAAGTCTCCTGATCGAGTAAAACAAAGCCCCCTGATCGAGTATAATAAAGTCCTCTCATCGAGTATAACAAAGTCCCATGATCGAGTATAACAAAGGCCCCTGATCGAGTTTAACAAAGGCCCCTGATTGAGTATAACAAAGTCCCCTGGTCGAGTATAAGAAAGGCCCCTCATCGAATATAACAAAGACGCCTGAACGAGAATAACAAAGGCCCCTCATCGAGTATAACAAAGTTCCCTGATCGAGTATAACAAAGCCCCTTGATCATGTAGGCGCAACAAAGGCCCCTGATCGAGTATAACAAAGTCCCCCAATATATAACAAAGTCCCCTGATCGAAAAGTATAAATAAGGCCCCTGATCGATATAACAAAGTTCCAGATCGAGTATAACAAAGCCCCTGATCGAGTATAACAAAGTCCCCTATCGAGAATATCAAAGTCCCCTGATCGAGTATAACAAAGACCCCTGATCAAGTATAACAAAGGCTCCAAATCGAGTATAACAAAGTCCCAGGTCGTGTATAACAAAGTCCCCTGATCGAGTATAACAAAGGCCCCTGATCGAGTATATCAAAGGCCCCTGATCGAGTATAACAAAATGTCCTGATCGAGTATAACAAAGTCCCCTGATTGAGTATAACAAAGTCCCCTGATCGAGTATAACAAAGTCCCCTGAAATCGATTAAAAAACAAAGCTTCCTGATCGAATAGCAGCGTCCTCGATCGAGAAGGGCGAAAGAATTTTATCGAGAATATCAAAGTCCCCTGATCGAGTATAACAAAGACCCCTGATCAAGTATAACAAAGGCTCCAGATCGAGTATAACAAAGTCCCAGGTCGTGAATAACAAAGGCCCCTGATCGAGTTTAACAAAGTCCCCTGGTCGAGTATAACAAAGTCCTCTAATCGAGTATAAAAAAGGCCCCTGATCGAGTATAACAAAGTTCCCTGATCGAGTATAACAAAGCCCCCTGATCGAGTATAACAAAGTCCTCCTTATCAAGAATATCAAAGTCCCCTGATCGAGTATAACAAAGACCCCTGATCAAGTATAACAAAGGCCCCAGATCGAGTATAGCAAAGTCCATTGTCGAGTATAACAAAGGCCCCTCATCGAGTATAACAAAGGACCCTAAACGTGTATAACAATGTCCCCTTATCGAGTATAACAAAGCCCCCTCATCGAGTATATCAAAGTCCCCTGATCGAGGATAACAAAGTCCTTGATCGATTATAACAAAGTCCCCTGATCGAGTATAA
>NW_024735718.1:0-22401 GCF_018991925.1 Homarus americanus | reverse complement strand
CTGAAGAAGGATCCTGGGAAGACACGGCAAAGGATCCTGGGGAAGACACGGAAGAAGGATCCTGGGAATACTTAGTTGAAGGATCCTGAAAAGACACGGAAGAAGGATCCTAGAGAAGACACGGCTGAAGGATCCGGGGAAGACACGGCTGAAGGAGCCTGGGGAAGACACGAAGAAGGATCCTGGGGAAGCTGCCGCAAAGGATCCTGGGGAAGACATTGGAAGAAGGATCCTGGGGAAGACACGGCTGAAGGATCCTGGAAAAGACACGGAAGAAGGATCCTGGGGAAGACACGAAAGAAGGATCTCGGGGAAGACACGGCTGAAGGATCTTGGGGAGGACACGGCTGAAGGATCCTGGGGAAGACACGGACGAAAGATCCTGGGGAAGACACGGAAGAAGGATCCTGGGGAAGACATGGAAGAAAGATACTGGAAAAGACACGGAAGAAGGATCCTGGGGAACACACGGAAGAAGGATCCTGGGGAACACACAGAAGAAGGATCCTTGGGGAACACACGGAAAAGGATGCCATTAAGGAAGTGTCCAAATAAACCTGAAAAACAGTCTAGTACACACCATAACTAAGTCTAATTAAGTCAGAGAGACATTCCTGAAGTAGCCATAACGTGATCAAAACTCCGGTCAGTTATTCTATATATCACAAGTACTTCCAGCAACAGTGGCTTCCTTGTCTGGCTGCCCGGGGGTGTTACGTTATTTACCAAGCTCGTTTACCTAAGATGGTGAAACCTAGAGGAAATTATACCATTTATCGCAGACGAAGATAAAAGGAATATGCTATGATATATTAGTGCGTGTATCAAATATTTCTGCCTTTATTCACAAAATGAACCAATATGATATATAAAAGAATTACTGTTCTGATATATGTTGTAATGTAATTAGTTAAATCTGTGAGTTATCTAATTATTAATTTTTTTAACTTTATTTTGTATGAAATTATTATTATTATAATAATAATAATAATTATTATTATTATTATTATTATTATTATTATTATTATTATTATTATTATTATTATTATTATTATTATTATTATTATTATTATTATTATTATTATTATTATTATTATTATTATTATTATTATTATCATTATCATTATCATTATCATTATTATCATTATCATTATCATTATCATTATTATTATTATTATTATTATATTTTCGCCACCAGGCCCTGATGTGGGTCAGTAACCTGTGCTTCAGTGGGCTAACCTCTGTCAAAAAAAAAGGCTAACGTTATACGTACTGCAACATGTGTTGTTGCAGTGCATAGAGAGTGATGTATAGATTAGGTCTTGTGTACATTGTGATGTGCAAGTGTTTATGATGAGAATATTCATGCAAATGTTAGGTATGGAAAAGATTTAACATGTGTATGTGTGCGTGTGTGTGTTTTTGGGGGTGTATAATCACAGTTCCAGCGTATAGATGTTTCCATCCTATCAGATAACATAAAACCACAATGGAGTAAGAATTGCCTTTGTAGCTGTGTTGTTTATTCATACGGCTCATTAGCCTGAATGTTTCCGTGTTAATTCTACATTCAGGTGTTCAACATGTAAATAATTGTCATAGAGCCGTGCTGTATGCCAATTACATTTTAATTCACCTGGCGGAAATACTGTTTCCTTTCTAAACAATGTTTTCCTGTAATACTTGTTAGTTTACAGTTCAGTATTTCTAGCTGATATATTTCATTCTCAATTAATGATTTCAATTATGAAAGACAAGGCTGGATACATGTAAATAAAATACAAACCTACTAAATATGTTTCACGACAAACCGTAACTTGAGATAGAGAAAATGTTGGTGTGGGTCCCGTAAAACAGATAAAACAGATACATTACGCAACTGAATGTTTTACCAAGACTCACAGAAGCCTCGTGCAGGTTCACCGACTCTTGGGAAGAAGTTATCACCACCGTTTTGTCTATAATGATAATCTAAATTTGGTTGGCGTGAAAGTGGCATAAATATTTAAATGTTCTTACTCATATAAACAGGTATTGGTGTATGATGGTAGGGAGAAGTGCCTCACCTCCTTCACTAAGCGTTCTGTTGTGGCTCTCGTTTTATGACAACATTCTCATACAAAAAATGAATATTAATATAAATACAGAAACAATTCAGTGTCACCAGGTAGGTCACCTGCCAGTGGTATTTGTTGTGTACAGTGTATCCCAGACAGGAGGTCCAGCACGAGGTACTATTAACAAACACCAGACCAACCTTTCCGTAAATATGTTGCCAGGACATTGTGTGTGGACAAGTGATCTGTCCTGGTAATATATCTGATGTAATTCACATTACTATGTTATAATATTTTAAAGTAGGAATAATTTACATTATTATTACAGTTCATTGATGAACACAACAACTTATATTATACATTTATTTCACCTATATGTGTTGGTGACTGGATGTTATTGTTTGTGTCCCTGTACAGTATATGTTTGTGGTCAATTATGTCTTATGTGTTTAAGTGTGAACCTCAGTTTGTTGTTGAATAATTTATAAATTTGTGAACATAATTCTGAAGGTTCTTGACATGTGTGTACGTGTGTGTCGTCTTCACAAGACAATTACTATACAATATTTCTTAATAAAGTTGATACAATTCTGAGAGAGTAATTTACTTCATCATTTACCGACTTATTAAATTACTGTATGGTTATAATGGAATCATTTTATTGATAAAGTAAATATATTCTTCATTGCTCTGCTTATTGTATTAGTATAAGAATAAATAAGGGACAAAGATATACAAGAGGAGTGAATTATTCATTATAAAATAGCTTTTATACATTAACCAATACTGTATATTAAGAGAAGTGAAGTGGCTTATAAACCGTCTACCTATCTATCTATCTACGCGTACAGTGCAGTATGATACGGAATCCATTATTTATAAACAAAAATGTATTTGTCTGTGTTGAGACCATAAGTCAAAAATTCAGGACAAAACACAATAATCACAAACTACAGCGATGAGAGGCAACTAATGAATTACCCTTTGGTGTCTCATCCAACACAGTAACGTCGCCGCCCAAGTGACAGGTGTTGCAGCAAACGAAAATCCTCACACTCCTCTCAACACTGTCAATAGATACTCTTGTCGGTGGTTATTGGAAAAGACTTAATATGAGCTCCATGTGTCGCCCCACCAGAAGCTGAGTATGTGTCAACAGTTGTACCAGAAGCTGAGTATGTGTCAACAGTTGTTCCAGAAGCTGAGTATGTGTCAACAGTTGTACCAGAAGCTGAGTATGTGTCAACAGTTGTTCCAGAAGCTGAGTATGTGTCAACAGTTGTACCAGAAGCTGAGTATGTGTCAACAGTTGTTCCAGAAGCTGAGTATGTGTCAACAGTTGTTCCAGAAGCTGAGTATGTGTCAACAGTTGTACCAGAAGCTGAGTGTGTCAACAGTTGTTCCAGAAGCTGAGTATGTGTCAACAGTGTGTACAACAGTTGAAGCTGAGTATGTGTCAACAGTTGTACCAGAAGCTGAGTATGTGTCAACAGTTGTACCAGAAGCTGAGTATGTGTCAACAGTTGTACCAGAAGCTGAGTATGTGTCAACAGTTGTACCAGAAGCTGTAGTATGTTCAACAGTTGTACCAGAAGCTGAGTATGTGTCAACAGTTGTACCAGAAGCTGAGTATGTGTCAACAGTTGTACCAGAAGCTGAGTATGTGTCAACAGTTGTACCAGAAGCTGAGTATGTGTCAACAGTTGTACCAGAAGCTGAGTATGTGTCAACAGTTGTACCAGAAGCTGAGTATGTGTCAACAGTTGTACCAGAAGCTGAGTATGTGTCAACAGTTGTACCAGAAGCTGAGTATGTGTCAACAGTTGTACCAGAAGCTGAGTATGTGTCAACAGTTGTACCAGAAGCTGAGTATGTGTCAACAGTTGTACCAGAAGCTGAGTATGTGTCAACAGTTGTACCAGAAGCTGAGTATGTGTCAACAGTTGTACCAGAAGCTGAGTATGTGTCAACAGTTGTACCAGAAGCTGAGTATGTGTCAACAGTTGTACCAGAAGCTGAGTATGTGTCAACAGTTGTACCAGAAGCTGAGTATGTGTCAACAGTTGTACCAAAAGCTGAGTATGTGTCAACAGTTGTACCAAAAGCTGGAGTATGCGGTTGTACCAGAAGCTGAGTATGTGTCAACAGTTGTTCCAGAAGCTAAGTATGTGTCAACAGTTGTACCAGAAGCTGAGTATGTGTCAACAGTTGTACCAAAAGCTGGAGTATGCGGTTGTACCAGAAGCTGAGTAAGTGTCAACAGATATACTAGACTACCAATTTCATCAAAGTCTGGGCCAAAATCTCAGTTGCACCAATAGACATACAAGAAGCTGTATAAGAGTCCACTTTGTTCCATCAGATGTATACGAAGTCCAGTTTGTTCCATTAAATAACACCTCCATTACTTACAGCCATTTTGTACCCCTCACTAGCCGTATAATCCACATTAAATGAACACTTCACTGTATTTTTTTTTCGATTTGTTTAGTAAATGTATGAGAGGATGATTAACTATAACGAACAGCGTGTGTGTGTGTTTATTTACATCGGCCATGAAATAAATATATATCACCGATCAGAATAAATGTCAACAATACGTTACTGTTTTAGTGAGTGATGTCTCTCTCTCTCTCTCTCTCTTGATGAAATAACGCCTACATATATATCTAATAGTATACAGTGTGTGTAGGGGGTGAGAGGCATTTTACGCATTGTTGTACGTTGATGAATTTTGTTAATAAAGCAGATAAAAGTTAATATTTTTAAGTGTAGTGGACCAGTACACTGTCTTGAAAGATCGTAGTTGTCTTTAGTTTCGATCTCCTGGTAGTGTGAAATTATAGGTTTGGATCGTTTTATTTTTGTTATGGAATTTCTCTCTGTCTATCCTTCAGTAGTTAGAGACCAGAAGACACATTAGTTGTATCTGTCTAGGCTACTCCTTGACACCGGATCATACCCATCTCTGACCAAGGGTGTGGTCGTGTTGGCGTTAGCTGCTCTAAATCTCCAAGGAACTTACGTCTATGTGACCTTCAGGCTGGCCTTCCTCTTACACTATAATGTGGCAGCTCTTGTGCAAATATTGGCAGGAATATTATTATTTATATCCTTGAAAAAAAAACACCTTATATTTACCACAAGTATAACCACAAGTAAGAGAGAGAGTGTGCTAGCGTGCGTGCGTGCTTGCTTGCTTGCTTGCTTAGTCAGTCATATACCTTATAAATATAATACAGTGTATATTAGTAAGCAGGAGGCGCTGTAGCCATAGTAAGGTGGTGAGCATCTGGGCCTTGTTAGTCCCCTGATCTACCTTGTAAGAGGCATCCTTCTTTTAAAACTTTAGTTCCTGTTTATACATATCCCGTGTAACTCCCGGCGTAATGTGATCGTTTGTCGGGTTTAGCTAAAAGGATATTTATTTTGAATGAGTATTTTTGCTTGCACCGTGTATAAATTTTCATGTGATTACTTGCTAAACTGACCAACCTACAAGAAAATAATTCAGTTTATTTTCTATCAATGTTTTTATGTCAAATTATCTGTAAAACATTGAGTTCTTTATCGGATTTTCAAAGCTAAGAAAGTCATTATTTCGTTCATCAGGCCACTCGAGTTCTATAAAGAAAACGCATTAGACTCGTTCAAAGTAAAATGTATTATTATGAATCACAAAATCCAGAGTGTTTTCTTTATGATTGTTTTACTTTTCTTCACAATCATTTTATGTTACTCTTGTGAAGCTGACCAGAGAGAGAGAGAGAGAGAGAGAGAGAGAGAGAGAGAGAGAGAGTCACAAGGAGACGAATGGAACAGTGAGGTGGAGTAGAAGAAAAATAAAGTGATGGGGAGGTTAGTATCATTGTAGGTCATCAGGTAATATTCCACCAGGTAGTTTAGTCCAGGTATAAATAGTTAAATCACGGAGAAACAGAATGAGTAACGGAGGGCTGATAACTGGATACAAGATGAAAGGATGAGATCTTGAATGGATGAGTGACAGTGAAGTGATGTAATTAATTAGTGAGTGACTGACAGGTAAGATGATGGATAGGTGTGTAATAGTGTGATGGAGAGATTAGGTAAGAGGTACAGGAAGTGATGGTTGAATGAATGATGGAAAGGTGATGGATGATTTAGTCGCGGTTTACGTGATACGATGGATGGATGGGCAATGGAGAAATGATAGGATAATTAGGTGTAAAAAAAAGGAATAAGATGAAAAATGGATGAGTGATGAAAAAAGTGGGATGACGGATGAGGGAAATAGAGTAGTAAGGTGGTGGATGATTGGACAATAAATAGGTGAGGATGAGTGAGAGAAACAACAGTAACAATAACAAAAGAACGTAACTTCAATACATATATGTTAACAGGGGTCGACCTGGCTACCAAGAAGCCACACGGAGCCCTGTCAGGCCATCACAAGGGAGTCACCTACGATACACTATGATATTCTGTACTTATGATCCCTAATTTTTGCGTCCCAAGTGAGGAAATTATAATAAATTAACAGAGAAAAATTATTATCCCTTAGAGTATCAGAATATAAATACGATATGTTAAATACTAAAGAACTGTCATGACTCTTCAGGTGTCCATCAGCCAACAAATCAGCTGCCTTGCTATAAATTGACTCTAGGTTTCAATTACAGGCTTTCAGTGAACAGACTAAATTAGTAGGAGAATGTATGTGTTGATCTTGTATCTAGCAGAGTTAGTGATAGATTATAGGTTATATGAAAGTGTGTGACAGCAGCTAATGAAATATACAGTAAATATACAGTATACCTACTAAAACAGACTACGAGGCACATATCCCAGCGTATAGGTTAAATATACAACATGTTGTTTGTATCCTTTATAAATATTTGTTTAATAATTCACTGCAGTATTGTTGAGTGTTGTCTGTGTGTTACATCTTGTGATATATATCGTTGTGTCAAGTTGTGGGAGTGAGAACCTTAACGTGTTAGACTGGTCACTGTTATAATGTTATTGTGTCTTATATCTATATGACCGAAAGTTATATATCAACGCGTATATCTACATGTTTACAGTCTTTCCTAATGTGTTGAAATGGACAGTAAACTACATAAAAACGTTATAACTGCAAAAATGAATATTATACTGACAGGAAACAAAAGTTGAACATAAAATTGTATATAATTCTTTACGGAGAATTGTGTGTGTCTCTTTGAGTGTGTGTTAGAGAGAGACAGAGTTCGTAATAAAACACTTCACTATAAAATACACTTAATTTCCGCTTGACTTTTATACCGTTAATGTAAAAAGTATTGCGATCTTATATTGCAGGTTTATTGTCATATAAAATATAAAAATTACTTTGAAAATATTTACTTAAACTATATATTATAATTTCTTCCCTTCAGGCTTCGGAAGCATTTAAAACATTATATACGGAATGAAAACAAACTTACATCAACCACGTACATTCTTTTGAACTATGGGAACTTAACACTTCAAACACATATCAAAAAAATCCTTTACCAGAATAACTATTTATGTAATGATTAAACCGACACTTTAAACCTGAGTGAGATGAACCCAACCGTGTCACGTTTGGGGCTCAGTATAAGTGATAGGAAATACGAAGCATCTAATACTCTGCCAACCGGATCAAACGGGGATCAAATCTATTAACATCTATCACGGTTTTCAGTACAAAGGGTCATATACAGTGAGTGAATATACAGGTATTAGGAACTGAAAAAAGTGTTAATTATTGTTTAGTGGTAAAAGTCGTTCTCTCACGGTGGAATATTGAAGTTGGGATCCAAGTCAGAGATGAATTTTGGTACTGTATTTACATTTTTGTGGTACATATTCCTACATGATGACCTTGTTTTTTACTGTACCGGTAAGTAATAATGACACAAATATATTAAATAAGAAAGAGAAGGAAGGTGAGGAGGAGGGATAGAAGCTAGGAATAATGTAGGAAGGGAGAACAGATAATAAAGGAAAATGGAAGAAAACGGAAGGAAAAGGGTGAGGATGAATCGAGAAATCGGAAAACGAAGGAATGAAAAAGGAGACGGGGGATGGAGAGGAAATACTGAAGAAAAAAATGGAAAGAAAATGGAAAGGAATAAGTCGAGTAGAAAAACAAAAACAAGTGGGAGCTACACACAAAAACTGGGATTTTTTTTTTCGCAAAAACTTAAGAAAAAAGAAATGAAGAAAAGGGTGTATCTCGGTGTTTTCATATTTATGGTAATCTTATACAAATTCACATAGTATTAATAGCTAAAAATGTATATTCTGTTAAGCACAATATTGATAACTGTCTCGTGGGTTTTCACATTATCAAGATTATATTTTGTGTCATTAAGATTTATCCTTAATAAATAAGAACATAAGAAGAAGAACATAAGAAAAAAAGGAGTCTGCAATCGGCCGGTTGGCCTGTGCATGGCAGCTCCAGTCGAGAGTTACTACCATTCTCTATCATCCATGAATCTATCTAGCCTCCTTTTAAAACTTTCCAGCGTTCCAGCATTTACTACAAAGTTGCTAAGCTTGTTCTACTCGTCCACCACCCTATTTGTGAACCAGTTCCTTCCTATCTCCCTCCTAAACCTAAACTTATCCAACTTAAATCCGTTGCTCCGAGTCCTATCCTGCTCGGATGTTATAAGAACTTTATCTATATCCCCTTTATTGATTCCTTTCACCCACTTAAATACTTCTATCATATCTCCCCGCACTCCTCGTCTTTCTAGGGAATGTAAGTTTAGTTTCTTTAACCTATCCTGATATGGAAGGTTTCGAAGTCCCGGAATCATTTTCGTCATTCTTCGCTGCACCGACTCTAGTGAATTGATATCCATTCTATAATAAGGGCACCAGAACTGAACCGCATAATCGAGGTGCGGCCTGACTAGCGCAAGATATAGTTGCAATAAGACCTCTGCATTCTTATTACTTACACTTCTAGATATAAAACCCAACACTCTGTTTGCTTTATTTCGAACATTAACGCACTGTTTTCTAGGCCGTAGGTCCGGGCTTACAAGTACCCCTAGGTCTCTTTCACAAGTCGACTTCTCTAGGTTGATGTTGTTAAGGCTGTATACATTGACAGTATTTGTTCTTCCAATATTAAGTACGCTGCACTTGCTGGTGATGAATTTCATTTCCCATTTTTTAGACCACCCCTGCAGTTTATTTCGATCCTCCTGTAGTGCATTTGCATCCTGCCCTGGTTAATCTGCCGCCCTATTTTGGTGTCATCCACAAACTTGCTTATGTCACTGCTGATCCCAGTATCTAGATCGTTTAATGTAGATTATGAACAAGAGTGGGCCTAGTACTGACCCCTGGGGAACCCCACTGGTTACACAGCCCCACTCAGATTCAACACCATCTACGCTGACCCTCTGCGTTCTATCGGTGAGCCATGATTTTATCCAATTTAAAACTTTCCCCTCGATATCATGAGCCTTAATTTTTCTCAGAAGCCTCTGATGCGGTACTCTTTCAAATGCTTTGCTAATGTCTAAGTAAATAACATCGTAATTTTCGTCATTATCTACTACCTCGAAGACTTTCCTAAATAGTTGTTACAGAAAGTTTCATATGAATGTAAGGGAATTTATTTTACCCCCAAAATAACACACAATTTTTGTTATGCTGTGCCAGTCAAGAATACATTTACTTGTGTTTTTGGAGAATATTATGGTAAGTCTCGTCTGGTCTATTTTTAGCATATAACATTATTTAAATATTACGCTGCACGGTCAAGGTCTTACAAAAAGAGGGAGGGTAAACTAAGCTGTGTACAGACAACATTATTAAGTTTTTGCTGTCTGACACATAATGCTCTGTAATTCTGGACTGTGACATCAGTGAGAATTCTAATATTAGGTAAAATATGAAGAAAACATGAAGAATTTTTATGACACCGCAATTATTATCATGTACTAAAATTAATAAAACGAGATTATATAAATTAAAATGTAATTATATTTAAAACTAACTGCTTTTTAGGTCTGCTTTATGTAGATACATAAATATATCTTTTTCATGTTTTCTGTAATCTCTTCGTGTCTATCCCATTATTGCCTGTATTACTCACTCTTTATGTTACCTTTGCCCTTTATTTAGTTTTCATTGTTCTTTGACCATTTAAAACAATAATAACCCTCACTCTCAGTGTGTGTGTGAGGCAGACCTCCAGCTGTACTGTAATGTGTGGCGTCAAACTCAGGAACAAAGTAAACTACCTTGTTGTTACCACAAAGTTATAACTTGTGACACCGGCGTATGACACACTGGTGTATGAGACAGACAAATGGATGTAAAAGGGATATACTTGTTTGTGTCATGTCTGAATTTTAGTCTTTTTACACGGTTCTGTATTTACTATGATGACACTGAATATAAACTTAGCATATGGTAGTGTACAGTACAGGCACTCGTATGTATACATCTCTGTTATATTAAGTAATTCATAGGTCAATATTTTCCTATAGTCATCTCTGCTGAGTGTAGCCTGGTTTAATTAATCTCTCAAATATATCTCGTTATTCATTGCCAATATAACTCAGGTGTTGCCGTAGATATAAGAAATAAATTATCTACTATATGATCCAATTTCTCCTATGTTAATTTTACGGTGATTGGTGATTTTACTTTTAACATATTATATTATGTCCGATTTATATATCTCACTTTTATCAGATACAAATTATATAGGCAGTAAGTACCCTAAGAGACGGGCGCAATATATGCATCCACAGCCATATAAAAAAACAACAACAACATTCTAATATAAACATCTCCAGGTGTTAATGTTCTTTAAACATCTAAATAAGTGACATTTCTTGTGTTTACTTACAATTAAATAACTCAATGTTTTACCTTATTAATTTATACCTGATGTTATACCGGTACTGATTCTACCATATATCAATGCTAAATTTATTTCAGTCTTATTTTATATTTTTCTGGAATAAATAATTTTTAATTTTTAATTGAGGAAAAAGTTGTGAGTATTACCTCCGTCTTGGCCACCACACACCTCCCTCCTCCACGTCTTGGCCACCACTCACCTCCCTCCTCCACGTCTTGGCCACCACATACCTCCCTCCTCCACGTTTTGGCCACCACTCACCTCCCTCCTCCACGTCTTGGCCACCACTCACGTCCCTCCTCCACGTCTTGGCCACCACACACCTCCCTCCTCTACGTCTTGGCCACCACACACCTCCCTCCTCCTCGTCTTCACCTCTCTCCACCACGCCACCACTCACCTCCCTCCTCCACATCTTGGCCACACTCACCTCCCTCCTCCACGTCTTGGCCACCACTCACCTCCCTCATCCACTTCTTGGTCATCACTCACCTCCCTCCTCCACATCTTGGCCACACGCACTTCCCTCCTCCACGTCTTGGCCACCATTCACCTCCCTCCACCATGATTTGGCCACCACTCACTCCTCTCCTCCACGTCTTGGCCACCACATATCCCCCTCCTCCAAGTCTTGGCCACCACTCACCCCCCACTCACTTATGAACTTTGTCGTTAACTAAAGCTCACTCCAGGAGTCTTAGCTGTAAGTCTCACAGCGTATAATCTTACATACCGAGAATATGCCTTCAGCGTTACATAAGGAAGGTAGCTGTAGGCTTTCTTATTAACTGTTAAACATATATTTCCTGGTAAAACCCCCTTTTTTTATCTGTTTGACACATATGTTAATTTTGTTAAAACCAAGGGTTATGAATGAAATATACAAGTAATCCTTCTTGGAAATTGATTTGAATAACATTATCAAATACATAAATCACACTGGTCTACAAAAAAATATTCTTTTTTTCTGGCATGAAACCTTTTAACTGTTTTTTTTACTAACTTTAAGGTGCTGAATCCAAATCTGATCTCAGATTTGCTCCATCACGTAACGTTTTTGCGCTATCGGTATTCCCTATTTTGATGGATTTCACCAAAAATTCCGTTTTCAGAGTTTTTTGCAGGCTCGTGTCTAAAAATTGTGGTGGTTAATTTATATAACATAGTTATTTTGAACTTGTAATAAATCTAACTCCTCTTTTTTATCATTTTCAGGTGAAAACTGATAACCTGGCAACGGCTTCAACATCCCAAAGACGGAATTGCTGCAATGACCCAGATATATTCTGCTACATCTGTGGAAGCTTTACTTTGAAAAGTCAAAGGCGCAACATCACCAGTTTTGTGAAGAGAGTGTACCTCGCTTACTTTAAAGTACCACTTGGAGACCAGGATAAAAGTTGGGCTCCTCACAAAGTGTGCAAAACCTGCCTGGAAACTTTGCGATCCTGGTCTCAAAGAAAGAATGCTAGACTTCAGTTTGGCGTGCCTATGGTTTGGAGAGAACCAACGAATCATTCAGATAACTGCTACTTCTGCCTCGTCAATGTTAAAGGATTCAATAAGAAAAACAAACAATACCTGCAATACCCAAATATCCCATCAGAGATTGAGGATATAGACCGGAATTCACCTGTTTCTACTGATGAAGATGAAGAGACTGATCTTTTCAAGCCATCTGGTGAAGATTGTGAAAAGCCAACGTTGTTTACTCAGTCAGAATTGAATGATCTGGTCAGAGATCTAAATTTGCCAAAACAGTCTGCTGAATTGTTAGCTTCCAGGCTTCAAGAGAAACGACTCTTAAAACCTGGCACGAGTGTCTCCTTTTATCGCAACAGAGAAGAGCAACTGCGGAGGTACTTTCATTCATGTGACCAGCTTGTTTTTTGTAATGATGTAGAAGGACTTCTTCTCTCCATGGGACTACCAGCATATGATAGTAAGGATTGGAGACTTTTTATTGACAGTTCTAAAAGGAGCTTGAAATGTGTTCTTCTTCATAACGGAAACAAGTATGGTTCAATTCCAATCGAACATTCTGTACAAATTAAAGAAGAGTATGAAAACATTAAGACTGTTCTAGAGAGGTTGCAATACCATGCTCATGAATGGTTAATTTGTGTGGACTTGAAAATGGTAAATTTTCTATTGGGCCAGCAAGGAGGGTACACAAAATACCCCTGTTTTCTGTGCTACTGGGACAGCAGGGCTACAGCAGACCATTGGGTGAAAAAGAATTGGCCACCAAGACATAGTTTGACGCCTGGTGACAAGAATATCATTAACGATCCTCTGATTGACAGGAAAAACATTGTCCTTCCTCCTCTGCACATAAAGCTTGGTATCATGAAGCAATTCGTCAAGGCTCTTGATCATAGTGGAGAGTGTTTCAGATATATATGCTCAACCTTTCCAAGTCTTAGCGACGAGAAGAAAAAGGCAGGGATTTTTGATGGACCTCAAATAAGAACACTACTCAGAGATCCACACTTCCTTGCAACAATGACTGAGGCACAGGCAAGAACTTGGAATGCTTTCTCTAATGTGGTGCGGAACTTCTTAGGGAACAAGAAAGCGGACAACTATCAAGAAATTGTGGAAGAGCTGCTCTTGAGTTTACAAGCACTTGGATGCAGAATGAGTATCAAGGTTCACTACTTACACAGTCACTTGGACGAGTTTCCAGAAAATCTGGGAGAAGTGAGCGAGGAGCAAGGGGAGCGCTTTCATCAAGACATTAAAGTAATGGAAGAACGTTACCAAGGTCGATGGGACTCGAACATGATGGCGGACTACTGCTGGAGTTTGATGAGAGACATTCCAGAAGCTGTACATAAGAGATCGGCCAAAAAGAGGAAGTTTATGTAACTGTAACTTGATCTTAATACTTGCACTATTTCTACCGTACATTAATTGTTTTTTTTCACCCTTCAATGTTACATTTAAATATTATATGTGCATTAACTTTCCAATTTGATATTAACAATTTTTGGTTATAGAAAAATACAAATTATAATGCTGAAAAAATTTATGTATACATGTTTAAACCGTCAATTTTGATCCAAAAGTTTACGTTTCCCAGCAAAAGTGCAATATGGTATATCTCAAAAACCTGATGCGATAGACAAAAACCAAAGTCATATTTGGATTCTGCACCCCAAATTTACTTAAAATCCGTTTAAAAACCTTGTGCCAGAAAAATTGTGTTGACCGGTGTTATATTTCATTACGCGTAGTCGCTCAAAATGCTGGATATAATGTTCGAAATAAAAAATAAGAAGATTATAT
Source organism: Homarus americanus (assembly GCF_018991925.1). Taxonomy (NCBI): domain Eukaryota; kingdom Metazoa; phylum Arthropoda; class Malacostraca; order Decapoda; family Nephropidae; genus Homarus; species Homarus americanus. The sequence continues at coordinate 8,169 of NW_024735718.1, read as the reverse complement.
AAAATATTTTCTACATTTTCGCTAATTACCTGAATAGATAAATTATTAAAGTAAATATATCTGTCCAGGTATGTAAGAGGGACATCTGTGCGGCACAGTGCACACACAGCAGGTGTAAGAGTGTTATGTTCATACACATTAACTCAGGCGGGAAGCAGTTTACTAACAACTGCATTACCTAAATTGAGTGAGAAGCGGGAATTTGTCTTTGCGTCTTAACTAAAATGATCTTTATTCCAGGACTTTTTGCTACGAAAACTAAGACCTTCCTTAATAAATATATCGATCCTACAGGGGAAGTATTGTTATTTATAGTTTGTTTTGTGGAACGTTATGAGGCCCCTCTTAGTGGTGGCGACAACACAGGCCTCAGTTATCACCTTATCACCGCATTACAGTAATTGACTCCCGCATTTAAAAGATTACGTAGTTTAGTTATATCCAATATGTTTGTCAAATTAAGTGCTGGTGGTTAACGTTTGGCAAGAAGCCAAGGCATTAACTGATGGGCTGTGTACTTAGTCTTGTCTAGCGTTCCCTCACCACCAAATTTATGGGTTTGTGTCCAGACAAGCTGGCGGGACACTAATGGTTTCCTCAGCTTAAAGTATTACCTATAAAACTGTCGGAGGTGTGGGAAGGTAAGTGATGGGTCCTGACAAGGTGTGAAGTATATGTCGACTGACCGACCATTCGACACTGAGAAACAGACATAATGTCAGTTACGTAAGGACCCCAGATAAGATGTGCAATGTTATTCATAAAGACAAGTATTTACAGTTACAATGTTCAGTACTGCGTTATGATGAAATATTAATGGAAACGGAAATGCTCTTAAACAACATAAACTGTCTTTATTCGCTTTATGTACCACAAATACAGTAAGTCGTTTGTCGCTGACTATCAAAATGGATCATGAAAACAACCCCAGACTCCCTCGTCTCTCAAATCATACACGGAGGGGTTTTTTGTACGGGGATTAGCCCACCCGGGCACAGGTCACTGACCCACATCGGGACCTGGGGACGTAATAATAATAATAATAATAATAATAATAATAATAATAATAATAATAATAATAATAATAATAATAATAATAATAATAATAATAATAATAATAACACATAATAATAATAATAATAATAATAAAGAAATACAAAGAAAAAATTCAATAGTGGGAAACGCTACACTACAGTATATGTATGTTGTGTTATCAAGTAAGAGAAACAATTGAGACCCTGCAATTGTGGGTAAATGAGGCAAAAAGTCAGATCAGCAACTTGGGATTTGGTCACAATATTCGTGATGCCATATGGCAGCAGGGTCTACCATTAGACAACACATTATGCTTCCAATATCTTCCCAGGCGGTAGTAACTCCCTGTTTGATAGCTGCCTACTACCTACTACACTGTATATCTCAGTGATTCCCAACGTGGGGCCTACGCCCCACTGGGGGGCAATTCAATAATAATAGGGGGGCAATATGAAAAATATAGTAATATCAACATTTTTTTTTATTTTACCCTATATGGGTAAAAATTATAAATTTATAGGGTAAAATTGTAATTACAACCTAGCTGAGCACAACAGCTTGCGCAATCTAGTCAAGTGTTCACCCACTAATGTTATCGTGCATCTGGCACCAGCTATATGCGTGGCTTCTGACTTGTTTAACTTTGCAGTTCTTCATCTGCTGTCAAGGAAGAAGGTGAGTTTTAGTCAGCTGCTCAACGCTCCCACTGAAGCTAAAAAAACAGAGGAAACTAACTACAACCAAATTAAATGTGCACAATAAAGCATGGAAGCAGTATTGAATTAAACACAAATGCAAGTTTCATGTTGATATAGTTATCTGTCTCTGTTTTTTAGCTTCACTGAGAGGGCTGGTTAAAGTGCTTTTCATTATGATTATTGATCTTGTTATTCTCTGAAAATAATGTATAAAAATAATCATTCATTGATCTTGTCACAGTAACATTAATTTAAAACTGTGAATATAAAGCTCAATATTTACTTGAAATGACAACTGCATATTGACATTGTGCCTTGTATGTTACAGAAGTTAGATATTAAATTTATTTTCCTAAGTATATAAATATTTTATTTTCACTTTTCTTGAAAAAGATGACCAAGATCTCAAAAGCATGCCGCTCAGTAATAATACTGTTAGTAGCAGGATTGATGAAATGAGTTGTGATGTAGAAGTACAACTTGTTGAAAAATTAAAATATACAAATTTTTCAATACAGTTGGACGAATCAACTGTAAGAGATAGTGAAGCTCTGTTAATGGCCTATGTAAGATATGTTGATAATGGAGAATTTATTGAGGATATGCTATTTTGCGAAGCATTAGAAACCACCACTATTGCAATTGATATATATAAGAAATTAAAAACATATTTAGATGATAAGCAGATACCAATGGAGAACATTATATCTTGTGCTGCAGACGGTGCTCCAGTGATGATGGGCAAGAAAAATGGAGTTTTAAAATTATTGAAAGACGACAATCCCCAAATGTTGTTAGTGCATTGTGTTATTCATAGACAGAATTTAGTTGATAAAATAGTTTCCCCTGTTCTAAACGAGACATTGAATGCAGTTATAAAATGCATCAACACTATAAAAGCTAATGCCAAATGTGAGCGTCTTTTCAAACAATTTTGCAAGGATCAAAATGCAGACTATGTAAGATTATTACTTCATACTGATGTAAGGTGGTTATCAAATGGGAATTGCCTGAAAAGATTCATGGAATTATTTGATATTCTTAGTGAGTTCTTGGATGACAAACCTTATATGACTCTGTTACTGACAGTTGATGGTAAAGCACTTGTCAGTTATTTTGCAGATATATTTGAAAAACTCAATGTCTTAAATAAGGAGCTCCAAGGAACAAATATGACTCTTGTTAATTCAAAAGCCAAGACATTTGGCTTTATATCATTTCTGGAATTATCCCAAGAAAATATTTCAGTAAAAAAATTTGAACAATTTTATTGGCTGAATAAATGTGAGGTAACAGATGCTACTTGTCTTGTTATTGTGGAGCACTTAAAAATAATGGTAAGCGATTTCAACTTCAGATTTTCTGATTTGAAAGAAATTAATTATCCATCTTGGATGACTCAGCCATTGCTAGTGGATCTGTCAGATGTAACCATGGAGTATCAAGGAGAACTTTCAGAATTACAAAATGATGACTCGATTAAAACCCTGTTCAAAATAAAAGGAACAATGATGTGGCTCTGTGAAGAAACACAAGCTAAATATCCAAATACAAGTAGTTTGGCAAGAAAACTACTGTTACCATTCCCATCGTCATACTTAGTGGAATGTAGATTTAGTGCTGTGAATGACTTATTACTGAAGAAAAGAAACCGACTGGATATCACTAAACGAGGCGACTTGAGATTGAAATTAACAAAATTTCTGCCTCGGATAAAATCTCTTTGCAGTAGACATCAGGCTCAAGGGTCTCATTAATTGATTGTAATTGAATTTATTTAATCTGATGGTAGATATGTTATACACATTATGAAATGGATTTTATTTGATTAAATTTGAAGTTAAACCCTTTAAAGTTTTATTTGAAAGATACAATTTTTTATGTTATACTTCTTCAAAACTGATATTGTTATATCATACTAAACAATTAACGGGTGGGGGACATGAAGAAATTTGTGATAAAAAAGTGGGGCATGGTACTAAAATGGTTGGGAACCACTGGTATATCTACTGCTCTCTTCGTATCTACTTGTCTTCTATCTGCCTCAGTCATTCAGTCATCCTATCCCATTATATCCATATATTCAAACATCAACACAATCTCTATTTTACTTATTCAGACATTTATCTCTCTACCAAATGATCTTTTAATATTACAGTCCTCACTCTGTCTTCTCTTGATCTTCCTCACCCGAACTTCAAGATAATTATTTCCAAGTTAGTTTGTGTCTTGTCATTCTATTATTGTAACCTCATGTTTCACACCTCAACATCAGACGCTGTATTAATCCTTCTACTATGTCCGCCCCGTTTGGTGTAATGTCATACAGATCCTGAGCTTTTACTAGACACAGCTCCAGTAACTTTAATATTTTTTCTCTGCATATGGCCCACTTTCTCCCGACAACAAACAACAGTTCATTCTTATACAGATGGTTCAGCCCTTCTGACTGCCTCAGTCACTCAAAATAAAGTTTTCAGTGGTAGACAACAGACATCATCTCTTCCGGAGGATCTCGCTTGGATAGTTTAGTCACTAGTGGGACCTATCCACCGTTGTTTCCTTCAACGCAACTAAACTAAAGCATATTTCAACATTGATTTTGGTAAATTTATAATCCCACCATCACACGACATTGAAGTTTTATGCATATCCATCAGGCCCAATTTCATGTCTTATTCAACCGGTGAACAGTTGGCAAGCGTTTACGTGAAACAGATGCTCACCCAGATTAATTACTGCTGTCATATGTGGGCAGGATGTGGTGTCGTGGCACTTTGTCACCACTACTTGGTGCAGAGCAGAGGAGAGCAATCAAATTAATCCACAATTATAACCTTACCCTAACACTTCCGGTACTACAGTGACATCTCCTTATTCTCTCTATTCTATACAGTATATATTTCCAAAGTCGCTGTGTTGACGAACTACCGTCGATAGTGCCAGCATCTTGCTCCATCTATCGGCATTTACCGCATCTCTCAATATCCGATATTCATATCCCGGAACAGCACTTCTTGGAACTCTCCATTTCACAATGTTTTTCCTATGTCATACAGCTTCCTGGAGTTTAAAACATCTTGTTGCAAATGTTTCTTCACTCTTTGGTGATGGGTCGCCTTGAAAACGATGCCTGTGTAATCTCTGCCTACACTTTCTATTTGTTAAAAGGTGTTTATAGTACACAAATGATATTGATAGTACATATCCTGGAAGTAAACCGAATATAATCGCTATCCAACTTTTTCCAACCTGGACCTCTCGAACGGACTTCACTTCCTGAATCTCTATCACATACTAACTGTAACTTGCAGCAGAGTAGTGATCTAAACAAACTATTGAAAAATCCTTCTATCAGTTTTATGTTATTTGCTCTACTTCCAGAACAAACTTGCTCAACCACGACAGTTTCAGAGCCCTTCTCCCTGTGTGTAGTACTATAATACATTATGTACAAAGAGGAAACCTCAAATACATTTCCGTTCTTTATACCTCAACTGCCCACACCACCACTACCATTTCCTCCACCCACACCCTTGTATTCAGATCACCAGCATCAACAAAGTATTACCTCTCTCGCTGAACAACACATTTCAGCTCGATTAATCAAAGAGCTTGTTTTTGTGTTTTGTTTCATAGTCTTCGTTCAAACTTACCCAACAGTTATTCTGGTCTCGATTAAGTCTATCTTCAACCTATTCCACAATGATCGTAAGCAAATTGATTCATATATTACCACATGTCTCCCTATCTGACCAAAACATTGAAAGTTGTTCTATCCCTCTTCTCTTGTCTTCACCTAATAACAGCATCTCTCTCTCTCTCAGTATTTCTACCTCTCTCCTCCCATGTACTGTACACCACACTATCTTTCATCCTCTTATTCCGCCCAGCAAATTCGTCTCACTCACTGCCACCGTCCTGTATTGTAATGGTCGCCGTAAATCATTGTAACCGATATTGCAGGAGCGTCTCTAATATTAGTCCCGAATTGCTTCTACATAGTCGATAACCTAATTTATCTAAATATAAGACATTGACAAAGAAGAGTTATATTATAAGGAAAATAAACTCATATCTTCATGAGTAACATTCCCAATAAAAACACATCGGTAAACTTGCACCCAAACGAGGTACTAAATCAGTGAGTGGTCATCTTCACTTTTGATCTTTTGACCAAGAAATATAATTTGGCAATGGTAGATAATATATATATATATATATATATATATATATATATATATATATATATATATATATATATATATATATATATATATATATATATATATATATATATATATATATATATATATATATACACGTGGCGGCGGTGTGTCCTCACTAGGTGTGGTGTTAAGAATATCAACCTGGGATGAGAGAGATTTGTTGGTAATGGAATTTACAGGAAACGAAAGAAAATATTGATAATATATGTATATTCAGGAAAAATAATAATAAGTGAAACAACTATATATTGATCAAATAAATGATGACGTGCTCTAAATTCTATTATCAGTTGATAGCAACACGATAGCCAACTCACAAATAAAATGTAAATTACATACGACATAAAATTTTGGATATTCATAAAACAATTTACATGACGTCAAAAGAGTTCTTTAAATTTTTTGTTGGACTGTAAAATGTATTTTGTAATTTGGCTTAAATTTCATAGTGGATATATTTTTGTCTCTTCTGCTTAACAACATTTACTTGTTGCTTTCCATTTGAACTTATAATTTAATTATCCAGAAGATTCTTTAGACACTTTCAGAGTTGACTCACACAAGCAGTAAGATGAAAAAAGTCTGAAAAAAGTTTATTACAGTATAATTTTGTTCCTAATAGTTCTCTCAGTAAGATTTTGCCTCTTTGTTGTGTTATGTGTCGCCTCTTCTTACTCTCTCAAGTATTAACTGATCCATCATGTGTGTAGCATCTTGATGGGTCTTAGACACATGACGATTTACACGAGTAATATTTGCCTACACATTAAATTCTGTTCCGAGAGGAAAAAAACAAAGATTTCGTATTAGTATCATTTTGTATGTTATTAAAATATAAATCTATTTTTACAAAACTTATGTAAATTAATTGAAAAATTACATCACTAATACTGAAGAAGTAGATGATTCGACTAAAAACTCGCCCAGTGATATTCAGCTGTTGTAATAATTATGTTAAGCTGATAGAGAAGAGCTGATTCTAAAATATACTCCCACAACACCTTGCTCCAGAGTCTAGTTTTACCTAACAGCCTCGACAACATAATCCAGAGACGTCCTCACCCTTAGCACAAGTTGACGACCCCTTTGTTAACAACATTATCTGGTCTTTTATTTATGACATTCATTACTAAGATATTATACATAACATTACAAAGAAAATACATCCACTTCCTGTAATACCTCATGGATCTGATTAATATGAGGTGAATTATTACTTTTTATTCTCGAATATCAAAACTCAGAGCTGCATTAATAAATTAAATAACACATACCATTATACTAGTTAAGGAACATCACCCAAGGGTAAAGATTGTAAAAAGCAACAACACATTAGACCAGCAGTTGTGTGTATCATCAATTACCAGGCGGTGGTGGGGTAAACCTCTGCGGTTACCACACGCCAAGTTTCACTACCTTCCCCCCCCTTTTTTTTTAAATATATATTTTTTACCTGTTACAATACTTTCCCGAATACACACGCCGTTGGTCTTTATATAACAACAAGAAAAATCTGAAATGTCGAGTATAAAAGCTCCTAGGATCAGTACAGTATCTCAGTAGGCAGGTATGTGTATGATTACCTTTACATGCATGTTATTATTCACGTATCCGTACCGTATGTATAAAGGTCTCTATGTATTAATAAATTTCATCAAAGTATCTCTAAAACCAACGAGTGTTTCAATAAATCTATGTATATTCGTGATGTAAGAGTTTCATGGGTGATCGGGATGTCACTCTCTAAGAATTGTAATATTTGTTTTTTGGTACTTGAGGGATGTCCATCGTTATCTAGGAAGATATTTTCATCACAGTTTCTTATACATGTAAATAGAAAGGTATAATATTTGACCTTATCTGCCAGCCTTACAATAGCCTCGTTATGTCACCCCTTTCAGGTGCACCAGAGCTCCTTATACCACTCCATGGTGATCAATTAGTGTGCGTGTGTACTTGATCTTTATCTTTAATTTCACTACTTTTAAACTTTTTACCTAACTTAACCTAACCTAACCTAACCTAACCTAACTTAACCTAACCTAACCTAACCATTGGGTACTTTTCATATGGCTTAACTATTACCAAAGAAAATTATTGATGGTGATCTCGGCCAATATTATGATGGGACGAAATCACTAAAATGGGCTGAGGTCACCACTGAATGTGGGCCGAGGTTACCACTAGATGTGACCCGAGGTTATCAC
>NW_024735717.1:0-5079 GCF_018991925.1 Homarus americanus | reverse complement strand
GTATCATAAAAATGCAGAAATATCTACTTTCCGCGAAAGTTGGTTAGATAAACAACTTTCGAAAATAGATTATCATAGAAACAGAAATTTGTATCATAAAAATGGGAAATATCTACTTTCCGGAAATTGGTTGGATAGCCAAATTTGCCGAAAATAGATTATCATAGAAAACAGAAATTTGTATCATAAAAATGGGAAATATCTACTTTCACGAAAGTTGGTTAGATAAACAACTTTCGAAAATAGATTATCATAGAAAACGGGAAATTTGTATCATAAAAATGGAAATATCTACTTTCCGGGAAAGTTGGTTATCTACTTTCCCGAAAAGTAGATGCTTTCTGTCTGGAAAGTAGATTATCGATTTTTCGGGGAATAGATTTTTCAATTTTGGGGGAAATATTACTAATTTTGCGGAAGTAGATTATCATAGAAAACAGGAAATTTATCACAAAAAATGGCAAAAATATCTACTTTGGGAAAGTTGGCTGAATAGCAAATTTTTCAGTCGATAATCAAAAACAGAAATATGTATCATAAAAATGGGAAATATCTACTTTCCGGGAAAGTTGGTTAGATAACCGTTGCCGAAAATAGATTATCGAAAACAGAAATTTGTATCATAAAAAATGGGAAATATCTACTTTCCGCGAAAGTTGGTTAGATAAGCAACTTTCGAAAATAGATTATCATAGAAAACGGAAATTTGTATCATAAAAAATGGGGAAATATCTACTTTCCGGGAAAGTTGGTTAGATTAGCAAATTTGCCGAAAATAGATTTTCATAAAATGAAACAGGAAATTTGTATCATAAAATGGGAAATATCTACTTCCAGGAAAGTTGGTTATCTACTTTCCCGAAAAAGTAGATGAGATTTCTACTTTTCAGGAAAGTAGATTATCGATTTTCGGGGAATAGATTTTCGAATTTTTGGGGAAATATTACCTAATTTTGCGAAGTAGATTATCATAAGAAACGGAAATTTGTATCAAAAATGGGAAATATCTACTTTCCGGGAAGAAGTTGGTTAGATAACCAAATTTTCCGAAAATAGATTATCATAAGCAGGAGAAATTTGTATCATAAAAAATAGGAAATATCTACTTTCCGGGAAAGTTGGTTGGATAACAAATTGCCGAAAATAGATATCATAGAAACAGGAAATTGTATCATAAAAATGGGAAATATCTACTTTCCGCGAAAGTTGGTTAGATAAACAACTTTCGAAAATAGATTATCATAGAAACGGGAAATTTGTATCATAAAAATGGGAAATATCTACTTTCCGGGAAAGTTGGTTAGATAACTAAATTGCCGAAAATAGATATCATAGAAAACAGGAAATTTGTATCATAAAAATGGGAAATATCTACTTTCCGCGAAAGTTGGTTAGATAAACAACTTTCGAAAATAGATATCATAAACAGGAAATTGTCCTCATAAAATGAAATATCTACCGGGAAGTTGGTTAGATAACAAATTTGCCGAAATTGAATTATCATAGAAAACAGGAAATTTGTATCATAAAAATGGGAAATATCTACTTTCCGCGAAGTTAGTTAGATAAGCTCTTTCCGAAAAGTAGATATCATAAAACAGGAAATTTATCATAAAAATGAAATATCTACTTTCGGAAAGTTGGTTGGATAACCAAATTTGCCGAAAATAGATATCATAAACAGGAAATTTGTATCATAAAATGGGAAATATCTTCACTTTCCGCGAAGAAGTTGGTTGGATAATAACTTTCGAAAATAGATTATCGTAAAGAAACAGGAAATTTGTATCATAAAAATGATATCTACTTTCCGGGAAAGTTGGTTAGATAACCAAATTTGCCGAAAATAGATATCATAGAAAACAGGAAATTTGTATGATAAAAATGGGAAAATATCTACTTTCCGCGAAGAAGTTGGTTAGATAAACAACTTTCGAAAATAGATTATCATAGAAACGAAAATTTGTATCGTAAAAATGGAAATATCTACTTTCCGGGAAGTTGGTTATCTGCTTTCTAGTAGATGATTCTACTTTCGGGAAAGTAGATTATCGATTTTTGGGGAATAGATTTTCAATTTTGGAAATATACCTAATTTTGCGAAGTAGATTATCGTAAAACGGGAAATTTGTATACTAAAAATGGCAAAAATATCTACTTTCGGGAAAGTTGGTTAGATAACAAATTTTCCAAAATAGATAATCAAAGAAAGGAAATTTGTATCATAAAAATGGGAAATATCTACTTTCCGGGAAAAATGGTTAGATAACCAAATTTTCCGAAAATAGATTTATCATAGAAAACAGGAAATTTGTATCATAAAAATGGGAAATTTTTTGGGGTTGGTTTTTTTGGTGTGTTTTTTTGGGTGTTTGTTTTGGGGTGTTTTTGTTTTGGTTTTTTTTGGGTGTTTTGTTTGTATCATAAAAATGGGAATATCTACTTTCCGGGAAAGTTGGTTAGATAAATTTTCCGAAATAGATTATCATAGAAACGGAATTTGTTCATAAAATGGGAAATATCTACTGGAAAGTTGGTTAGATAACCAAATTTGCCGAAAATAGATATCATAGAAACAGGGAAATTTGTATCATAAAAATGGGAAATATCTGTTTCCGCGAAGTTGGTTAGATAAACAACTTTCCCGAAATAGTTTATCATGAAAACAGGAATTTGTATCATAAAAATGGGAAATATCTACTTTCCGGAAAGTTGGTTTAGACCAAATTTGCCGAAAATAGATTATCATAAACAGGAAATTTGTATCATAAAAATGGAATTTCTACTTTCCGCGAAAGTTAGTTGATAAACAACTTTCCCGAATAGTTATCATAGAAAACGGGAAATTTGTATCATAAAAAATGGAAATATCTACTTTCAGGGAAAGGTTGGTTATCTACTTTCCCGAAAGTAGATAGATTTTCTTTTCGGGAAAGTAGATTATCGATTTTCGGAATAGATTTTCGATTTTTGGGAAATATTACTATTTTTGGAAGTAGATTATCATAGAAAACAGGAATTTATCACAAAAATGAAATATCTACTTTCCAGGGAAAGTTGGTTGAATAAACAATTTCCGAAAATAATTATCATAGAAAAGGGAAATTTGTATCATAAAAAATGAAATATCTACTTTCAGGAAAGTTGGTTAGATAACAAATTTGCCGAAAATAGATATCATAGAAAACAGGAAATTTGTATCATAAAAATGGGAAATATCTTTTTCGCGAAGTTGGTTGGATAAACAACAATAGATTATCATAAACGAAATTTGTATCATAAAAATGAAATATCTTCTTTCGGGAAGTTGGTTAGATAACCGATTTGCGAAAATAGATTATCATAAGCGGAAATTTGTATCATAAAAATGGAAATATCTACTTTCCGCGAAAGTTGGTTGAATAACAACTTTCGAAAATAGATTATCATAGAAAACAGGGAAATTTGTATCATAAAAATGGGAAATATTACTTTCCGGGAAAGTTAGTTGAGATAACAAATTTGCCGAAAATAATTATCATAAAACAGGAAATTTGTATCATAAAAATGGGAAATATCTACTTTCCGCGAAAGTTGGTTAGATAATAACTTCCGAAAATAGATTATCATAGAAACAGGGAAATTGTATCATAAAAATGGAAATATCTACTTTCCGGGAAAGTTGGTTATCTACTTTCCCGAAAGTAGATAGATTTACTACTTTTGGGAGAAGTAGATTATCGATTTTTCGGAGAATAGATTTTTCCGGAATTTTGGAAATATTACCTAATTTTGCGATAGATTATCATAGAAACGATTGTATCATAAAAATGGAAATATCTACTTTCCGGGAAAGTTGGTTAGATAACAATTCGAAAATAGATTATCATAGAAACGGAAATTTGTATCATAAAAATGGAAATATCTACTTTCCGGGAAAGTTGGTTAGATAACCAAATTTGCCGAAAATGATTTATCATAGAAAACAGGAAATTTGTATCATAAAAATGGGAAATTTACTTTCCGCGAAGTTGGTTAGATAAACAACTTTCCGAAAATAGATATCATAGAAAACGGAAATTGTATCATAAAAAATGAAATATCTACTTTCCGGGAAAGTTGGTTAGATAACCAAATTTGCGAAAATAGATATCATAGAAACAGGAAATTTGTATCATAAAAAATGGGAAATATCTACTTTCAGCGAAAGTTGGTTGATAAACAACTTTCCCGAAATGATTATCATAGAAAACGGAAATTTGTATCATAAAAAATGGAAATATCTACTTTCCGGAAAGTTGGTTATCTACTTTCGAAAAGTAGATAGATTACTACTTTTCAGGAAGTAGATTATCGATTTTTTCGGGGAATAGATTTTTCGAATTTTTGGAAATATTACTAATTTTGCGAAGTAGATTATCATAGAAACGAAATTTATCAAAAATGGAATATCTACTTTCAGGAAAGTTAGTTAGATAATCAAATTTTCGAAAATAGATTATCATAAGCAGGAAATTTGTATCATAAAAATGGGAAATATCTACTTTCCGGGAAAGTTGGTTAGATAACCAAATTTGCCGAAAATAGATTATCATAGAAAACGGAAATTGTATCATAAAAAATGGAAATATCTACTTGAAAGTTGGTTAGATAAACAACTTTCCGAAAATAGATTATCATAGAAAGAAATTTGTATCATAAAAATGGGAAATATCTACTTTCCGGGAAAGTTGGTTAGATAACCAAATTTGCCGAAAATAGATTATCATAGAAACGAAATTTGTATCATAAAAAAATGAATCTGCTTTCGCGAAAGTTGGTTAGATAAACAACTTTCGAAAATAGATTATCATAGAAACAGAAATTTGTATCATAAAAATGGGAAATATCTACTTTCCGGGAAAGTTGGTTATCTACTTTGAAGTGGATAGATCTACTTTTGGGAAAGTAGATTATCGATTTTCGGGGAATAGATTTTCGAATTTTTGGGAAATATTACCTAATTTTGAAGTAGATTATCATAGAAAACGGAAATTTATCAAATGGGAAATATCTACTTTCCGGGAAAGTTGGTTAGATAACCAAATTTTTCGAAAATAG
>NW_024735716.1:0-14595 GCF_018991925.1 Homarus americanus | reverse complement strand
CTAGTCTTTATACATTGTACATACAAAACAGTCATCAACTGTTGTCATAGTCATATTGTAGGAACTAAACAGTGCATAATAATAGCCCAACCCACCAGCATAACAAGGACTTAGCGTGGATGACGTGGAAACCAAATGGATAAATTATACCAACACACACCACGGAAGCTCACCACCACTTCTTCCCCGAGAGTCCGTCAGATCTCACCAGCTGACTTGCCCTGGATCACCTCGGATCAAAGACTTATGCAACAGAGACAGAGCCTTTCATCTCAATGACCACATCCGCTAAGGTCCTTCGCAGCCGAGTCATCCGCGAAATACGCACTGCAAAAAGTCCACTACCCAACAAATTACAACACCTGAAGCAGACCAACATCAGTCAATGGTATGGTAAGCTTAAAGAACTCTGTGGACTAAACAATAAGACACACCCCTCCTTTCTTAGCCATCTCACTAATGTTGACGCAGCTGAGCAAACAAATAACCATTTCGCTACTATATGCCGAACCTCCACGGCTTGACACAACCACTCTCCACCTCACCTACCAGCCCCTTCCACTGACATAGTAGAAGAATTTGAAGTAGCAAAACGCCTGGACAAACTGAAATTAAAACGCTCTACCACCCCATTGACTTACCAATGAAACTCTTCAAGGAGTTCTCCCAGAGCTTACTAAACCCCTATGCTCCATCATCAATGCTTCTCTCAGCCAAGCCAGTTGCCCAGCTGACTGGAAGACCTCTTATATCACCAGTGCCCAAGTCAACCAGCCCCAATCGCCAAATCAGCTACGACCTATTGCAATCACCCCAATACCCAGCCTAATCTGTGAAATTTTGTGTTCGAATGGGCTTATGCTGATGTTGCAGGAGTCGTAGACCCTCAGCAATTTGGCAACATGAAAACTTCCTCCACCACTCACTGTCTTGTCAGCTTTCTCGATTACATATACCGCCATCGAGAAACGAAAAACGTCTGTAGCTGTCGCCTTCATGATTTCACTAAAGTGTTCGACCTAGTCGACCACAATATAATCATCAACAAAGCTATTGACCTCGGGCTTCGGAAGTCTTATACCGCCAACACCGTTCTAATCAGTGCCTAAGAAACCCCTGCTCGCTGGAAATATGTCGGCAACTCCACCATTGGGATCAGCGTCAGCAATTCTGCTCCCAACTATACCGCCCTTCAGGATTTATTGAGACAGTCTCAAAACTGGGCCACCAACAACATGTCACCATCAACCATACCAAGACCATGGTTATGCACATCAACCTCTCCTCCGACATTGTCCCACCTCCTTCCATTACTCTAGGTCCGAACACACTCCAGGTTGTAGATTCCACGAAGCTCTCGGCGTCACCATAGACAACAAACTAAATTGGAAACCACACGTCAGTGAAGTTATCAAATCCTCAGTTCCGTCTCCACCTCCTCCGCAGACTCAAGTCCTCAGGTTCCTGCACACAGGCTCCTCAGTGTTTACACATCATTCATACTTCCCAAGCTCACCTATGCCTCCCCCACCTGGTCTTTCTCCCTAAATGCCACACAACAGTAAACACCTAGAAAAAGTGCAAAGAGGGCATGCAAGATTATTCTCTCTTCCTACTCCACATATCAAGAAGTGCTCAACACTCTGACCCTTTCGACTCTCACTGACCATCACCACGACCTCATCTGCAAATTTGGTAAAAGCTTCTACACCATCCCACACGGCTCCTACTACCACCTGAGATCCCTTGTCCGGAATTGTTCATTTTCCCGACCACATCCAGCCCATACGTGCACGAACTGAACGCTATAAGAACAGCCAGTCCCAACCATTGTAAAATTATCAATAACTTGTAAATCAGTGTATTCACTCCCAGTAAACACTGCTCCTACACTGTCACTATGTTGGAAATGAACTGTAGTTTGAGCCTTTCACATCTAGTTATTATATGTCTTATTTGTGTCACTTTATTTACTTGTATATTATTTGTAATTCGTAACCCATTCCCCAAATATGTAACTGTATATTTTCAGCCTTCTGGCTGCCAAGCTCTTTCAATAAACCGTTAATTATTATTATTATTTATTATGCTTGGTGCCAACTCACTCAGGGGTGGCCACCAAACACACAGCAATACAGACACCCAACACCTAATACCCAGTAACACAGACACCCACCACCTAACACCAATGAAACAGATACCCAACACTTATCACCCAGCAATACAGCCACCCACCACCTAACACCCAGCAACACAGACACCAACCACCTAACACCCAATAAAACAGACACCCAACACCTACCACCCAGCAACATACAGACACCCACCACCAACACCCAAAACACAGACACCTAACACCCTGTAACACAGACACCCAACACCTAACACACCAAGCAACACAGACACCCACCACCTAACACCCAACAAAACAGACACCCACCACCTAACTCCCAGCAACACAGACACCCAACCACCTAACACCCAATAAAACAGACACCCAACACCTACCACTCAGCAATACAGACACCCACCCCTAACACCCAGCAACTCAGACACCCACCACCTAACACCCAGCAACACAGACACACAACACCTACCACCCAGAATCACAGACACCAAACCCTAACACCCAGCAACAAAGACACCCACCACCTAACACCCTATAAAACAGACACCCAACACCTACCACCCTGCAACACAGCCACCCAACACCTAACACCCAGCAACACAGACACCCACCACCTAACACCCAACAAAACAGACACCCAAAACCTACCACCCAGCAAGACAGACACCCATCACCTAACACCCAGCAACACAGACACCCAACACCTAACACCATCAACACAGACACCCAACACCTAACACCTGCCACACAGACACCTAACACGTAACACCCCAACACAGACACCCCACCACCTTACCCCCAATAAAACAGACACCCAACAACTAACACCCAGCAACAAGACACACCACCTAACACCCAATAAAACAGACACCCAACACCTACCACTCAGCAACAAAGACCACCACCACCTAACATCCTATAAAACAGACACCCAACACCTACCACCCAGCAACACAGGCACCCAACACCTAACACCCAGCAACACAGACACCCAACAACTAACATCAAAACAGACACCCAACATAACACCCAAACACAGACACCCCACACTAACCCCAGAAACACAGACACACCTAACACTCACCAACGCAGACACCCACCACCTAACACCCAATAAAACAGACACAACACCTAACACCCAGCAACACAGACACCCACCCTAACCCCCAATAAAACAGACACCCAACACCTAACACCAAGCACAGACACCCAACACTAACACCCAAAACCAGAAACACCACCTAACACCCAGAAACGCAGATACCCACCACCTAACACCCAATAAAACAGACACCTAACACCCTAACGCCAAACAACCAGAACCCGACCATGTAACACAAGAAAACAGACACCCAACACCTAAAACCCAGCAACACAACACCCACCACTAACACAATAAAACAATCACCCAACACCTAACACCCAGCAACACAGCCCAAACCTAACACCCTGTAACACAGATACCCATCCCAACACCGACAAACAACCCACCACCTAACACCCAGCAACACAGACACCCTCCATCCAACACCCATCAACACAGACACCCAACACCTAACAACCCTGCAACACAAACACCCAACACCTAACACCCAGCAACACAGACACATCACTTACACCCAAAAACACAGACACCCACCACCTTACACACAACACAGACACAACCACCTTTCCCAACCACCAACACCTATGCACCCAATAAACAGACACAACACACCTAACACCCAACAACCAGAACACCACCTAAACCCAATAAAACAAACCAAAAACCTAACACCCAGCAACACGAACACCTAACACCTGTACCACAGACACCCACCCCAACACCCAAGCAAACACAGCCCCACCCTAACACCCAGCAACAGAAATCCATCACTAACACCCATCAAAAGACACCCAACACCTAACAACTACAGCCACAGACAACCACCACCTAACACCCAATAAAACAGACACCCAAAACATACCACACAGCAACACAGACACCCATCACCCTAACACCCAGCACAGAGACCCAACACCTAACACCCAACAACCAGACGCCCACCACCTATCACCCAATAAAACAGACACCCACCACCTAATACAAACCAACACAGACAACCACCGCCCTAACCCCAATAAACAGACACACCACCTAATACCCAACAACACAGACACCCAACACCTAACACCCAGCAAAACAGACACCCACCTAACCAGCACCGCAGCACCACCACTAACACAAATAAAACAGACACCCAACACCTAACACAAATAAAACAATCCCAACACCTAACACCAACAACCCAGACACCCCACTAACACCCAACAAAACAGACACCCACCCTAACACCCTGCAACCTCACCCCACCCACCACCACTCAAAACAGACACCCAACACCAAACACACGCAACAGACACCCACCCCTAATACCCAGCACCAAACACCCACACCTAACACCCAATGAAACAGATACCACCTTATCACGCAATACAGACACCCACCACCTAACACTCAGCAACACAGACACCCAACACCTACCCAATAAAACAGACACCCAACACCTAACACCGGCAACACAGACACCCACCACCTAACAAATCAAAACAGACACCCAACACCTACCACCCAGCAACAAAGACACCCACCACCTAACACCCAACAAAACAGACACCCAACACCTACCACCCTGCAACACAGACACCCAACACCTAACACCCAGCAACACAGACACCCACCACCTAACCAATAAAACAGACACCCAAAACTCAACCACCCAGCAAGACAGACACCCATCACCTAACACCCAGCAAACACAGACACCCAACACCTAACACCCATCAACACAGACACCCAACACCTAACACCCTGCAACACAGACACCCAACACCTAACACCCAGCACACAGACACCCACCACCTACACCCAATAAACAGACACCCAACAACCACACCCAGCAACACAGACACCCACCACCTAACACCCAATAAACAGACACCCAACACCTACCAGCAAACAAACAACCACCTAACATCCTATAAAACAGACACCCAACACCTAACACCCAGCAACATAAGCACCCAACACCTAACACCCAGCAACACAGACACCCAACAACTAACACCCACAGACACCCAACACCTAACACCCAGCAACACAGACACCCAACACCTAACACCCAGAAACACAGACACCCACCACCTAACACCCAGCAACACAGACACCCACCACCTAACACCAATAAAACAGACACCAACACCTAACACCCAGCAACAGACACCCACCACCTAACCCCAATAAAACAGACACCCAACACCTAACACCAGCAACACAGACACCCAACACCTAACACCCAAAACACAGACACACACCACCTAACACCCAGAAACACAGATACCCACCACCTAACACCCAATAAAACAGACACCCAACACCCAACGCCACAGACACCACCATAACACCCAAGAAAACAGACACCCAACACCTAAACCCAGCAACACAAACACCCACCACCTAACACCCAATAAACAAACACCAACACCTAACACCCAGCACACAGACACCAAAACCTAACACCCTGTAACACAGATACCCATCACCCAACACCAAGCAACACACACCCACCACCTACACCCAGCAACACGACACCTCCATCCAACACCCATCAACACAGACACCCAACACCTAACAACCTGCAACACAAACACCCAACACCTAACACCCAGCAACACAGACACCATCACCTACACCCAAAAACACACAGACACCACCACCTACACCCAACAACACAGACACCAACCACCTTACCCAAAAACACAGACACCCACCACCTAACACCCAATAAAACAGACACCCAACACCAACACCCAGCAACACAGACACCCACCACCTAACACCCAATAAAACAAACACCAAAACCTAACACCCAGCAAACAGACACCCAACACCCACCACTGCAACACAGACACCCAACACCTAACACCAAGCAACACAGACACCCACCACCTAACACCCAGCAACACAAACTACTCACCTAACACCAGCATCAAAGACACCCAACACCTAACAACATCAAACACAGACACACCACCTAACACCCAATAAAACAGACACCCAAACATACCACCCAGCAACACAGACACCCATCACCTAACACCCAGCAACACAGACACCCAACACCTAACACCCAGCAACACAGACGCCACCACCTATCACCCAATAAACAGACACCCACCACCCAATACAAACCAACACAGACACCCACCACCTAACACCCAATAAACAGACACCCACCACCTAACACCCAGCAACACAGACACCCAACACCTAACACCCAACAAAACAGACACCCACCACCTAACAATCTGCAACATAGACACCACCACCTAACACCAACAAAAAACAATCACCCAACACCTAACACCAACAAAACACCACCAACACCCAACACCAAGCAACACAGACACCCACAACCAACACCCAACAAAACAGACACCCAACACCTAACACCCTGCAACATAGACACCCACCACCCAACACCAATAAAACAGACACCCAACACCTAACACACAGCAACACAGACACCCAACACCTAACACCCAGCAACACAAACACCCACCACCTAACACCCAATAAAACAGACACCCAACACTATCAACAGCACCCACCACCAACAGACACCAACAGCAACACCTAACAAGCAACCAGACACCCAACACCTAACACCAAGCAACACAGACACCCACCACCTAACACCCAACAAAACACACCACAACCTAACTCCCAGCAACACAGACACCCACCACCTAACACCCAGCAAAACACACACCCAACACCTACCACCCAGCACAGACACCCACACCTAACACCCAGCAACCCAGACACCCACCACCTAACACCCAGCAACACAGACACACAACACCACACCCAGAACACAGACACCCAACACCTAACACCCAGCAACACAGACACCCAACACCTAACACCCAACAACACAGACACCCAACACCTACCACCCAGCAATACAGACACCACCACCTAACACCCAGCAACAGACACCCATCACCTAACACCCAGCAACACAGACACCCAACACCTAACACCCAGCAACACAGACACCCACCACCTAACACCCAATAAACAGACACCCAACACCTACCACCCAGCAATACAGACACCCACCACCTAATACTCGCAACACAGACACCCCCACCAACACCCATAAACATACCAACCCACCACCAACACCCAGCAACACAGACACCCACCACTACCCAATAAAACAGACACCCAACACCTAACACCCAGCAACACAGACACCCACCACCTAACACCCAATAAACAGACACCCAACACCTAACACCAAGCAACACAGACACAAACACCAAGTAACACAGACACCCACCACCAACAATAAAAGATACAGCACCCAACACCTAAGCACAAAACACCAACACCAACACCCATACTAGACACCAACACATAACACCCAGCAATACAGACACCACCCACACCAGCAACACAGACACCAACACCTAACGCCCAGCAACACAGACACCCACCACCTAACACCCAGCAACACAGACACCCACCACCTAACACCCAGCAACACAGACACCCACCACCTAACACCCAATAAAACAGACACCCAACACCTACCACCCAGAATACAGACACCCACCACCTAATACCCGCAAACACAGACACCCACCACCTAACACCCAGCAACATACACACCCACCACCTAACACCCAGCAACACAGATGCCCACCACCTAACACCAATAAAACAGACACCCACCACCTAACACCCAGCAACACAGACACCCACCACCTAACACCAATAAAACAGACACCAACACCTAACACCCAGCAAACACAGACACCAACACCTAACACCCAACAAACAACACATAACCCACCACCCACTCAGCAACACAGACACCCACCACCCACGCAACAAGACAGACACAACACCCCACACCAAGCAACACAGACATCCACCACCTAACACCCATCAACACAGACACCCACCATCTTTCACCCAACACCACAGACACCTAAAACCTTACACACCCAGCAACACAGACACTCCTGCCAACAACCAATAAAACAGACACCCAACACCTAACACCGCAAAAACAGACACCAACACCTATTACCCAGCAACAGACACCATCACCTAACACCCATAACACAGACACCAACACTAACACCCAGAAATACAGACACCCACCACCAACACAGCAACACAGACACCCAACACCTAACACCAAGCAACACAGACACCCACCACCTAACACCCAATAAAACACACACCCATCACCTAACACCCAGCAACACAGACACCCACCACTACCCTATACTACAGACACCCACCACCTAATACCCAGCAGCACAGACACCCACCACCTAACACCCAATAAAACAGACACCCAACACCTAACACCCAGCAACACAGACACCCACCACCTAATACCCAATAAAACAGACACTAACACCTAACACCAAGCAACACAGACATCCACCACCTAACACCCAGCAACGCAGATACCCACCACCTAACACCAAATAAAACAGACACCTAACACCTAACACCAAGCAACACAGACACCCACCATGTAACACCCAAGAAAACAGACACCCAACACCTAACACCCAGCAACACAGACACCCACCACCTAACACCCAATACCACAGGATACCAAGACCTAACACCCAGCAAACACATACACCCACCACCTAACACCCAATAAAACAGACACCCAACACCCACCAACACAGACACCCACCACCTAACACCCAATAAAACAGACACCCAACACCTAACATCCAGCAAGACAGACACCCAACACCTTACACCCAACAACACAGATACCCATCACCTTACACCCAGCAACACAAACATCCACCACCTAACACCCATCAACACATAGACCCGCCATCTTTCACCCAACACCACAGACACCTACCACCTTACACCCAGCAACACAGACACCCACCACCTATCACCCAATAAAACAGACACCCAACACCTAACACCCAGCAACACAGACGCAACACCTCGCCACCCAGCAACAGACACCCATCACCTAACACCCAATAAAACAAACGCCCAACACCTAACACCCAGGAACTCAGACACCCACCACCTAACACCCAATAAAACAGACACCCAACACCTACCACCCAGCAACATAGACACCCACCACCTAACACCCAATAAAACAGACACCCAAAACCTACCACCCAGCAACACAGACACCCATCACCTAACACCCAGCAACACAGACACCCACCACATAACACCCAGCAACACAGACACAAAACACCTACCACCCAGCATCACAGACACCCAAAACCTAACAACCAGCAACACAGACACCCCCCACCTAACACCCAATAAAACAGACACCCAACACATAACACCCAGCAAAACACATTCCCACCACCCAATAAAACAGACACCCAATACATAACACCCAGCAACACAGACACCCACCACCTAACAACAAATATAACAGACATCCACCACCTAATACAAAGCAACACAGACACCCAATACCTAGCACCCTGCAACACAGACACCCACCACCTAACACCCAATAAAACAAACACCCAAGACCTAACACCCAGGAACACAGACACCCACCACCTAACACCCAATAAAACAAACACCCAAGACCTAACACCCAGGAACACAGACACCCAACACCTAACACCCAGCAAACACAGACACCCAACACCTAACTCTCAACAAGACAGACACCCCACACCACCTAACACCCAGCAACACAGACACCCACCACCAAACACCCAATAAAACAGATACCCACCACCTTAAACCCAACAACACAGACACCCACCACCTAACACCCAATAAAACAGACTCCCAACACCTAGCACTCAGCAACACAGTCACCCAACACCTAATACCCAGCAACAGACACACACCACCTAACACCCAATAAAACAAACACCCAACATCTAACACCCAGCAACTCTGACACCCAACACCTAACACCCTGCAAAACAGACACTCACCACCTAACACCAAGCATCACAGACACCCACCACCTAACACCCAATAAAACAGACACCCAACACCTAACACCCAGCAACACAGACACCCAACACCTAACACTCAATATAACAGACACCCGTCACCCTACGCCCAGCAACACAAACATCCACCACATAACACCCATCAACACAGACACCCTACATCTTTCACCCAAGAACACAGACACCCACCACCTTACACCCAGCAACACAGACACCCACCACCTAACACCGAGCAACACACACACCCACCACGTAACACCCAGCAACACAGACACCCACTATCAAGCACCCAATAAAACAGACACCCAACACCTACACCCAACCAATACAGACACCACCACCTAATACCTAGCAACACGAGACACCCACCACCTAACACCGAGCAACACACACACCCACCACCTAACACCCAACCCCAGACACCCACCACCTAACACCCAGCAACACAGACACCCAACACCTACCACCCTGCAACACAGACACCCAACACCTAACTCTCAGCAAGACAGACACCCACCACCTAACACCCAGCAACACAGACACCCTCCACCTAACACCCAATAAACGAGACACCTAACTCCTACCACCCAGCAATACAGACACCCACCACCTAGCACCCAATAAAACATACACCCAACACCTACCACCCAGCAACACAGACACCCACCACCTAACACCCTATACTACAGATACCCAAGACCTAACACCCAGCAACACATACACCCACCACCTAACATCCAATAAAATAGACACCCAACACCCACCAACACAGACACCCACCACCTAACACCCAATAAAACAGACACCCAACACCTAACACCCAGCAACACAGACACCCAACATCTTACACCCAACAACACAGTTACCCATCACCTTACACCCAGCAACACAAACATCCACCACCTAACACCCATCAACACATACACCCACCATCTTTCACCCAACACCACAGACACCTACCACCTTACACCCAGCAAGACAGACACCCCCCAGCTATCACCCAATAAAACAGACATCCAACACCTAACACCCAGCAACACAGACACCCAACACCTCATACCCAGTAACAGACACCCATCACCTAACACCCAGCAACACAGACACCCAACACCTAACACCCAGCAACACAGACACCCACCACCTAACACCCAATAAAACAGACACCCAACACCTACCACCCAGCAATTCAAATACCCATCACCTAATACCTAATGAAACAGACATCAAAACCCAACCACCCAGCAATACAGACACCCAACACCTAACACCCAGGTACACAGACACCCACCACCTAACACCCAATAAACAGACACCCAACACCTAACACCGAGCAACACACAAACCCACCACCTAACACCCAATAAAACAGATACCAAACCTAACACCCAAACACAGACACCCAACACCAACACCCACCAACAAAGACACCCACCAACAAAGACACCCACTACCTAACACCCAATAAAACAGACACCCAACCCCAACACCCAGCATCACAGACACCCACCACCACCCAACACCCTGTAACACCGACACCCAACACCTACCACACTGCAACAGAGACACCCACCACCTAACACCCAGCATCACACATACCCACCACCTAACACCCTGCAACAGACACCAACACATACCACCAGCAACACAGACACCCACCACCAACATCCAGCAACAACACAGACACCCACCACCTAACACCCTGCAACACAGACACCACCACCTAACACCAAGCAACACAGACACAAAACACCTAACACCAAGAAACACAGACACCCACCACCTAACACCCAGCAATACAGATACCCAACACCTAACACCCAGCACCACAAACACCCAACACCTAACACCCTATACTACAGACACCCAACACCTAACACCCAGCAATACAGACACCCACCACCTAACACCCAGCAACACAGACACCCAACACCTAACACCAAGCAACACAGACACCACCACCCACCCAATAAAACAGACACCAACACCTAACACCCAGCAACAGAGACACCCACCACCTAACACCCAGCAACACAGACACCCACCACCTACCCAAAAACAGACACCCAACACCTAACACCCAGCAATACAGACACCCACCACCTAACACCCAGGAACACAGACACCCACCACCAACACCCAACAAAACAGACACCACCCAACACCCAGCAACACAGACACCCACCACCTAACACTCAATATAACAGACACCCGTCACCCCTACGCCCAGCAACACAAACATCCACCACATAACACCCATCAACACAGACACCCAACACCTTTCACCCAAGAACACAGACACCCACCACCTTACACCCAGCAACACAGACACCCACCACCCACCGAGCAACACACACACCCACCACGTAACACCAGCAACACAGACACCCACCACCTAACACCCAATAAACAGACACCCACCACCTAACACCCAGCAACAGACACCCACCCACCCAGCAACACAGACACCCACCACCTAACACCCATTAAAACAGACACCCAACACCTAACACCCCTCAACGTAGACACCCACCACCTAACACCCTAAACATAGACACCCACCACCTAACACTCAATAAGACACCCATCACCTAACACCAAGCAACACAGACACAAAACACCCACGAAGCACACAGACACCCACCACCAAACACCCAATAAAACAGACACCAACACCTAACACCCAGCATCACAAACACCCAACAAAAACACCCTATACACTACAGACAGACACCCACCACCTAACACCCCACCCCAACACCAAGCAACACTGACACCCACCACCTAACACCCAATAAAACAGACACCCAACACCTAACACCAGCAACACAGACACCCACCACCTAACACCCAATAAAACACACACCCAAACCCTACCACCCAGCAACACAGACACCCACCACCTAACACCCTACACACAGACACCCAACACCTAACACCAATCAACACAGACACCAAAACAACCAATAAAAAAAAATACACCCAACACCTAAAACCCTGCAACATAGACACCACCACCTAACTCCCAATAAACAGACACCCAACACCTAACACCAGCAACACAGACACCAACACCTAATACCCAGCAACAGACACACACCACCTAACACCCAACACCTGACACCCAGCAACTCAGACACCAACACCTAACACCTGCAAACAGACACCCAACACCTAACACCAAGCATCACAGACACCCACTACCTAACACCCAATAAAACGGACACCCAACACCCAACACCCTGCAACATAGACACCCACCACCTAACACCTAATAAAACAGACACCCAACACCTAACACCGATCAACACAGACACCCACCACCTAATACCTAATAACAGACATCAAAAACCCAACAACCCAGCAATACAGACACCCAACACCTAACACCAGGTACAGACACCACCACCTAACACCCAACATAAAACAGACACCAACACCTAACACCGAGCAACACACAAACCCACCACCTAACACCCAATAAAACAGATACCAAAACCTAACACCAAGCAACACAGACACCAACACCTAACACCCACCAACAAAGACACCCACCAACAAAGACACCCACTACCTAACACCCAACAAAAACAGACACCCAACACCAACACCCAGCATCACAGACACCCACCACCTAACACCCTGTAACACCGACACCCAACACCTACCACACTGCAACAGAGACACCCACCACCTAACACCCAGCATCACACATACCCACCACCTAACACCCTGCAACACAGACACCCAACACCTACCACCCAGCAACACAGACACCAACCACCAACATCCAGCAACACAGACACCCACCACCTAACACCCTGCAACACAGACACCCACCACCTAACACCCAGCAAACAGACACCCACCACCTAACACCCAATAAAACAGACACACTATACCTAACACCAGCAACACACACCCAACACCTAACACCTGCAACAGACACCCACCACCTAACACCCAGCAACACAGACACCCAACACCTAACACCTGCAACACAGACACCCAACACCTAACTCTCAGCAAGACAGACACCCAACACCTAACACCCAACAACACAGACACCCACCACCTAACACCAACAAAACAGACACCCAACACCTAACACCAAGCAACACAGACAAAACACCAACACCAAGAAACACAGACACCCACCACCTAACACCCAGCAATATAGACACCCAACACCTAACACCCAGCAACACAGACACCAACACCTAACACCCTATACAACAGACACCCAACACATAACACCCAGCAATACAGACACCCAACCACCTAACACCCAGCAACACAGACACCCAACACCTAACACCCAGCAACACAGACACCCACCACCTAACACCCAATAAAACAGACACCCAACACCTAACACCCAGCAAAACAGACACTAGCACATGTAACGAACGAAGGCACATTGA
>NW_024735715.1:0-12892 GCF_018991925.1 Homarus americanus | reverse complement strand
AATTGAGTCGGCCTCCTGCAGTATCCCACTTTCTTATGTTCTTATGTTCTTATATATACCTGTGTTTTAATTAGTAGTGGATCATATATACTTGTGTTTTAATTAGTAGAGGATCATATATACCTGTGTTTTAATTAAGGTATATACATCTTCGACCATTGGGAAGTCTGTCTATAAAAAAACACACACAAAAACAGTGAATATTTTTCCTGTTTTGTTGTGAGTCCATCAGTTGTTTCCTCCCAACTGCTGCTTGACGCTCATCATGTAGACCTAATTCTCTCCTTCGCTCTACATACATACATACATACATACATACATACATACATACATACATACATACATATATTTTCCTCAGTGCTTACTTAACATTCAAAGTTCCAAAGCTCCTTATGCTTCCCCTGCCTCTTTGATCATCACCATGACTTCATCTGCACCATTCTCGACACCGGCTTCTTCCACCCGAGCTCCTCGTCCGCGAATTGCTGTTCGCACACAACCATCCAGTCTATTGTCGTCGTCATCATCATCATCATCATCATCATCATCATCATTATTACTTTAGTAAATATTGCAAACAAGTATTTTGAACACCATTAAACTTATGTTCATTTCTGGTGATCCACAATACAGTGGACCTCATTTAACGGACTATATGAAGAATAAAGTCCGTTAAATTGAGGCTCAGGTAAATATGAAACGTTCTTTTACGGATTTTTTGGAGGTAATTCGTTAAATCGAACCTCCCTCCAATTTTCTACCAGTATATATGAGCCTCTACTAAAAATTAAACACAGGTATATATGAGCTTCCTACCTAAAACACAGGTATATATGATCAGTACTAATTAAAAACACAGGTATATATTAGGGTGTGTGTCAATTTAGGGGTGAACTGGCTAAATTGAAAATCGAGAAGAAATAATTTGGTAACAAATTATTGTAGTCTTTAAGCATGCAAATAATATTCTGGCATAAATTTTTTTTTTTATAATAGAGTCCTACCACCATCAAGTAGTTTAAATGTACATATTTGTGAATTTAACACATAACCAACGTTTGCACACATGTTACTGTTTCTAAGTTTCTTATATTTTTATTATCCTTAGTCTGTTGAAAGTAACCAATGCCTTCTATACTCTCTCTCTTTGCTTTGGTTTCTTGCGTCATCAGTGAATCTATTGCTATTTGCGCTTTGATGTAACCTTCTCACGCCTCTCGTGGCTGTAAGCATAGCCCACTGCTTCTGTGACCATTTTCACACATCTCTCACACTTTTGAGTGTGGGAAGGCCCTTCAGCACCTGCATTGCAGTCCCTTTAAGGTTTCTCAATTCTTGGCTAGTTGAGCTTGTTGTCAATGGTGGCTCTAAAGACACCAAACTCAAGTCCAACCAGATTGTTGACAATTTGAAATTGGCATTGACGTTTATTAGAGAGACTTTCTTGAATAAAACGAACAGTCTCCCAACTAGTCGTCATCCTAATGCGTTCCTCTAATCTTTAGAATGACTTCTACAGCCTCGGTTCGGAGATTGGTACATTGACTGCAAAAGCATTGCTTGCAAACTGCTTCTGATCGAGGCATACCAAGCGGACAGCCTGCTTGCCCAGAGTAACACGATGTTCCTCACCTTCCTCTGTGTTCTAACTAGCTGCAATTGAAACAAAAGGTGATTGGGCCCATCCACCCACATAGGATTAAGTTTCACACACACACTAAACCACTGGGAAAGATAAGAAAACTCAATAATAAATTCAACAATTAACCTCTCAAATTCTTCCAGCACTTTGCCCTTCAATTCGTGTTTGGAAATCCAAATCCTGCAGAAACGAAAGAGCTGTAGTTAACCAACAGCTCATGACTGTGGAGTCCCAATCTCCAGAGAGCCAATGACTGAGGCACTTCTCCTGATCTTGGCAGCCACGATAAGCATGCGGATGATCTGTGCTGAGATCTTTGATGACTCCTTCGAACCTGGAAGGGAGGCCAACTTCGACCTTTGGAAAGGTTGTATTTATTTCTGGTGTGTTGCTTCATCCAGCATGATGCCAAGGGGACCCTCGGCCACTTGTTGTTGCTCTTTGTAGGACCCTCAAGTTCCTGGATGAGATGTGAAAAGTAGCTTCCATACTGTATCTTCAAGTCTTCTTCCTGATTTTTTCTCTAAATGCGTCATTACACCTGCCATCCAATTCACTGCAGTTGAATCTCACCAACAGCCTGCAGTGAACACCTCCTGAACCCAACATAAAATATGATCCCAGCAATGACCTCTGCATGTTTTCAACACCAGCCTTCGGTTCAGGAACCAAGTGAAACATAAAACCGACCACCAGGCTCAGAACAGACAGAGTAGTGTTCGCTGCTGATGAGACCTGGAAACTTTCTGTTCCTCCTCTACTTCTAGCAAAACTTTTGTGTCATCTATTCTTCCATCAAACAAAAGACAGGAGAGCCCTCCCTCGCTTAAATCTTTTTCATGCTGATCAGATATTTCCTTCATTATTTTTTCTTGTGCTCTTCTAATTTTATTATGATCTATCACTAAAGATACATCCTCTCGGCTGATGAGGCCTGCATCTATCCAAGCGGCAGTTGCAATTTCTGCAGCCTCACGAAGTCCAGCATGGTGGCGAATACTAGCTAAAGCAATGTTTGAAATATTTCTTGTGTTGTATTTCATTTTCTTTGGTAAAGGTTCAGATGGCTCTTTGGAACTATCATCTGATGTTGCTTCCTGTTCATCAGAAGAACTATCAAAGAAGTGATAAACATCTTGACACAGCTCTTCCTCTCTTTGGATGGCTTCTTCACTCTTCATTTTCTTCTTTTGTTCCCTCTCGGATTTGTTCTCTCTTCTTGGCATTAGCAATCTGCTTCTTTGTTTCTGAATAATCTATTGAACCCATTTGCATACTTCCTTGGCCTTCTGCCTTTGTCCTCTGTGCCTTTATAAATTCAAGCTCTAAAACAGGGATCTTCTTTTCACGAGGACAACCACAATCAATGTGGGAATTATTTTCTCTCTTACCTGAGTGAGAACAGTTGGATTCAGAACATAATTGTATGGATCATTTGCAGGTCAAAATGTCAAACAGAGTATCAAGTGTGTGCAGAAATTCATTTTTCCTGGCCAAGTTTCCTTTACCAAGTGATGTTTCAACTGCTTTGTGCCATAATTTCGTTAGTTTTAGCTCAATAGTTCGACACTGATAAATCACAGGTGGTTTGAATAGTGCATTAGCTTTTGTCCATTGATGCAGAAGAGGGACTATCATGTCATTTATGAGTTCTTTATCTGTATAGTTCCTTCTGTCCTTTGCATTTTTTTCTCGAAGGAGTAACCCTAATCTTAGCATGTCTCTCACTGTTGGAAGTTCTGATACAGGAAGCTCCTTCCCTTACCAACTAGCAGGCTCAAGTGGGTTGACAACTGACTTCTTGTCTTCAATTTTGACATCTTCACACTATCTGACAAATAGAAAAATATTTCAATGTTTCATAATTCAATTGTTGTTTCAAAAAATATCAATTTGTTTATCAAAAATGCTGTAACAGAAATAACATAATTTCTTAGAACACAATGTTTTATACAATGATATAAGTAACTGCGACAATCAATATGCCCTACTTACAATAATTAAAATGTAGAATTCGTCTGGTAGAGTAGGTGCAAGTGCAATGAGAGCAAACCACCGTCTATGATATCTAGAAGGAGAGTGAGCCGGGCGCCTTATCCTCAAGCTTGGTACAAGTCAAAACAAGAATTAAACTGTCCCACACGGAGAGCCTGTTCATGTTCATGTTCTGACATGCATATTGTACACAAGCTATAGAACCATAAAATACTCCATAATCCATATGCTTACATGAGATTAGTTAATATCAAGTGAATAATTCTAATCAAGTCTCATTAATTTGTTGAAATACAGTACTGATATTTGAAACTTTAAGGTATAATTGATGTAGGTGAGGGTTATTTCAATTCATTTTTGTTTGCTAATCTCAAGTTTAGACATAAAGAGGCACAATATTTTGACTACCAAATTTGATTTTT
Organism: Homarus americanus; assembly: GCF_018991925.1. Taxonomy (NCBI): domain Eukaryota; kingdom Metazoa; phylum Arthropoda; class Malacostraca; order Decapoda; family Nephropidae; genus Homarus; species Homarus americanus. Next base: position 8,833 of record NW_024735715.1, on the reverse strand, counting down.
AACATGTTGACAAAATTGACACACCCTAGTATATATGAGCCTCTACTAATTAAAACACAGGTATATATGATCCACTACTAATTAAAACACAGGTATATATATGTGTGGTGCTCTATAACGTGAATTAGATTATATATTAAAACAACAAATTAGACCAGCGATTTACCAAAAGCTTTTATGAATATATCAAAGTAAAAATGTTGTCAAAATATTAAAAAAAAAAATAATTCTTACTTACACACGAAGCATCATCAAAAGGTATTATAACTTTGCGTACATGGAGTACATTGTGTTGTTTTTGTTTTCCTTTGTTTTCTTGGAGCAAAATCTATATTTACTTGTTCAAGGTTTAGTAAAATTTTTTTTTTTTTGGGTGGACGACTGAAGAAAAGTTTACGAATTTTACTCCTGGGGTCTTATAGGTCTTGTGTCTTGGATTGTGGGTCTCGAGTCTCGTTTTTTTATAATGAGGTCTCGGGTCTTTGCTCTCGGGTGTTAGGTCTCAGGTCTTAGGTCTCGGGTCTCGTTTCTCAAATCTCGGATCTCAGGTCACTTAACATTTCCCTTAACAGTGAATCCAACTTTGAGATGAATGGACACACGAAAAATCCCCTTACTAAGAGGATCAAAGACTTGGTCATGAGGGAGTCTTCATCTCCTGCAGGCCCCGAGGTGGTAGACTCCTGCAGGCCCCGAGGTGGTAGACTCCTATAGGCCTCGATCTTCCTCGTCCTGCCTCGACCTGCACATCAAAGCCATGGCAAATGACTCTTTAAATAGGCAGAGAATTTATGTGACGTATGTTAATATGGGGGGAAATAACTAGGAAGTCTCTCGTTAATGAGGTTATGAGGGAGAGTGAGGGAGGGAGGGAGGAGAGTGAGGGAGGGAGTGGGTGGGTGGGGAAGGAGGGAGCAGGGAGTGAGGCAGGAGGGAAGGAGGGAGGGACAGATATAGACAGTCCGAGAGAGACAGACAGACAAATAAAGACAGAGAGACAGACATACAGAGCGGGGTAGAAAGACAGAGAGAAGACAGTAAAAATACTTGGGAAAGAATCATATAAAAAGAGACGAACAGGAACAAAGAAATATAAGATGAAAGACAGAGAGAGGGAGAGAGAGAGAGAGACCGCCCAAAGAGAGATAGAGAGAGAAAGAGACCAGAAAGAAACAACAGAAAGAAATTAAAGAAAGAAAGAAAATATAGAGAAGGGAAAACAAGAGAGGTGAAAAATTGGCGAACACAAAAGTAATCGAGAGGAGGAAACAGGAAAAGGGAAACATACAAGACGACTCGACTATATATATATATTTTTTTTCCTAAGGGGTCGGGTCGGGTTTTTATGTCGGGTCGTATTTTGGGGTCGGGTTATTTTCGCATTTTTTGTGTGTATTTTTATTATGGTGGGGTCGTTTTGGGGTCGAGTCGTTTTTGGAGTCGAATCGTTTTGAGGGGGTCTGGTAGTTTGTATTGGCTCGAGTCGTTTTTTTTTGTCTGGTCGTCTTTGGGGTCTAGCGTTTTAGGGTCTATTCGTTTTTAGGATCTAGTCGGTTTTTAGGCTCTAGATGTTTTAGGATCTAGTCGTTTTGGGGTCTAGTCGTTTTAGGATCTAGTCGTTTTAGGAATGTGGTCTGTTTTTAGCTCTAGTCGTTTTAGGGTCTAGTTAAGAGGATACATGTATTCTCTTAGCGTGTGTCTCAAGAGGTCCCTCACCGTACAGAGGACAAGGAAGGCCCAGTAGCAGTCCAGCCCAAAGGACACTCTCTCTTGCAGGTGCTTATGAGGTGTGCAGTGTGAGAGGCGAAAGGCTGTGAAGAACCAAGCACCTGAATATTAGACACCCTAGTTTATTTCTTATCTGATAGTTAAAACACCCCGCTGGTACCAGGAGAGAGTTAGGTTAGGTTAGGTTAGGTTTTTGTGAGGTGGAGTAAGATTAGGTTAGGTTAATTGAGGTTAGGTTAGGTTTGATGAGATTAGATTTAGGTTGAATTTAGGTTAGGTTTGAATAGGTTAAGTTAGCGTTAGGTTAGCATTAGGTTAGGTTAGCGTTAAGTTAGGTTATCGTTAGGTTAGATTAGGGTTACGGTGTTTAATCATAAGGTGAATTAAGCTGGGGTGTCTAATCTTCACGTGATTTGTCATCTGTGTTACCAGGCGCCTTTATCGTAGCTGTAAACAAACGCTGTAAACAAAAGCATCTCAGAGTGAATTAAATTACAAGTTTCCTCTCACGTGTAAAAGAAAAACTAGATGTTCCTCGGCTTAAACTTTGAGACGTCAGTAACAGTCTCAATCCAACATTAAGAAAGATTACTGAAAAACATAGTGAAAAGGTGATTAAGTTGAGGGTGTTATTACAGAAATATACCGAGACTTGTTTACTTAGAGATGGAAAGTAATGTTGATGTGGGAGTGTAAAGGTGTTGTGTTAAGTGTGTTGTAAGTGCTATGTGTGTTTATTAATGATGAGTGTGTTTATAGGTGTTAGGTGTGTTTATAAGTGTTAAGTGTGTTTATAAGTGTTAAGTGTGTTTAACCAATAAAAATATTCGGAAGTATATAAGGTAATATTTTATAAAGTGTTAAGTGTGTTTATTAATGTTAAAGTGTGTTTATTAATGTTAAGTGTGTTTATAAATTATTATTAAGTGTGTTTAGTAACGTTAAGTGTGTTTATAAAGGTTTAAGTATATATATAGTATATTACTTGAGGTTTGAGAGAGGAGAATTAGCCATGATAGTTAAGTGTAAGGTGTCGTAAGTTAAGGGTATTATAAAATATGTCATGAGTGTGTTGTATGTTTAAGTGTTTAAAGCATCAGGTGATAATATAGCAGTCAAAATAGGCCTGCTTAGTGTTTAAATCAACAAATGAAAGTAACCATAAAGAGTCAAATGAGCTGCTTAGTGTTTAAATCAGCAGGTGAAGTAACCACAGAGTCAATAAGGCCTTAGTGTTTAAGCATCAGGTGAGAAGTAATGCATAAGAGTCAAATGGTAGTGTTTAAATCAACAGGTTAAGTAACCATGAGAGTCAAATAGGCTTGTGTTTATTTTCTAGATGATGAAAATATTTGCAACAAAAATCGTCATAAGCTGGGAAAAATTGGAATAAAAACAACACGGATCTCTGATATTTTTTATTTACTGTTTTGGCGGAGTATGGAAAACAAAAACAACAACAACAACAACAACAGCTTAAGACATAACGAAAACAGTGTATAAGAAGATTGGTGTGGAGAGAGAGAGGAGAGGAGGGGGTGTAGAGGAGAGAACACAAGGGGGAGGAGAGAGATATAAAAGAGGGGGCTAGGGGAGGAGATGTGTAGAAAAAGCGTGTGAGGGGGAGGGAGAAGCGTGAGGAGGGAATCGTGGGGAAGAAGTAGTAGTAATAGTTATGAATGGGGGTGAGCCAAGTCCGTAGACTTGCTAGTGATAAGATTAGTGTGAGGAAGAAGCGTGAGAGAGAGGAAGCGTCAGGGGGAAGGGGTGTAAGGGGGAAGAAGCGTGGGGAGGAAGCGTGAGGGAAGAAGTGTGAGGAAGAAGCGTGAGGGGGAAGCGTGAGGAGAATCGTGAGGAAGAAGTGGCAATGGATTCAGATGAGGGGTGGGGCACGTAGACTTGCTGGTGTGTCTGGGTCAGTGTGAGGAAGAAGCGTGAGAGAGAGAGCGTGAGGAAGAGTGTGAGGGGAAGAAGCGTGTGAGGGAGGAGAAGCATGAGGGAGGGAGGCGTGAGGGGGGCGTGGGGAGGAAGCGTGAGGGAGGAAGCGTGAGGGGGGGCGTGAGGGGGGAATCAGTGAAGAAGTAGTAGTAGTTGGATAGAGGAATTGAGCCAAGTCAAATATAGACTTGCTAGGCTAATAAATTAGTGTGAGGAAGAAGCGTGAGAGAGGCGTGAGGAAGTGTGAGGGAAAGAAGCGTGTGGGGAGAGGAAGCGTGAGGGGAAAGCGTGTGGGGGAGGAAGCATGAGGGAGGAAGCGTGAGGGAGGAAAGCGTGAGGGAGGAGGCGTGTGGGGAGGAAAGCTGTGGGGGGGGCGTGAGGAAAAGTAGTAGTAGATTCTAGGATAGCAGGGGTGAGCCAGAGTCTGTGGAGCTTGCCTGGTGGGTGGTGTGAGGGGGAAGAAGCGTGAGAGGCGTGAGGAGGGAGGTGTGAGGGAAGCGTGAGGAGGAGGCGGCGTGAGGGAGGGAGGTGTGAGGGGAGAGAAGTGGTAGTGATGGAATGAGGGGTGAGCCAAGTCCGTAGACTTGCCTAGTGATGATAAATCAATGAGGAAGAAGCGTGAGAGAGAGAGGCGTGAAAAGGGAAGAAGTGTGAGAAGAAGCGTGAGAGAGAGAGGAAGCGTGAGGAAGAAGCGTGAGAGAGAGGAAGCGTGAGGAGAAAGAAGTGTGTGGGGGGGAAGAAGTAGTGAGGGAGGAAGCGTGAGGGAGAGGGAAGTGTGAGGGAAGAGAAGTGAAGTAGTTGAATGAGGGGTGAGAGGAGCCAAGTCCATGAGCTTGCTAGTAAATGGGTGTGGTGTGAGGGGAAGAAGCTGTGAGAGAGGGAAGCGTGAGGGGGAAGAAGTGTGAGGGAAGAAGCGTATGAGGAGGGGAAGGCATGGGGGAGGGAGCGTGAGGGGGAAAAGTGAGGAGGGAAGCGTGAGGGAGGGAGGCTTGAAAGAGAAGTGTGAGGGGAAGAGGGGAATGTGAGGAAGAAGTAGTAGTAGTTGAATGAGGGTGAGCCAAGTCCAGACTTGCTAGTGATAGATTAGTGTGAGGGAAGAAGGTGAGAGAGGAAGCGTGAGGGAGGAAGTGTGAGGGAAGGCGTGAGGGAGGAAGGGGAGGGGGAAGGAGGGAGGAAGCATGAGGGAGGAAGGTGAGGGAGGAAGGGAGGGGAGGAAGCGTGGGGAGGAAGCGTGAGGGGGGAAGCGTGAGGGAAGAAGTAGTAGTAGTTGAATGAGGGTGAGCCAAGTCTGTGGTTCTTAGTGATAGATTAGTGAGGGAAGAAGCGGAGAGAGGAAGCGTGAGGGAGGAAGTGTGAGGAAGAAGCGTGAGGAGGAAGCGTGAGGAGGAAGTGAGGGGAAGAAGTGTAGTAGTTGAATGAGGGTGAGCCAAGTCTGTAGACTTGCTGGTGATAGATTAGTAGGGAAGAAGGGGAGAGAGGAAGGAGGGAAGAAGTGTGAGGGAAGAAGCGTGAGAGGAGGGAAGGGAGGAAGAAGGTGAGAGAGGAAGCGTGAGGGAAGAAGTGTGAGGGAAGAAGCGTGAGAGGGAGGAAGGTGAGGAGGAAGTGTGAGGGAAGAAGTAGTAGTAGTTGAATGAGGGTGAGCCAAGTCCGTAGACTTGCTAGTGATAGATTAGTGTGGAGGAAGAAGGAGAGAGGAAGCGAGGGAAGAAGTGGTGAGGGAAGAAGCGTGGAGGGAGGAAGCATGAGGGAGGAAGTGTGAGGGGGGAAGTGAGGGAAGCGTGAGGGAGGAAGGGAGGGGGGAAGTGAGGGAGGAAGTGTGAGGAAGAAGTAGTAGTAGTTGAATGAGGGTGAGCCAAGTCCGTAGACTTGCTGGTGATAGATTAGTGTGGAGAAGAAGCGGAGAGAGGAAGGGAGGGAAGAAGTGAGGAAGAAGGTGAGGGGAGGAAGTGAGGGGGGAAGGTGTGGAGGAAGCTATGAGGGAGGAAGCGAGGGAGGAAGCGTGAGGGAGGGAAGGTGTGGGGAGGAAGTGAGGGGGGGGAAGCGTGAGGAAGAAGTAGTAGTTGAATGAGGGTTGGGGCCAAGTCCGTAGACGTGCTAGTGATAGATTAGTGTGAGGGAAGAAGCGTGGAGAGAGAGGAAGCGTGAGGGAGGAAGTGTGAGGGAAGAAGCGTGAGGGAGGAAGGAGGAGGAAGTGTGAGGAAGAAGTAGTAGTAGGAATGAGGGTGGAGCCAAGTCCGTAGACTTGGGGTGATAGATAGAGGGAAGAAGAGAGAGAAGGTGAGGGAAGAGGTGAGGGAAGGAAGCGTGAGGGAGGAAGGTGGAGGGAGGAAGGGAGGAGGAAGGAGAGGAAGCTGAGGAGGAAGGGAGGGAGGAAGCGTGAGGGAGGAAGAGGAAGGGAGGGGGGGGGAAGGTGAGGGGGAAGGGAGGGGAGGAAGCGTGAGGAGGAAGTGTGAAGGAAGAAGGTGTGAGGGAGGAAGCGTGAGGGAGGAAGCGTGAGAGGAAGCGAGGGAGGAAGCGCAGGGAGGAGGCGTGAAGGAAGAAGCGTGAGGGAAGAAGTGTGAGGGAGGAAGCGTGAAGGAGGAAGCGGAGGGGAGGAAGCGTGAGGGGAGGAAGCGTGAGGAGAAGGAGGGAGGGGGGGAGGAGGGGGGAGGAAGAGGAGGAAGGGGGAACGAGGAAGGTGAAGGAATAAGTGGAGGGAGGAAGGGAGGGGAGAGAGAGGAAGCGTGAGGGAAGAAGCGCAAGGGAGGAAGCGTGAGGGAGGAAGCATGAAGGAAGAAGCGTGAGGGAGGAATCGTGAGGGAAGAAGCGTGGAGGGGAGGAAGCGGAGAGGAAGGGAAGGGAAGAAGCGTGTGGAGGGAAGAAGTGTGGGAGGAGGAAGCGTGAGGGAGGAAGCGTGAGGGAGGAAGCGCAAGGGAGGAAGCGTGAACGAGGAAGCGTAAAGGAATAAGCGTGAGGGAGGAATCGTGAGGAAGCGTGACGGAGGAAGCGTGAAGGAAGAAGCGTGAGGGAGGAAGCGTGAGGGAGGAAGCGTGAAGGAGGAAGCGTGAGGGTAAGAAGCGTGAGGGAAGAAGCGTGAGGCAAAACGACACACTCCTTGTATACAAATTACACTTGACACAAAGACGCTCTGAAAAACAACCTTCACTTCCTCCTCCTCCTCCTGTTATAAAAAGAAAAATAAGAAAATGTTGAGTTTTTCTTAATTTCTTGGCTGAGAGATGAGGTGAGGTACTTAGCTCTAGTTCCTGGTAGACATAGGTACGGGTGAGGTACTTGTGTATAGTTCATAGTATCTATAGGTACAGGTGACGTACTTGTGTTTAGTTCCTAGTATCTATAGGTACAGGTGAGGTACTTGTGTATAGTTCATAGTAATTTAAGGTACAGTAGCTACAGTAAATAAGGGATACAAGAAAATTAATAACGTAACTCCTAAGAACAAAAAACTGATAATAAAAGAGAGAGAAACAGAAAATAAGATGAAAATATAACAGAGAAAAAGGTAAAAGGGTTTACTAGATAGGCAGACTAACAACACGGCAATTGGTTGGTAGTTGAGAGAGTGTGTGTGTGTGTGTGTGGTGCTCTGAAATGGTGGTGAAAAAAGATGGTCAGGCAGCAAGTATTTGGAGGGGGAAAGACGCTGTTCTGAGATGAGACGAGGCGAGTTACTTGTGGGAATTAGAGATGGATCTGTCCTGAAGTGCTTCCCTTCCTTCCCTCCCTTCCTTCCCCTCCTTCCTTCCCTCGTTCCTTCCCTCCTTCCTTCCCCCTCCATCCTTACCCCTCTTCCTAAAAAAAAAAAAAAAGTTTGAAAATTTTGATTCCTCCTTCCTTCCCTTCCTTCCTTCCCCAGCTAATGATCAAACATCCTATTGCTTGACTGAGGATTTTTAGATTAGATTAGATTAGGTTAGGGTATGTTATTTGAGGTTAGGTCAGGTTATTTGAGGTTAGGTCAGGTTATTTGAGGTTAGGTTAGGTTAGGGTATGTTATTTGAGGTTAGGTCAGGTTATTTGAGGTTAGGTCAGGTTATTTGAGGTTAGGTCAGGTTTTTTGAGGTTAGGTCAGGTTATTTGAGGTTAGGTTAGGTTAGGGTATGTTATTTGAGGTTAGGTCAGGTTATTTGAGGTTAGGTCAGGTTATTTGAGGTTAGGTCAGGTTATTTGAGGTTAGGTTAGGTTAGGTTAGGTTAGGTTAGGTTATTTTTTGTTAGATTAGGTTAGGTTACTATTCTTTCTTTACCACGTGACTGACACCCTTAGCTGACTCGTAATGCACTGCAGTAGAAACAGGAGCACTTAATGTAATGAACAGCGCTGATGAAACAAACAAAAATGCAAAAAGAAAAAAACGCCTGGTAGAGTGTGTGTGTGTGTGTGTGTGTGTGTGTGTGTGTGTGTGTGTGTGTGTGTGTGTGTGTGTGTGTGTGTGTGTGTGTGTGTGTGTGTGTGTTTTGGTGTGACCTGGGTGAGACAAAAGGCACGTATTTGTCAATCTATTTTTGGTTATTGTAGAGTGTTGTGTGTGGCCGGTGGTGGTCAGTGATAAGTGTGTGTGTGTGTGTGTGTGTGTGTGTGTGTGTGTGTGTGTGTGTGTGTGTGTGAGTGCGTGTGTGGTGGGGATGATTAATAAATAGTAAACCAAACTCTACAGACAATATAATTAGATGGAATAATTAATAAAGGAAAAAGAACGAGAGAGAAAGAAGGAAAAAGTGGCCAGAATTTATGTGGTTTTATGTTTTATGAACTCCGGAGCGGAATTAAATTAAGCTGCTGCCTTGACACACACGCGCGCGGACACACACATAGACACACACACACACACACACACACACACACACACACACACACACACACACACACACACACACACACACACACACACACACACACACACACACACACACATACACACACACACACACACACACACATACACACACGCACACACACACACACACACACACACGTGCACGAACTGATCGCTATAAGAACAGCCCAGTCCCAACCATTGTAAAATTATCAATAACTTGTAAAAATCAGTGTATTCACCCCAGTAAACACTGCTCCTACACTGTCACTATGTTGAAATGAACTGTAGTTTGAGCTTTTTCCCATCTAGTTATTATATGTCAGCAATACGTAACCGAACGAAGCATGA
>NW_024735714.1:0-40197 GCF_018991925.1 Homarus americanus | reverse complement strand
AAACAAGCTCGAGACATCATCATTCATAATCAACAGACTTAAAATAATTCAACATAATGTACTGACCTGGACAACACCAAAAGCTCACGAATTATACAACATATATCGTACCCTAGACCCAGACGTCATCATATTAAATTCTCACGGCAGGGTAATTCAAATAAAATCAAGATATTCAATTACACAGTATACCAAAAAAAAAAACAGCCAAAATCCGTTATAAGATGGAATAGCCATAGCAATTAAAAGAAGTATAAAACATAAAGTCCGTGATACATTTCAAGAAAACTTTCTGGCAATTGAAATTAACAGCACAACGGGTCTAATCATAATCGGCACCTGCTACCTCCCTCCAAGACGACATATCTTTCCAATAGCAGACATGCTCAGATTGATGAGGAGGAACATACCTGCATACTTTTTGGGCGATCTCAACGCTAGACACCGCACACTAGGACACCATACCAACAACGCAGTAGGCCAGGTCCTGAACACACTAGTGAGCCACGGCAACGTGGTACACCTCGGACCGGAATTCCCCACGTACATTAGAGCAGGCCACACAGGATACCCAGATATCGTGTTAACAAATCAACACCACCACCTAAACATACTACTCGAACCCGGGCCAATATCCACTAGTGATCATCTCCCTATCATAGCCACACTCCCCACAGCCCCAATACAGATCCCGGCCAGACTAAGGTTCAACTATAACCGGGCTAACTGGGAAAACTTCAAACAAGAATTAAATAAACCCGCAACCCATACATTTACACAACGGGCATACTTCTCTAATAGACCAATCACTGGATATATGGTATGAGCACGTCAGCCAGGCCATGGAACACAACATACCCAAGACCACTCACCGAACATTACCACACCCTCAATACTCACACCAATCAAGAATCATACAGACACAATTTAGCAACCTAATTAAACTAATCACACAACAAGGGTGGACACCAGAACACAGAAGGATATACAACATGTTACACGAACAGTTAAAAAACATCTCAAAAGAAGCATACAACAGGAACTGGCAGAAGCTGATTTCAGAAACGGAAGGAAACTACCACAAACCGAACCAGTTCTGGCAAAAAATAAAGCACTTAATGGGAACCTCCAGCAACGAGTCAAATTAACAGATCCAACCGAACAAGAACCGGTATTTAGATCTTTCTGGAGTAAGATCTTTCAAATAACCAACGAAGAAAACTTAAACATTTGCATGGCATGACCACAGAGAGGGAAGTATCCAACCACATGTCGCAAATAACCCATATCTGGCAACCGAGCCCCACGATCGACTTGAATACACTGGATGACATGTCGCCACTAATCAAACCAATCACGGTTGACGAAATAGTAAGAACACTCAACAGTTTTAAGAACAAGGCTCCTGGAGACAGTAAAATAAATAAACTCATCTTACAGCAATTGCCAAACAACATGGTACTTCTAATAAGAAATATATTCAATGCTTCCATAGCTTCAGGCCACTACCCAAAGAAATTTAAGACAGCAATTATCAGACTGATACCAAAACCAGGAAAAGACCCCACAGCAGTAGCAAACTACAGACCAATCTCTCTATTAGAAACTCCGGGAAAAATTTTGGAAAAAATAATTAACCACCGATTAAGAACACACCTGGAACTAGAATACAAATACAAACCTAGACAACACGGATTTAGGAAACACAGAGGAACAAACACAGCCATAGCCCTTATATACGAAAGTATAGCAAACGCAATGCATAATAGAGAACAGTGCAATATAGTTTTAAGGGAAGTGGCAAAAGCGTTCGATAATGTCTGGCACTTGGGACTTAAATATAAAATAACCAATCAAGAACTCCCTAACAACTTCACCTCTCTACTGTGTAATTTCTTAGACAATAGAGAAGCACACATTATAATAGGCAATCACAAAGGCCCAAGCTTCAGACTTTATAATGGAGTACCACAAGGAAGTAACTTATCCCCAACTCTTTACACAATCTACACTTCAGACATGCCGCCATCAATTCACGGTGAATACATTGCATATGCTGATGATGTCACCCAGATCATCCGCCATCCAGGCAAGGCCAAACAGTTGATGGCAATAAAAACAGCTCGTGCCATAATACAAATCAATAATTACAAGAAGAAATGGAAAATAAAAACTAATACACAGAAACTGAAAATCATACACATTTCAAGGATAAACCCAGCACCAATCACAGTAAACAACGAAGAAATACAATACTCAAACGAAGGAAAAATACTGGGGCTAACAATAACAAGAACAGGAATAAATAAACACATAACAGAGCGTAATAGACTAGCCCAAATACAGCTTACAAAATTAAGAAGATTCGGCAAAATGGAAGAGAAAATACAACTACATCTATTTAAAGCACTTGTCCGCCCCCATCTTGAATACCCGCCAATACCATTAAACAGATCGGCCTTACCAACCAATTAAAACTCCAGGCAACACAAAACAAAGCCATCCGCAGAGCACAGGCAGTATGGTACAAACTAGAAGTCATGGAAGACGAAATATATAACCGACTAAAAACAGAGGACACCACAAGATCACACAACTGGTGGCCAAAAAGCCTTCTCCATAACCCTCAAGAGTTAGAACTATTGTACACTAAACAGTAAACAAAAGATGAGAGTATTCTACTAGTTACCCCAAGGACCTAGTAGACCTCTCCAACTAACATAATTATATACCACAGCATAAATAACTTCTTGACTCCAGTCACACTTAATCTTCGTCCATATTATTAAACAACGTCTTGACGCCAGTCATACCTTATTTTCGAAAATAATATTAAAGATAAAAGATGAGAGTATTCGACTAGTTACACAAGGACCTAGTAGACCTCTCCAACTAACACAATAACAAACAACCCCTTGCTAGCTAGCTTAGCCCCCCCCCCCTGTTCCCTTGAGCTCGGGCGACGTCTTAGTGGGGCCTTCACCACAGCCAATCAAATCGTCTCTGCTAGGTGGATAGCCCACCTGCTCTTATTCTCTACTACTTTATTTCCCGTTTCATAACTTTCCTTCTACCTTACCTCTTCTCTCCCTTCCCATGGCAAACCATTGCCATTTTATCTCCATTATCATCATCATCACTATCATCATCATCATCATCATCCTGCTCCTTCCTCTGTCATCTTCCCCGCTCTGCCTTTCGCTACCAACAACTTTTTAGGAGCTTCTAAACTTGGAACAGACGACTCGAGACGGATGAGGACGACGGACGAGGGAACAGACACAGCTGATACAGCTAGACCTTGGACCTCTTCCACTGTCCCATTGCCCCTGAAAAACACACATCTGACATTCCAGTCTCTCCATCTGACAAATCTGTTGGTTCAATCGACATATTGGGCCTCTCCTACAGTATCGGACCTCCCTTAGGAACCCCGAACACTGCTGAGGGGCCTGGTGTGAAGAGAGAATCATCAGTGAGTTTTCAGACCTTTTTCTACCACTCTAATTCTTCTCTTCCGTGCCGTGAAAGGACCTACTCCCCTGTCAGTTGACGTACAGGGGAGTATTCTTCTGGAAACGCCCTCTGTTCCCACACCTTGTTAGAGCGTGTTAGTGTGAAGGGTAGAGGGTAAGCACAGCCTGCCGATTTACCTGGGGACCTCTGTGATAGTGCAGAGTCTCCCCTAAGTGAGGGCCGCAGGAAATTAGTGACATCTGTTAGGGGAGATCTCCATAAATCTCCACTCAGGACGTACTAACATGCCCTCCATAAAAGTTAAAGCAGACTGCACCCTCCAACAATGCTCAGACCTGGCCTCACTCATCTTCCAGCTAACCTCGATTTTTCAGGTCCGATCTTTCGTAAATGATGATATAATCAAAACCTTCCTCCTGACTGATGAAGATGCTGACAAATTCCACTCCCCAGCAGTGAGTAAGAAACTCAAAGATAATGGCTTCACGGTCCTCAGCTCAACTGAGTACCGTGCAAAATGCACCCTGATATGCAGGAAAGTCATCCCTCCTATCCTAGAAAACCCTAATCTCCTCACTGAACTGAACTCTCACAACACTAACCAAATGACATCAGCAACCCGGATGGGAACCCTTCCCATGCTTAAAATTACCACAGCTACACTAACAGATGCCATTGCATTAAAATCACTAGGCATAAAAATCAGCAACAACATCATCCCCTCACATGACATAGAATTCCAACACTTCATCAAGATTCACCAATGCTACAACTGTTATCAATTCAAACACAACACCAACCAGTGCAAAATCATACAAACATGCTCCAAGTGTGCCAATAAAGGCCACTCCTACCGAAATTGCATGGCCACGGAAACAAAATGCAGTAACTGTGAAGACCCACACTCTGCCATTAGCAATAAATGTCAAACCAGATTAGACAACAGCACAACACCACTCCCTCCCCGCCGACCCTCACCTCCCACAGCACCACCTCCACCTCCCCATCACTCACTCCCTACACCAACGACCCACCCTACCCGCACTTGCTGGACCAACAACCTGATCGCCCCACCCCCACCCCCCCACACTGACGCTAAAATCACTATCATATACATTTAGCACACACCCTAAGCAACGGAAACACGTCGCTTTTCCTGAAACTAGCAATTGAAGGTTTGAAGGCCAACGGCCTCCCTACCATGCACATTCCTGATTCCTTCAGAACCGGACCCGACCTCACCTTCCCCACTGCCCCCATCTCCGACCGGACCTTCACCACCCCCAACCCCCAGACCATCATGCTGGCTCCCCCACCCCCCAGAGAAACCACTACAATCCCCCTCCGCCCCTCCACTTCGGCCATGCCCACACCGGACTTATCTCACCAATCTACCATTACCTCACCCTCCAACATGCCCCTCCCACCCTCCAGAGTAATCAGTCCAAAACCTCCCGGCCCCTCCTCCTCGACCTTGCCTACACCTGACTTTTCTCACTTGACTACCATGAGCTCCCGGACCACAGACACCCAGACCAAACTCAATCCTCCCCGAACACCTCAGACACCCAAAAAGAAAATGGCAGTCCATACCCCCACAGACTTAGTAGTACGGACCCCTAGATCTAAGAGGAAGAACACCTCTCCCCTCTCTCCCTACACACCTGACAGCAAAAGAATTATACAATACACACATCCATCAAAATCTATAACCAAAATAAATCTATTCGGCACTTCCTCAAAGGAAACAGAAAACAACCCCGACACGAACCTAGCACACTCCCCTCTCTCCCCCAACCCCCCGCACACAGGCACGTCATCGCCCATCCCTCACCTACATATACCACAGACAGACCATGATCACAGTCACCAGACAACATAGATCTCATCCCTGCACCCCAGAATCTCAATCTCATGTAAGTAACCAAGAACAAACAAGACACACCCAAACTAACATGATCACCATTATGCAATTCAACTGTATCATTCAAACAGACATGTCATGTCTCTCCTCCTACAAGAACACAACCCACACATTCTCCTCCTCAACTCAACATACACAAACACCAAAATCAAGCACTCCGGCTACACAAGCAGACAATCACCCCACGAACTACACGAGGGCGTTGCAATCCTCATCAGATCCTCCATCAAACACGAATTCATCACCGACTTTGCCTTCAAACACTTCGTGGCCGCCAAGATCGACACTCAACACGGACAGATAATCATTTGTACAACATACTCAAGACCAAACACACTTATTCCCTTCACAGACCTAAACTCCATCTTCAACAACACACACCTACCTGTAATACTGATGGCCGACCTTAATGCACACCACACCGCATTCCAACACAACCGCATCGACCCCCATGGCCAACAACCTTCACCACATTGGACCTTTCTTCCCCACATTCTACTCTGCTCACGGCAAAGGCACATCAGACATCGTCATCACTAACACTCCTGCCCTCCAATTCCAACACTACATTACACCCGGCCCCCTATCAGGCTCAGGCCACATACCCATCGCTCTTCACCTCTCCAACAATCCCATCCTCCTCTCAACACCCACACCTCAACACGCAGATTGGAATGCCTTCCAAACCACACTCTCTGAACAACAATACACACTCAACCTCGAACACCAACCCACTAGGATGATTGAGGAAACCTGGACACACCTTTTCAACACTATCACCGCCATAGCAGATACCCACATTCCTAAACACCGGTTCAAGAAAAAATACTCCTTCACACCCTCCATAAGAACTCAACGCCTACTTCACTGCTACAGGACACGATTTGAACTAAACAAACTTAACCTAGCACCAGTTTCCACAGACATCTCCACACTAAGAACACACATCATCCATAGCCTCCGTCAAGATCATGAGGTTCACTGGGCAAAACTTGTAGAGGCTGCCCAGGAACACAGAACACATAACCCCCGAGAATTTTGGCAAAGGATCGCCAAGCTGAAAGGAACTGCAAAACCCCCCTTTGATCACCTGCTAGTAAATGGTAGGAAAATCAATGAGCCAGCCGACCTAGCACAAACACTAAAACAACACTGGGAACACATTTTCCACCCACACCCCCCCACACAACAAAGGTACATCTTAAACCACATAAACAACATCACCACACACATGCAAACACTTCACGACAGAACAACTCCTGACAACACAATAGATACCTCCACTCTCACACATGACCACACCCTCACTGCTCCTTTCACCCCAACAGAAGTCGCACAAGCACTGGACAAAACCAAAAAGAAAACACCAGGTGACAGCAATATTGGTCAAGCAATCCTGAAGCACCTGCCCCGAGAAACAATCACAGCCATTACATACCTCTACAACACCTAACTGGCTACAGGATACTTCCCAAAGCTCTTTAAGACAGCCACAGCCGTCATGATACCTAAACCAAACAAAAACCCAACAGATCCTCAAAACTACAGACCGATCAGCATACTAGAGGTCTTAGGCAAAACTTTTGAAAGACTATACAACACCCGCCTCAGATACCACCTTGAAGATGAACAACTACTGTCCTACAAGCAGTTCGGCTTCAGAGCACACCACTCAACTCAAGACGCACTCAATAGAATCACAAACTACCTCCACATGAACAAAGATGCATACAAGATAGCACTCATTACAAAAGACGTACAAAAAGCCTTCGACACAGTTTGGCACGATGGATTAAAGTACAAGATATGCACCAATTTTAACCTCCCTCAAAAATCACAACAATTACTATGTAACTTCCTAACAGACAGAAAAATGAGGATAAAAGTCACACCTGCCTACTCTGACCACTTCACACTGCATGCAGGAGTCCCACAAGGATCAGTCCTGTCCCCAACACTATACATTCTTTACACAAACGACTTACCCGACCCCTTACACATCGACTCTCTGACAATACAGTACGCCGACGATGTAACCCAACTAGTCAGACACAGAACTCTTGATCACCTAACAGACAAAGAACACAGGGAACTCGAACAAGTAACACAATGGGAACTCCGATGGCGAATACAAACCAACCCGAACAAAGCTCAAATCACCTACTTCGGCACCAAAAGACGACAACCACGTCACATTTACCTAAACCCCTACATCGCCTACCCTTCACCTATAACTATCAAACGAACAAACACAATCCTAGGAGTCACATTCAACGACACCCTCACCATGACACTACACACCAATATGAAGGCTTTGATCGCAAACAAAACACTCGGGAATATATACAGATTCAGAACCGCATCAATCAAAACCAAAACACACCTATTCAAAGCCCTCATACGCCCACTATTGACTTATGCACCTAACACACTCCAGCTAGCACCACCATCAAGCGCCAAGAAACTTCAAGTCATACAAAACAAAGCACTAAGATTCATCCATAACACACACTGGTCATCCTTCACCCGAAATAGTCATCTACATGAACTCAGCTCCGTCCCCCCACTTAACATCTACTGGAGACAACTAGGTGACAAACAAATAGAATCACTCCTCACTACTTACCCTCAATGGCAGGATTATTTCGACAACATCATACTCCCACGCAGATTCAGAGACAGAAATCCCTCCATACTAAACAGACCAAACACTCCCCTCCCACCTCCCTTGTATTAATAACTTCCCTATAACCACAC
Source organism: Homarus americanus (assembly GCF_018991925.1). Taxonomy (NCBI): domain Eukaryota; kingdom Metazoa; phylum Arthropoda; class Malacostraca; order Decapoda; family Nephropidae; genus Homarus; species Homarus americanus. The sequence continues at coordinate 32,039 of NW_024735714.1, read as the reverse complement.
CCAAAAAAATTTCCCCCCAAATTAAACCTAACCTCTCCTTAACCCTCACCCAACGATTCCCACCCCCTTCACTCCAAACCCCACGCCACCTACTCAAACTCAAGACCACTCCGACAAAAAAAAAATAAAACTAACCCACTCAACCTGCACTAACACTCCCCCCCCAAACAAAAGAAAAGAAAAGACCCTAACAATCCCCCCAAAATAAAAACCTAACATACCCAGCCGTTACTAGCAATCCCACACAAAATAAAAAATAACCATTCTACCGTTAACTAACCACACCCTATCACTCCTCCCAAAATAAAAACCTAACTTACCCAGCCGTTACTAGCAATCCCACACAAAATAAAAAATAACCATTCTACCATTAACTAACCACACCCTATCACTCCTCCCAAAACAAATACCTAACTTACCCATCCCATACTAACTCGGATGACATGTACGTTTCCCTTAGCCAATAAGGTCGGGGAGAGTTCCACAGTGCCTGTACGCAAGCCCTCTCCCTCAAGAATGTTACCTAATAAAAACGGTACCAAATTGCAGACGACATTGAACGCCTCCTTTAGCCAATAAGGTCGGGGAGGGGTGCAATGTACCTGTACACAAACCCTCTCCCTCAAGAATGGGGCCAGAACTCACAATACCTGCAAGAGCCTACCGCAATTGCAGAAGTCCTTTACTAGCCAAAGGGAAGAAAGAATGCAATGATTAACCCAACTCTGCCAACTACTAACAAAACCTACAATCCTCCCAAAAGAAAAACTTAACCCACCCAACCTTACTCACAATCCCTCCTATAAAAAAAAAAAAAAATGCTAACTCTCCATCCAATCACTAATCAACACCTTCAATCCTCCCAAAAGAAAAACTTAACCCACCCAATCTTACTCACAATCCTCCAAAAAAAAAAAAAAAAAAAAAAAACCTAACTCACTATCCAATCACTAATCAACACCTTCAATCCTCCCAAAGAAAAACTTAATATACCCGACCTTTCTAACAAGCCCCTTCGACCCTCCTAAAAAAAAAAAAAAAAAAACCTATGACTCAATACAACTATTCATTAGCAACACAAATCATATCACACCTAAGGAATCCTTCCATACTATAAATTAACCCAACAACCTCCAAAGCCCCCCTCTCCTCTCCTCGCCTCCCCTCTCCCTCCCCCTCCCCCCTCCTCCCGACAACCGAACCATACCTGACCTTATATCAATTATCCTAACCCTCCCCCTCTCCCCTTACTACATTTCCACGCAAACGCATACACACTCACACAACAACCCCCCCGAAGCAAAAAAGTAATTCACCTCAACTCAACATACAACCTCCACCCCCGCCAATCCCCAAACACAAACTCCCCCACCCCCGCCAGACAAAGCCTCTCATAACACCACAACTCTCCAAAACCAAATCAAACATACCCAACCTCTATACCAGCCACTGTCAACATTATCGACCTAACTCAAGACTGAAACCAAACAACCTATATCTCACTCTCATCTCCGTTCACAATTTGACAAAGCTCAAATCTGTCCCCTGCTATTACTAAATAACTCTCCTACGATACACTCATCCTTCCTTACTACGAATACTTTGACATTTCAAGCTCAAAGATTCAAAACTCTTCCTCCAACTCTCTCCATTTCTCTCTGACATAGCTGAAAGACCCACAACTCTCAGAAACAAATTAAAACATACCCAACGTCTGTGACATCCAATTCTCAATAAAATCGACCTAACTCAAGACTGAAACCATTCAGCCTATATCTCATTCTCGTCTCCGTTCATAATTTGACAAAAAAGCTCAAATCTGTCTGCTGCTATTACTAAAAACTCTCCTACGATACGCTCATCCTTCCTTACTATGAATACTTTGACATTTCAAGCTCAAAGATTCAAAAACCCTTCCTCCAACTCGCTCCGTTCCTCTTTGACATAGCTCAAAGACTTTACCTTCATCTTTATCCAAACAACCCTACGACTAGCAAAATTTCTATATTTTCACCTTCTCTGTTTGCTTTGATCGTGTGTGCCTGTGCGTCCGTCCACTTGCGTTTCTCGGCTTGCGCCGCCGCCGTGGCGGGGCGGTTCTTCCTACGCTCTGCCAACACTGCCCGAGCTAAGACGACAATCAGAACACCTGCGTTGGCCCTTTGCTTGCTCGGACCTGCTCCCGCCCTCCCTCTGCCTCGTCCTGATTGTTGTTGTTGTTGCACCCTCAGGGCATTTTGCCTACCCCCTCACGCAAGCGGTGTTTAGCCACTGCACCTGTTCTCTCCTTCTAAAATTCACTTCCATCCTCCCTTTATTCTTCCTCTGAACCTCCTTCCCCCCTGTCACTAGCATTTTTCTTTCTTCTTCTGATACAACATCAGTGAGTCGCCAGTCGCAGTCGGGAGCAGTCGCAATCAGGAGCAGTAGAAGTCAGAGCGAAGTGGAAGCCGGAGAAGGAACAGTCACAGCTGATTGGCTAGACATTGGACCTATCCCACCTTCCCACGTACCCTGGAAAACCCAAGCTCCTAACCGCCATTTTCCTACTGACAATTCTGTTGATTCAATCAACACATTGAGCCTCTCCTACAGTATCGGACCTCCCTTAGGAACCCCGAATGCTGCTGAGGGGCTTGGTGTGAAGAGAGAGTCGGCAGTGAGTTTTCAGACCTTTTTCTTCTACTCTAATCCTTCTCTTCCGTGCCGTGAAAGGACCTATTCCCCTGTCAGCTGACGTACAGGGGAGTATTCGTCTGGAAACGCCCTCTGTCCCCACACCTCGCTAGTGCGTGTTTGTGTGAAGGGTGGAGGGACAGCACAGCCTGCCGATTCGCCTGGGGACCCCTGTGATAGTGCAGGGCCTCCCCTACGTGAGGGGCGCAGGAAATTAGGGACTGTTAGGGGAGATCTCCATAAATCTCCAAATCAAACAGGTAACATGCCTTCAATTAAAATCAAAGTGGACCGTACCATCCAACCGTGCACCGACCTCGCCTCACTTATTTTCCAGCTGACATGTATATTTCAGATCCGTTCCTTCACCAATGACGACATTGTCAAAATATTTGTACAAACTGATGAAGATGCCGACCTATTCCACTCCCCAGCAGTGAACAATAGACTGAGGGACAATGGCCTAACGGTCCTCAGTTCACCCGAATACCGCGCAAAATGCACCCTCATATGTAGGAAAGTCATTCCTCAGATCCTTGACAACCCTAACCTATTGACAGAACTCAACTCACAAAACACCCCCCAAATGACATATGCAGCCCGGATGGGAACTCTCCCCATGTTAAAAATCACTACGGCTACTCAAACTGACGCCATCAAATTAAAATCATACGGAATTAAAATCGGCAGCAATATCATCCCCTCAAGAGACATTGAATTTCAACATTACATACAGGTACACCAATGTTTTAATTGCTATCAATTCGGGCACAACACCAACCGTTGCAGTAATACAATAACCTGCTCAAAGTGTGCCAATCAAGGCCACTCATACCGAAACTGCACTGCCACGGTAACAAAATGCTGCAACTGCAAAGGCCCTCACGCTGCCATCAGCAACAAGTGCAAAATTAGACTCGACAATAGCACAACACCACTCCCTCCCCGCCGATCACCTCCTACAGCACCACCTCCACCTCCCCACCACTCACTCCCTACTGCCTCGGCCCTCCCCACCCGCACTTGCTGGACCAACAACGTGACCGCCCCCCCACCCTCCTCCGACATGGACGCAAAAATCACCACCATCATACTTCTGGCACATACCCTAAGCAACGGAAACAGGTCTCTTTTTCTGAAACTGGCAATTGATGGTTTGAGGGAGAACGGCCTCCCTACCATACACATTCCTGATTCCTTCAGAACCGGTCCCGACCTCATCTTCCCCACTGCCCCCATCCCCGACCGGACCAGCATGCCACCCCCTCCCCCCAGAGAAGCCACTGCAATCTCCCTCCGCCCCTCCACTTCTGCCATGCCCACACCTGACTTATCTCACCAACCTACTGTTACCTCACCCCCCGGAGTAATCAGTCGAAAACCTCCCGACCCCTCCACCTTGACCTTGCCTACACCTGACTTTTCCCACACGACTACGATGAACTCCCGAACCTCCAAACTCCGAACCAAACCCAATCTTCCCCTAACACCTCAGACTCCCAAGAATAAAATGGCTGCCCATCCCCCCACTGAAATGGTGGTCAAGACCACTAGGCCTAAGAGGAAAAACACCTCCCCCCTTTCTTCCTACACACCTGACTGCAAAAGAATTATAAAATACACACATCCAACTAAATCTATAATTAAAGTAAATCTATTCGGCACTACCCCAAAGAAAACAGGAAACAACCCCGACACGAACCTAGCACACTCCACTCCTCTTCCCGACTCCCCGACACACACAGTCACGTAACCGCCCATCCCTCACCTACATACACCTCACTCAGACCTCGCTCACAGTCACTCGACAAGTTAGACCTCATCTCTGCACCCCAGAATTTCAATCTCATATAAGTAACAAATTATACAACATGATCACCATTATGCAATACAACTGTAGAGCATATCACTCAAACAGACATGCCATCTCTCTCCTCATACAAGAACACAACCCAGACATCCTCCTCCTCAACTCAATATGCACAGACACCAAAATCAAGCACTTCGGCTACACAAGCAGACAATCACCCCACGAACTATTCGAGGGCGTTGCAATCCTCATCAGATCCTCCATGAAACACGAATTCATCACCAACTTTGCCTTCAAACACTTCATGGCCGCCAAGATCTACACTCAACACGGACAGATTATCATCTGCACAACATACTCAAGACCTAACTCGCGTATCCCATTCACAGACCTAAACTCCATCTTTAACAACTCACACCTACCTGTAATACTAATGGCCGACCTCAATGCACACCACACCGCATTCCAACACAACCGCATCGACCCCCATGGCCAACAACTACACGCTTTGGTCACTCACAAAAACCTTCACCACATTGGCCCTTTCTTCCCCACATTCTACGCTGCTCACGGCAAAGGCACTCCAGACATCGTCATCACCAACACCCCTGCCCTCCAATTCCAACACTACATCACTCCCGGCCCCCTATCAGGCTCAGACCACATTCCCATCACTCTTCACCTCTCCAACAATCCCATCCTCCTCCCAGCAACCTCACCTCAATACCAGTATCAACACGCAGATTGGGATGCCTTCAAGAAAACACTCTCTGAACAACAATACACTCTCAACCTCGAACACCAACCCACTAGGATGATTGAGGAAACCTGGACACACCTTTTCAACACTATCACCGCCATAGCAGATACCCACATTCCTAAACACCGGTTCAAGAAAAAATACTCCTTCACACCCTCCATAAGAACTCAACGCCTACTTCACTGCTACAGGACACGATTCGAACTAAACAAACTTAACCTAGCACCAGTTTCCACAGACATCTCCACACTAAGAACACACATCATCCATAGCCTCCGTCAAGATCATGAGGTTCACTGGGCAAAACTCGTAGAGGCTGCCCAAGAACACAGAACACATAACCCCCGAGAATTTTGGCAAAGGATCGCCAGGCTGAAAGGAACTGCGAAACTCCCCTTTGATCACCTGCTAGTAAATGGTAGGAAAATCAATGAGCCAGCCGAGGTAGCACAAACACTAAAACAACACTGGGAACACATTTTCCACCCACACCCCCCCACACAACAAAGGTACATCTTAAACCACATAAACAACATCACCACACACATGCAAACACTTCACGACAGAACAACTCCTGACAACACTATAGATACCTCCACTCTCACACAGGACCACACCCTCACTGCTCCTTTCACCCCAACAGAAGTCGCACAAGCACTGGACAAAACCAAAAAGAAAACTCCAGGTGACAGCAATATTGGTCAAGCAATCCTGAAGCACCTGCCCCGAGAAACAATCACAGCCATTACATACCTCTACAACACCCAACTGGCTACAGGATACTTCCCAAAGCTCTTTAAGACAGCCACAGCCGTCATGATACCTAAACCAAACAAAAACCCAACAGATCCTCAAAACTACAGACCGATCAGCATACTAGAAGTCTTAGGCAAAACTTTTGAAAGACTATACAACACCCGCCTCAGATACCACCTTGAAGATGAACAACTACTGTCCTACAAGCAGTTCGGCTTCAGAGCACACCACTCAACTCAAGACGCACTCAATATAATCACAAACTACCTCCACATGAACAAAGATGCATACAAGATAGCACTCATTACAAAAGACGTACAAAAAGCCTTCGACACAGTTTGGCACGATGGATTAAAGTACAAGATATGCACCAATTTTAACCTCCCTCAAAAATCACAACAATTACTATGTAACTTCCTAACAGACAGAAAAATGAGGATAAAAGTCACACCTGCCTACTCTGACCACTTCACACTGCATGCAGGAGTCCCACAAGGATCAGTCCTGTCCCCAACACTATACATTCTTTACACAAACGACTTACCCGACCCCTTACACATCGACTCTCTGACAATACAGTACGCCGACGATGTAACCCAACTAGTCAGACACAGAACTCTTGATCACCTAACAGACAAAGCTAACAGGGAACTCGAACAAGTTACACAATGGGAACTCCGATGGCGAATACAAACCAACCCGAACAAAGCACAAATCACCTACTTCGGCACCAAAAGACGACAACCACGTCACATTTACCTAAACCCCTACATCGCCTACCCTTCACCTATAACTATCAAACGAACAAACACAATCCTAGGAGTCACATTCAACAACACCCTCACCATGACACTACACACCAATATGAAGGCTTTGATCGCAAAGAAAACACTCGGGAATATATACAGATTCAGAACCGCATCAATCAAAACCAAAACACACCTATTCAAAGCCCTCATACGCCCACTATTGACTTATGCACCTAACACACTCCAGCTAGCACCACCATCAAGCGCCAAGAAACTTCAAGTCATTCAAAACAAAGCACTAAGATTCATCCATAACACACACTGGTCATCCTTCACCCGAAATAGTCATTTACATGAACTCAGCTCCGTCCCCCCACTTAACATCTACTGGAGACAACTAGGTGACAAACAAATAGAATCACTCCTCACTAATTACCCTCAATGGGAGGATTATTTCGACAACATCATACTCCCACGCAGATTCAGAGACAGAAATCCCTCCATACTAAACAGACCAAACACTCCCCTCCCACCTCCCTTGTATTAATAACTTCCCTATAACCACACCCAACAATTTCCCCCCAAATTAAACCTAACCTCTCCTTAACCCTCACCCAACGATTCCCCCCCCCCCTTCACTCCAAACCCCGCCACCTACTCAAACTCAAGACCACTCGACAAAAAAAAAAAAAAAAAAACTAACCCACTCACCTGCACTAACACTCCCCCCCCAAACAAAAGAAAAGAAAAGACCCTAACAATCCCCCCAAAATAAAAACCTAACATACCCAGCCGTTACTAGCAATCCCACACAAAATAAAAAATAACCATTCTACCGTTAACTAACCACACCCTATCACTCCTCCCAAAATAAAAACCTAACTTACCCAGCCGTTACTAGCAATCCCACACAAAATAAAAAATAACCATTCTACCATTAACTAACCACACCCTATCACTCCTCCCAAAACAAATACCTAACTTACCCATCCCATACTAACTCGGATGACATGTACGTTTCCCTTAGCCAATAAGGTCGGGGAGAGTTCCACAGTGCCTGTACGCAAGCCCTCTCCCTCAAGAATGTTACCTAATAAAAACGGTACCAAATTGCAGACGACATTGAACGCCTCCTTTAGCCAATAAGGTCGGGGAGGGGTGCAATGTACCTGTACACAAACCCTCTCCCTCAAGAATGGGGCCAGAACTCACAATACCTGCAAGAGCCTACCGCAATTGCAGAAGTCCTTTACTAGCCAAAGGGAAGAAAGAATGCAATGATTAACCCAACTCTGCCAACTACTAACAAAACCTACAATCCTCCCAAAAGAAAAACTTAACCCACCCAACCTTACTCACAATCCCTCCTATAAAAAAAAAAAAAAATGCTAACTCTCCATCCAATCACTAATCAACACCTTCAATCCTCCCAAAAGAAAAACTTAACCCACCAATCTTACTCACAATCCTCCAAAAAAAAAAAAAAAAAAAAAAAAAAAAAAAAAAAACCTAACTCACTATCCAATCACTAATCAATACCTACAATCCTCCCAAAACAAAAACTTAATATACCCGACCTTTCTAACAAGCCCCTTCGACCCTCCTAAAAAAAAAAAAACACATATGACTCAATACAACTATTCATTAGCAACACAAATCATATCACACCTAAGAAATCCTTCCATACTATAAATTAACCCAAGAACCTCCAAAGCCCCCCTCTCCTCCCTCGCCTCCCCTCTCCTCTCCTCTCCTCCCCCCTCCTCCCGACAACCGAACCATACCTGACCTTATATCAATTATCCTAACCCTCCCCCTCTCCCCTTACTACATTTCCACGCAAACGCATACACACTCACACAACAACCCCCCCGAAGCAAAAAAGTAATTCACCTCAACTCAACATACAACCTCCACCCCCGCCAATCCCCAAACACAAACTCCCCCACCCCCGCCAGACAAAGCCTCTCATAACACCACAACTCTCCAAAACCAAATCAAACATACCCAACCTCTATACCAGCCACTGTCAACATTATCGACCTAACTCAAGACTGAAACCAAACAACCTATATCTCACTCTCATCTCCGTTCACAATTTGACAAAGCTCAAATCTGTCCCCTGCTATTACTAAATAACTCTCCTACGATACACTCATCCTTCCTTACTACGAATACTTTGACATTTCAAGCTCAAAGATTCAAAACTCTTCCTCCAACTCTCTCCATTTCTCTCTGACATAGCTGAAAGACCCACAACTCTCAGAAACAAATTAAAACATACCCAACGTCTGTGACATCAAATTCTCAATAAAATCGACCTAACTCAAGACTGAAACCATTCAGCCTATATCTCATTCTCGTCTCCGTTCATAATTTGACAAAAAAGCTCAAATCTGTCTGCTGCTATTACTAAAAACTCTCCTACGATACGCTCATCCTTCCTTACTATGAATACTTTGACATTTCAAGCTCAAAGATTCAAAAACCCTTCCTCCAACTCGCTCCGTTCCTCTTTGACATAGCTCAAAGACTTTACCTTCATCTTTATCCAAACAACCCTACGACTAGCAAAATTTCTATATTTTCACCTTCTCTGTTTGCTTTGATCGTGTGTGCCTGTGCGTCCGTCCACTTGCGTTTCTCGGCTTGCGCCGCCGCCGTGGCGGGGCGGTTCTTCCTACGCTCTGCCAACACTGCCCGAGCTCAGACGACAATCAGAACACCCGCGTTGGCCCTTTGCTTGCTCGGACCTGCTCCCGCCCTCCCTCTGCCTCGTCCTGATTGTTGTTGTTGTTGCACCCTCAGGGCATTTTGCCTACCCCCTCACGCAAGCGGTGTTTAGCCACTGCACCTGTTCTCTCCTTCTAAAATTCACTTCCATCCTCCCTTTATTCTTCCTCTGAACCTCCTTCCCCCCTGTCACTAGCATTTTTCTTTCTTTCTTTTCTAGTATAACAAAGTCCCCTGATGGAGTGGCAAGGCCCTTGATCGAAGTATAACAAAAGGCCGGCCCTGATCAGGTAACAAGTCCTTATCAGCATAACAAAGACCTGATGGGTATAACAAAAGTCCCTGATCGAGGAAAACAAAGCCCCCCCTAATCGAGTATAACAAAGTCCCCTGATCGAGTATAACAAAGTCCCCTGATCGAGCATAACAAAGACCCCTGGTCGAGTATAACAAAGTCACCTCATTGAGTATAACAAAGTCCCCTGGTTGAGTATAACAAAGCCCCGTGATCGAGTATAACAAAGTCGTCTGATCGAGTATACCAAATTCCCCTGATCGAGTATAACAAAGGCCCCGGGTTGAGTATAACAAAGCCTTCTGACTGAGTATAGCAAAGTCCTCTGATCGAGTATAACACATCCCCTGATCGTGTATGACAAAGTTACCTGGTGGAGCAAAAGAAAGCCCCCCTGACCGAATAATACAAATTCCCCTGATCAAGTATAACAAAGTCCCCTGGTCGAGTATAACAAAGTCCCCTGGTCGAGTATAACCAAGGCCCCTGATCGAGAATAACAAAGTCCCCTGATCGCATATAACTAAGTCCCCTTATCGAGCATAACAAAGGCCCCTGGTCGAGCATAACAAAGCCCCCCGGACCGAATAATACAAAGTCCCCTGAACAAGTATAACAAAGCCCCCCTAATAGAGTATAACAAAGTCCCCTGATCGAGTATAACAAAGTCCCCTGATCGAGCATAACAAAGACCCCTGGTCGAGTATAACAAAGTCACCTGATCGAGTATAACAAAGTACCCTGGTTGAGTATAACAAAGCCCCCTGATCGAGTATAACAAAGTCCTCTGATCGAGTATACCAAATTCTCATGATCGAGTAAAACAAAGGCCCCGGGTTGAGTATAACAAAGCCTCCTGACTGAGTATAACAAAGTGCCCTGATCGAGTATAACACATCCCCTGATCGTGTATAACAAAGTTACCTGGTGGAGCATAAGAAAGCCCACCTGACCGAATAATACAAAGTCCCCTGATCAAGTATAACAAAGTCCCCTGATCGAAAATAACAAAGTCCCCTGGTCGAGTATAACAAAGGCCTTTAATGGAGAATAACAAAGACCCTGATGGAGTATAACAAAGTCCCCTGATCGAGGAAAAGAAAGCCCCCCTTAATCGAATATAACAAAGTCCCCTTATCGAGCATAACAAAGGCCCCTGGTCGAGCATACCAAAGTCCCCTGGTCGAGTATAACAAATTCCCCTGATCAAGTATAACAAAGTCCCCTGGTCGAGTATAACAAAGTCCCCTGGTCGAGTATAACCAAGGCCCCTCATCGAGAATAACAAAGTCCCCTGATCGCATATAACAAAGTCCCATTATCGAGCATACCAAAAGCCCCTGGTCGAGCATAACAAAGCCCCCCTGACCGAATAATACAAAGTCCCCTGATCAAGTATAACAAAGTCCCCTGATCGAAAATAACAAAGTCCCCTGGTCGAGTATAACAAAGGCCCCTGATCGAGTATAACAAAGTCCTCTGATCGAGTATACCAAATTCCCCTGATAGAGTATAACAAAGGCCCCGGGTTGAGTATAACAAAGCCTCCTGACTGAGTATAACAAAGTCCCCTGATCGAGTATAACACATCCCCTGATCGTGTATAACAAAGTTACATGGTCGAGCATAAGAAAGCCCCCCTGACCGAATAATACAAAGTCCCCTGATCAAGTATAACAAAGTCCCCTGATCGAAAATAACAAAGTCCCCTGGTCGAGTACAACAAAGGCACCTAATGGAGAATAACAAAGACCCTGATGGAATATAACAAAGTCCCCTGATCGAGGAAAACAAAGCCCCCCCTAATCGAGTATAACAAAGTCCCCTTATCGAGCATAACAAAGGCCCCTGGTCGAGCATAACAAAGCCCCCCTGACCGAACAATACAAAGTCCCCTGATCAAGTATAACAAAGTCCCCTGATCGAAAATAACAAAGTCCCCTTGTCGAGTATAACAAAGGCCCCTAATGGAGAATAACAAAGACCCTGATGGATTATAACAAAGCCCCCTGATCGAGTATAACAAAGTCCCCTGATCGAGCATAACAAAGACCCCTGATCGAGTATAACAAATTCCTCTGATCGAGTATACCAAATTCCCCTGATCGAGTATAACAAAGGCCCCGGGTTGATTATAGCAAAGCCTCCTGACTGAGTATAACAAAGTCCCCTGCTCGAGTATAACAAAGGCCCCGGGTTGAGTATAACAAAGCCTCATGACTGAGTATAACAAAGTCCCCTGATCGAGTATAACATATCCCCTGATCGTGTAAAACAAAGTTACCTGGTCGAGTAGAGTAATGTCCCCTGATCGAGTAAAACAAAGGCCCCTCATCAATTACAACAATGTCCCCATATCGAGCATAACAAAGGCCCCTGGTCGAGTATAACAAAAACCCCTCATCGAATATTACAAAGTCCCCAAATCAGGTATAACAAAGTCCCATGATCTAGTATAACAAAGTCCCCTGGTCGAGGAAAACAAAGCCCCCTGATCGAATAAAACAAGTCCCCTGATTGAGTATAACAAAGTCCCCTGGTTGACCATAACAAAGGCCCCTGGTAGAGTATAACAAAGTCCCTTAATCGAATATAACAAAGCCCCCTTATCGAGTATAACAAAGGCCACTGGTCGAGCATAACAAAGCACCATGGTCGAGTATAACAAAGACTCCTAATCGAGTATAACAACGTCCCCTGATCGCGTATAGCAAACCCCCCTGGTCGAGCATAAAAAAGGCCCTGATCGAGTATAACAAGGTCTCATGATCGAGTATAACAAATTCTCCTGTTTCGAGTATAACAAAAGCCCCTGATATAGTATAACAAAGGCCCCTGATAGAGTATAACAAAGGCCCCTGGTCGAGTATATCAAAGCCCACTAATCGTGTATATCAAAGTCCCCTGATCGAGTATAGCAAAGGCCCTTGATCGAGTATAACAAATGCCCCTCATCGAGTATAACAAAGTCCCCTAATCGAATATAACAAAGCCCCCTCATCGAGTATAACAAAATGCCACTGGACGAGCATAACAAAGGACCCTGGTTGAGTATAACAAAGTCCTCTGATCGAGTTTAACAAAGTCCAATCATCGAGTATAACAAAGTCCCCTGATCGAGTATAACAAAGTCCCCTTATCGAGTATATCAAAGCCCCCTCATCGAGTATAACAAAGTCCCCTAATCGAGTATAACAAAGTCCCCTGGTCAAGTATAACAAAGGCCCCTGATCGAGTATAACAAAGTACCCTGATCGAGTATAACAAAGGCCCCTGATGGAGTATAACAAAGTCCCCTTATCGAGCATAACCAAGGCCCCTGGTCGAGTATAACAAGGTTTCATGATCGAGTATAACAAATTCCCCTGGTTAGAGTATAATAAAAGCCCCTGATAGAGTATAACAAAGGCTCCTGATCGAGTATAACAAAATCCCCTGATTGAGCATAACAAAGGCCCCTGGTCGAGTATAACAAAGCCCACTGATCGAGTATATCAAAGTCCCCTGATCGAGTATAGCAAAGGCCCTTGATCGAGTATAACAAATGCCCCTCATCGAGTATAACAAAGTCCCCTAATCGAATATAACAAAGCCCTTTGTTCGAGTATAACAAAGGCCACGGGTCGAGCATAACAAAGGACCCTGGTCAAGTATAACAAAGTCACCTGATCGAGTATAACAAAGTCCAATCATCGAGTATAACAAAGTCCCCTTATCGAGAATATCAAAGCCCCCTCATGGTGTATAACAAAGTCCCCTGATCGAGTATATCAAAGCCCCCTCATCGAGTATAACAAAGGCCCCTCATCGAGTATAACAAAGTCCCCTGATCGAGTATAACAAAGTCCCCTGGTCGAGTATAAGTCCCCTGATCGAGTATAACAAAGTCCCCTTATCGAGCATAACAAAGGCCCTTGGTCGAGTATAACAAAGCCCCCCTGATCGAATATTACCAATTCCCCTGTACGAGTATAGCAAAGTCCCCTAATCGAGTATAACACATCCCCTGATCGAGTAAAACATATCGCCCTGATCGTGTATAACAAAGTTCCCTGGTCGAGTATAGTAATGTCCCATGATCGAGTATAACAAAGCCCCCTGATCGAGTATAACAAAGTCCCCTGGTCAAGTATAACAAAGTCCCCTGATCGAGTATAATAAAGTCCTCTGATCGAGTATAACAAAGGCCCTTGATCGAGTATAATAAAGGCCCCTAATCGAGTATATCAAAGTCCCCTGATCGAATATAGAACAGTACCCTGATCGAGTAAAACAAAGTTCTCTGGTCGAGTATAACAAAGTCCCTTGATCGAGTATAACAAAGCCCTCTAATCGAGTATAACAAAGTCCCCTGATCGAGTATAACACATCCCCTGATAGAGTATAACATATCCCCTAATCGTGTATAACAAAGTTCCCTGGTCGAGTACAGTAATATCCCCTTATCGAGTATAACAAAGCCCCCTGATCGAGTATAACAAAGTCCCCTGTTTGAGTATAACAAAGTCCCCTGATCGAGTATACCAAAGTCCCCTGATCGAGTAAAGCAAAGTCCCCTGGTCGAGTATAACAAAGTCCCTTGATCGAGTATAACAAAGCCCCCTGATCGAGTAAAACAAAGTCCCCCGATCGAGTATAACAAAGTCCCCTGATCGAGTATAATAAAGCTCCCTGACCGAGTATAAGAAAGTCCCCTGATCGAGTATATCAAACCCCCCTGGTCAAGTATAATAAAGGCCGTGATCGAGTATAACAAATTCTCATGATCGAGTATACCAAATTCCCCTTCTTCGATTATAACAAAAGCCCCTGATATAGTATAAAAAATCCCAGCTAATCGAGTATAACAAAGTCCCCTGATCGATTATAACAAAGGCCCCTAATCGAGACTAACAAAGTCCTCTGATCGAGTATAGCAAAGGCCCTTGATCGAGTATAACAAATGCCCCTCATCGAGTATAATAAAGTCACATAATCGAATATAACAAAGCCCCCTAATCGAGTATAACAAAGGCCACTGGTCGACCATAACAAAGGACCCCGGTCGAGTATAACAAAGTCCCCTGATCGAGTATAACAAAGCCCAATCATCGAGTATAACAAAGTCCCCTTAACGAGCATAACAAAGGCCCCTGGTCGAGCATAACAAAGTCCCCTGGTCGAGTATAACAAATATCCCTGATCAAGTATAACAAAGTCCCCTGGTCGAGTATAACAAAGTCCCCTGGTCGAGTATAACCAAGCCCCTGATCGAGAATAACAAAGTCCCCTGATCACATATAACCAAGTCCCCTTATCGAGCATAACAAAGGCCCCTGGTCGAGCATAATAAAGCCCCCTGATCGAATATAGAACAGTCCCCTGATCGAGGAAAACAAAGTCCCCTCGTCGAGTATAACACAGTCCCTTGATCGAGTATAACAGAGCCCCCTGATCGAGTAAAACAAAGTCCCCCGATCGAGTATAACAAAGTCCTCTGATCGAGTATAATAAATTCCCCTGATCGAGTATAACAAAGTCCCCTGGTCGAGTCTAACAAATTCCCCTGATCGAGTATAACAAAGTCTCCTGGTTGAGTATAACAAAGGCCCATGATCGAGTATAACAAAGGCCCCTGATCGAGTATAACAAAGTCCCCTGATCGAGTATAACAAAGTCCTGTTATCGAGTATAACAAAGTCCCCTAGTCGAGTATAACAAATTCCCCTCATCGAGTATAACAAAGTCCCCTGGTCGCGTGTAAAAAGGCCCCTGGTCGAGTATAACAAAGTCCCCTGGTCGAGTATATCCAAGACCCCTGATCGAGAATAACAAAGTCCCCTGATCGAATATAACAAATTCCCTCATCGAGTATAACAAAGTCCCCTGGTCTCGTATAACAAGGTACCCTGATCGAGTATGACAAAGTTCCCTGGTCGTGTATAACAAAGCCCCCGGTTGAGTATAACAAAGCCTCCTAATCGAGTATAACAAAGTCCCGTGATCGAGTATAACACATCCCCTGATCGAGTATAACAAACTCCCCTGATCGAGTATAACAAAGTCCTGTTATCGCGTATAACAAAATCCCCTAGTCGAGTATAACAAATTCCCCTGGTCGAGTATAACAAAGTCCCCTGGTCGAGTATAACCAAGGCCCCTGATCGAGAATAACAAAGTCCCCTTATCGAGCATAACAAAGGCCCCTGGTCGAGCATAACAAAGACCCCAGGTCGAGTATAACAAAGCCACCTGATCGAGTATAACAAAGTTCCCCTGGTTGAGTATAACAAAGCCCCCTGATCGAGTATAACAAAGTCCCCTGATCGTGGATAACAAAGTCCCTTAATCGAGTATAACAAAGGCCCCCAGTTGAGTATAAGAAAGCCTCCTAATCGAGTATAACAAAGTCCCCTGATCGAGTAAAACACATCCCCTGATCGAGAATAACATATCGCTTGATCGTGTATAACAAATTTTCCTGGTCGAGTATAGTAATGTCCCCTGATCGAGTATAACAAAGGTCCCTTATCGATAATAACAAAGTCCCCTGATCGAGTATAACAAAGCCCCCTGATCGAATATTACAAAGTCCCCTGATCAAGTATAACAAAGTCCCCTGATCGAGGAAAACAAAGCCCCCAGATCGAGTATAACAAAGTCCCCCTCTCGAGTATATCAAAGGCCCCTGATCGAGTATAACAAAGTCGCGTGATCGAGCACAACAAAGACCCCTGGTCGAGTATAACAAAACCACCTGATCGAGTATAAAAAGTACCCTGATCCAGTATAACAAATTCCCCTGATCGAGTATAACAAAGTCCTGTTATCGAGTATAACAAAGTCCAATAGTCGAGTATAACAAATTCCCCTCATCGAGTATAACAAAGTCCCTTGGTCGCGTATAACAAAGTCCCCTGGTCGAGTATAACACAGTCCCCTGGTCGAGTATAACCAAGGCCCCTGATAGAGAATAACAAAGTCCCCTGATCGAATATAACAAAGTCTTCTGATCGAGTATAACAAAGTTCCCTGGTCGTGTATAACAAAGCCCCCGGTTGAGTATAACAAAGCCTCCTAATCGAGTATAACAAAGTCCTGTGATCGAGTATATCACATCACCTGATCGAGTATAACATATCCCCTGATCGTGTATAACAAATTTCCCTGGTCGAGTATACTAATATCCCCTGATCGAGAATAACAAAGTCCCCTTATCGAGCATAACAAAGCCCCCTGTTCGAGTATAACAAAGCCACCTGATCGAGTATAACAAAGTTCCCCTGGTTGAGTATAAGAAAGCCCCCTTGATCGAGTATAACAAAGTTCCCTAATCGTGTATAACAAAGTCCCCTAATCGAGTATAACAAAGGCCCCCGGTTGAGTATAAGAAAGCCTCCTAATCGAGTATAACAAAGTCCCCTGATCGAGTATAACACATCCCCTGATCGAGTATATCATATCCCTTGATCGTGTATAGCAAAGTTTCCGGGTCGAGTATAGTGTTGTCCCCTGATCGAGTACAACAAAGGCCCCTAATCGAGTATAGCAAAGTCCCCTTAGCGAGCATAACAAAGGACCCTGGTTGAGTATAACATATCCCTTGATCGTGTATAGCAAAGTTTCCTGGTCGAGTATAGTAATGTCCCCTGATCGAGTATAACAAAGGCCCCTGATCGAGTATAGCAAAGTCCCCTTATCGAGCATAACAAAGGACCCTGGTTGAGTATAACAAAGCCCCCCTCATCGAATATTACAAAGTCCCCTAATCAAGTACAACAAAGTCCCTTGATCGAGTATAACAAAGACCCCTATTCGAGTATAACAAATGCCCCTAATGGAGTATAACAAAGACCCTGATGGAGTATAACAAAGTCCCCTGATCGAGGAAAACAAAGCCCCCTGATCGAGTATAACAAAGTCCCCTTATCGAGTATAACAAAGTCCCCTGATCGAGTATAATAAAGCTCCCTGACCGAGTATAACAAAGTCCCCTGATCGAGTATATCAAACCCCCCTGGTCAAGTATAATAAAGGCCCTGATCGAGTATAACAAATTCTCATTTTCGAGTATGCCTAATTCCCCTTCTTCGATTAAAACAAAAGCCCCTGATATAGTATAACAAATCCCTCTAATCGAGTATAACAAAGTCCCCTGATCGATTATAACAAAGGCAACTAGTCGAGTCTAACAAATTCCTCTGATCGAGTATAGCAAAGGCTCTTGATCGAGTATGACAAATGCCCCTCATCGAGTATAACAAAGTCACCTAATCGTATATAAAAAAGCCCCCTGATCGAGTATAACAAAGGCCACTGGTCGTCAATAACAAAGGACCCTGGTCGAGTATAACAAAGTCCCCTGATCGAGTATAACAAAGCCCAATCATCGAGTATAACAAAGTACTCTCATCGAGTAAAACAAAGTCCCCTGATCGAGTATATCAAAGCCCCCTGATCGAGTATAACAAAGTCCCCTGGACGAGTATAACAAAGTCCCCTGATCGAGTATAACAAAGCCCCCTGTTCGAATATTACAAAGTCCCCTTTCAAGTATAACAAAGTCCCCTGATCGAGTATAACAAAGTCCCCTGGTCGCGTATAACAAAGGCCCCTGATGGAGGATAACAATGACCCTGATGGAGTATAACAAAGTCCCCTGATCGAGGAAAACAAAGCCCCCTGATCGAGTATACCATAGTCCCCTGATCGAGTATAACAAAGTCCCTTGATCGAGTATAACAAAGGCCCCTCATCGAGTAAAACAAAGGCCCCCGGTAGAGTGTAACAAAACCTCCTGATCGAGTATAACAAAGTCCCCTGATTGAGTATAACACATCCCCTGATAGAGTATAACATATCCCCATGATCGTGTATAACAAAGTTCCCTGGTCGCGTATAGTAATATCCCCTGATCGAGTATAACAAAGCCCCCTGATCGAGTATAACAAAGTCCCCTGTTTGAGTATAACAAAGTTCCCTGATCGAGTATACCAAAGTCCCCTGATAGGGTAAAACAAAGTCCCCTGGTCGAGTATAACAAAGTCCCTTGAACGAGTAAAACAAAGCCCCCTGATCGAGTAAAACAAAGTCCCCTGATCGAGTATATCAAACCCCCCTGGTCAAGTATAATAAAGGACCTGATCGAGTATAACAAATTCTCATGATCGAGTATACCAAATTCCCCTTCTTCGATTATAACAAAAGCCCCTGATATAGTATAACAAATCCCTCTAATCGAGTATAACAAAGTCCCCTGATCGATTATAACAATGGCCCCTAATCGAGTCTAACAAAGTCCTCTGATCGAGTATAGCAAAGGCCCTTGATCGAGTATAACATATGCCCCTCATCGAGTATAACAAAGTCACCTAATCGAATTTAACAAAGCCCCCTGATCGCGTATAACAAAGGCCACTGGTCGACCATAACAAAGGACCCTGGTCGAGTATAACAAAGTCCCCTGATCGAGAATAACAAAGCCCAATCATCGAGTATAACAAAGTCCTCTCATCGAGTAAAACAAAGTCCCCTGATCGAGTATATCAAAGCCCCCTGATCGAGTATAACAAAGTCCCCTGGTCGAGTATAACAAAGTCCCCTGATCGAGTATAACAAAGCCCCCCTTATCGAATATTACAAAGTTCCCTTTCAAGCATAACAAAGTCCCCTGATCGAGTATAACAAAGTCCCCTGGTCGAGTATAAGAAAGGCCCCTTATAGAGGATAACAATGACCCTGATTGGAGTATAACAAAGTCCCCTGATCGAGGAAAACAAAGCCCCCTCATCGAATATACCAAAGTCCCCTGATCGAGTATAACAAAATCTCTTTATCGAGTATAACAAAGGCCCCTGATCGAGTAAAACAGAGGCCCCCGGTTGAGTGTAACAAAGCCTCCTGATCGAGTATAACAAAGTCCCCTGATCGAGTATAACAAAGTCCCCTGGTCGAGTATAAGTCCCCTGACCGGGTATAACAAAGGCCCTTGATCGAGAATAATTAAGGCCCCTAATCGAGTTTAACAAAGTCCCTTGATCGAGTATAACAAAGCCCCCTGATCGAGTAAAACAAAGTCCCCCGAACGAGTATAACAAAGTCCTCTGATCGAATATAACAAAGTCCAATGGTCGTGTATAACAAAGCCCCCTGATCGAGTAAAACAAAGTCCCCCGAACGAGTATAACAAAGTCCTCTGATCGAATATAACAAAGTCCAATGGTCGTGTATAACAAAGTCCCCTGGTCGAGTATAACAAATTCCCCTGATCGAGTATAACAAAGTCATCTTATCGAGTATAACAAAGTCCCCTGGATGAGTATATCAATGGCCCTTGATTGAGTATAACAAAAGCCCCTCATCGAGAATAACAAAGGCTCCTCATCGAGTCTAACAAAGTCCCCTGATCGATTATGACAAAGGCCCTTGATCGATTATTACAAATGCCCCTGATCGAGTATAACAAAGTCCCCTGGTCGAGTATAACAAAGTCCCCTGGTCGAGTATAACCAAGGCCCTTGATCGAGAATAACAAAGTCCTCTGATCGAATATAACAAAGTCCCCTTATCGAGCATAACAAAGGCCCCCTGATCGAATAATACAAAGTCTCTTGATCAAGTATCATAAAGTCCCCTAATCGAGTATAACAAAGTCCCCTGGTCGAGTATAACAAAGGCCCCTAATGGAGCATAACAAAGTCCCTGATGGCGTATAACAAAGTCCCCTGATCGAGGAAAACAAAACCCCCAGATCGAGTATAACAAAGTCCCCTAATCGAGTATATCAAAGGCCCCTCATCGAGTATAACAAAGTCTCGAGCACAACAAAGACCATGGTCGAGTATAACAAAACCACCTGATCGAGTATAACAAAGTCCCCTGGTTGAGTATAACAAAACCCCCTAATCGAGTATAACAAAGTCCCCTGATCCAGTATAACAAATTCCCCTGATCGAGTATAACAAAGTCCTGTTATCGAGTATAACAAAGTCCAATAGTCGAGTATAACAAATTCCCCTCATCGAGTATAACAAAGTCCCCTGGTCGCGTATAACAAAGTCCCCTGGTCGAGTATAACACAGTCCCCTGGTCGAGTATAACCAAGGCCCCTGATCGAGAATAACAAAGTCCCCTGATCGAATATAACAAAGTCCTCTGATCGAGTATAACAAAGTTCCCTTGTCGTGTATAACAAAGCCCCCGGTTGAGTATAACAAAGCCTCCTAATCGAGTATAACAAAGTCCTGGGATCGAGTATATCACATCCCTTGATCGAGTACAACATATCCCCTGATCGTGTATAACAAAGTTCCCTGGTCGAGTATACTAATATCCCCTGATCGAGTATAACAAAGGCCCCTGATCGAGTATAACAAGCTCCCCTGGTCGAGTAAAACAAA
Source organism: Homarus americanus (assembly GCF_018991925.1). Taxonomy (NCBI): domain Eukaryota; kingdom Metazoa; phylum Arthropoda; class Malacostraca; order Decapoda; family Nephropidae; genus Homarus; species Homarus americanus. Next base: position 10,882 of record NW_024735714.1, on the reverse strand, counting down.
GTCCCCTGGTCGAGTATAAGAAAGCCACCTAATCGGAAATAACAAAGTCCCCTTATCGAGTATAACACATCCCCTGATCGAGTATAACATATCCCTTGATCGTGTATAACAAAGTTTCCTGGTCGAGTATAGTAATGTCCCCTAATCGAGTATAACAAAGGCCCCTGATCGAGTATAGCAAAGTCCCCTTATCGAGCATAACAAAGGACCCTGGTTGAGTATAACAAAGCCCCCCTCATCGAATATTACAAAGTTCCTTAATCAGGTACAACAAAGTCCCCTGATCGAGTATAACAAAGACCCCTATTCGAGTATAACAAATGCCCCTAATGGAGTATAACAAAGACCCTGATGGAGTTTAATAAAGTCCCCTGATCGAGGAAAACAAAGCCCCCTGATCGAGTATAACAAAGTCCCCTTATCGAGTATAACAAAGTCCCCTGATCGAGTATAATAAAGCTCCCTGACCGAGTATAACAAAGTCCCCTAATCGAGTATATCAAACCCCCCTGGTCAAGTATAATAAAGGCCCTGATCGAGTATAACAAATTCTCATTATCGAGTATGCCTAATTCCACTTCTTCTATTAAAACAAAAGCCCCTGATATAGTATAACAAATCCCTCTAATCGAGTATAACAAAGTCCCCTGATCGATTATAACAAAGGCAACTAGTCGAGTCTAACAAATTCCTCTGATCGAGTATAGCAAAGGCTCTTGATCGAGTATAACAAATGCCCCTCATCGAGTATAACAAAGTCACCTAATCGTATATAAAAAAGCCCCCTGATCGAGTATAACAAAGGCCACTGGTCGCCAATAACAAAGGACCCTGGTCGAGTATAACAAAGTCCCCTGATCGAGTATAACAAAACCCAATCATCGAGTATAACAAAGTACTCTCATCGAGTAAAACAAAGTCCCCTGATCGAGAATATCAAAGCCCCCTGATCGAGTATAACAAAGTCCCCTGGTCGAGTATAACAAAGTCCCCTGATCGAGTATAACAAAGCCCCCTGATCGAATATTACAAAGTCCCCTTTCAAGTATAACAAAGTCCCATGATCGAGTATAACAAAGTCCCCTGGTCGCGTATAACAAAGGCCCCTGATGGAGGATAACAATGACCCTGATGGAGTATAACAAAGTCCCCTGATCGAGGAAAACAAAGCCCCCTGATCGAGTATACCATAGTCCCCTGATCGAGTATAACAAAGTCCCTTGATCGAGTATAACAAAGGCCCCTCATCGAGTAAAACAAAGGCCCCCGGTAGAGTGTAACAAAACCTCCTGATCGAGTATAACAAAGTCCCCTAATTGAGTATAACACATCCCGTGATAGAGTATAACATATCCCCTGATCGTGTATAACAAAGTTCCCTGGTCGCGTATAGTAATATCCCCTGATCGAGTATAACAAAGCCCCCTGATCGAGTATAACAAAGTCCCCTGTTTGAGTATAACAAAGTTCCCTGATCGAGTATACCAAAGTCCCCTGATAGGGTAAAACAAAGTCCCCTGGTCGAGTATAACAAAGTCCCTTGATCGAGTAAAACAAAGCCCCCTCATCGAGTAAAACAAAGTCCCCCGATCGACTATAACAAAGTCCCCTGATCGAGTATAATAAAGCTCCCTCACCGAGTATAACAAAGTCCCCTGATCGAGTATATCAAACCCCCCTGGTCAAGTATAATAAAGGACCTGATCGAGTATAACAAATTCTCATGATCGAGTATACCAAATTCCCCTTCTTCGATTATAACAAAAGCCCCTGATATAGTATAACAAATCCCTCTAATCGAGTATAACAAAGTCCCCTGATCGATTATAACAATGGCCCCTAATCGAGTCTAACAAAGTCCTCTGATCGAGTATAGCAAAGGCCCTTGATCGAGTATAACAAATGCCCCTCATCGAGTATAACAAAGTCACCTAATCGAATATAACAAAGCCCCTGATCGCGTATAACAAAGGCCACTGGTCGACCATAACAAAGGACCCTGGTCGAGTATAACAAAGTCCCCTGATCGAGAATAACAAAGCCCAATCATCGAGTATAACAAAGTCCTCTCATCGAGTAAAACAAAGTCCCCTGATCGAGTATATTAAAGCCCCCTGATCGAGTATAACAAAGTCCCCTGGTCGAGTATAACAAAGTCCCCTGATCGAGTATAACAAAGCCCCCCTGATCGAATATTACAAAGTCCCCTTTCAAGCATAACAAAGTCCCCTGATCGAGTATAACAAAGTCCCCTGGTCGAGTATAAGAAAGGCCCCTTATAGAGGATAACAATGACCCTGATGGAGTATAACAAAGTCCCCTGATCGAGGAAAACAAAGGCCCCTCATCGAATATACCAAAGTCCCCTGATCGAGTATAACAAAATCTCTTTATCGAGTATAACAAAGGCCCCTGATCGAGTAAAACAGAGGCCCCCGGTTGAGTGTAACAAAGCCTCCTGATCGAGTATAACAAAGTCCCCTGATCGAGTATAACAAAGTCCCCTGGTCGAGTATAAGTCCCCTGATCGGGTATAACAAAGGCCCTTGATCGAGAATAATAAAGGCCCCTAATCGAGTTTAACAAAGTACCTTGATCGAGTATAACAAAGCCCCCTGATCGAGTAAAACAAAGTCCCCCGAACGAGTATAACAAAGTCCTCTGATCGAATATAACAAAGTCCAATGGTCGTGTATAACAAAGTCCCCTGGTCGAGTATAACAAATTCCCCTGATCGAGTATAACAAAGTCCCCTGGTCGAGTATAACAAAGTCATCTTATCGAGTATAACAAAGTCCCCTGGATGAGTATATCAATGGCCCTTGATTGAGTATAACAAAAGCCCCTCATCGAGAATAACAAAGGCTCCTCATCGAGTCTAACAAAGTCCCCTGATCGATTATGACAAAGGCCCTTGATCGATTATTACAAATGCCCCTGATCGAGTATAACAAAGTCCCCTGGTCGAGTATAACAAAGTCTCCTGGTCGAGTATAACTAAGGCCCTTGATCGAGAACAAAGTCCTCTGATCGAATATAACAAAGTCCCCTTATCGAGCATAACAAAGGCCCCCTGATCGAATAATACAAAGTCTCTTGATCAAGTATCACAAAGTCCCCTGATCGAGGATAACAAAGTCCCCTGTTGGAGTATAACAAAGGCTCCTAATGGAGCATAACAAAGTCCCTGATGGAGTATAACAAAGTCCCCTGATCGAGGAAAACAAAGCCCCCAGATCGAGTATAACAAAGTCCCCTGATCGAGTATATCAAAGGCCCCTGATCGAGTATAACAAAGTCGCGTGATCGAGCACAACAAAGACCCTGGTCGAGTATAACAAAACCACCTGATCGAGTATAACAAAGTCCCCTGGTTGAGTATAACAAAGCCCCCTAATCGAGTATAACAAAGTCCCCTAATCCAGTATAACAAATTCCCCTGATCGAGTATAACAAAGTCGTGTTATCGAGTATAACAAAGTCCAATAGTCGAGTTTAACAAATTCCCCTCATCGAGTATAACAAAGTCCCCTGGTCGCGTATAACAAAGTCCCCTGGTCGAGTATAACACAGTCCCCTGGTCGAGTATAACCAAGGCTGCTGATCGAGAATAACAAAGTCCCCTGATCGAATATAACAGAGTCCTCTGATCGAGTATAACAAAGTTCCCTGGTCGTGTATAACAAAGCCCCCGGTTGAGTATAACAAAGCCTCCTAATCGAGTATAACAAAGTCCTGTGATCGAGTATATCACATCCCCTGATCGAGTATAACATATCCCCTGATCGTGTATAACAAAGTTCCCTGGTCGAGTATACTAATATCCACTGATCGAGTATAACAAAGGCCCCTGATCGAGTATAACAAGCTCCCCTGGTCGAGTAAAACAAACTCCCTGGTCGAGTATAAGAAAGCCACCTAAACGAGAATAACAAAGTCCCCTGATCGAGTATAACACATCCACCTGGTCGAGTATAACAAAGCCACCTGATCGAGTATAACAAAGTTCCCCTGATTGAGTATAACAAAGCCCCCTTGATCGAGTATTACATAGTCCCCTGATCGTGTATAACAAAGTCCCCTAATCGAGTATAACAAAGGCCCCCGGTTGAGTATAAGAAAGCCACCTAATCGAGAATAACAACGTCCCCTAATCGAGTATAACACATTCCCTGATCGAGTATAACATATCCCATGATCGTATAAATAAAGTCCCCTTATCGAGAATAACAAAGGACCCTGGTTGAGTATAACAAAGCCCCCCTCATCGAATATTACAAAATCCCCTGATCAAGTATAACAAAGTCCCCTGATCGAGTATAACAAAGACCCCTATTCGAGTATAACAAATGACCCCTAATAGAGTATAACAAAGACCCTTATGGAGTATAACAAAGTCCCCTGATCGAGGAAAACAAAGCCCCCTGATCGAGTATAACAAAGTCCCCTTATCGAGTATAACAAAGTCCCCTGATCGAGTATAATATAGCTCCCTGACCGAGTATAACAAAGTCCCCTGATCGAGTATATCAATCCCCCCTGGTGGAGTATAATAAAGGCCCTGATCGAGTATACCAAATTCTCATGATCGAGTATACCAAATTCCCCTAGTTCGATTATAACAAAGGCCCCTGATATAGTATAACAAATCCCCCTAATCGAGTGTAGCAAAGTCCCCTGATCGATTATAACAAAGGCCCCTAATCGAGTCTAACAAAGTCCCCTGATCAAGTAGTTCAATGGCCATTGATCGAGTATAACAAATGCCGCTCATCGAGTATAACAAAGTCACCTAATCGAATATAACAAAGCCCCCTGATCGAGTATAACAAAGGCCACTGGTCGACCATAACAAAGGACCCTGGTCGAGTATAACAAAGTCCCCTGATCGAGTATATAACAAGTCCCTTATCGGAGCAACAAAGTCCCCTGGTCGAGTATATAAATAAAATTCCCCGATCAAGTATATAACAAAGTCCCCTGGTCGAGTATAACAAAGTCCCCTGGTCGAGTATAAATAAGGCCCCTCAACGAGAATAACAAAGTCCCCTGATCGCATATAACAAAGTCCCCTTATCGAGCATAACAAAGGCCCCTGGTCGAGCATAACAAAGCCTCCCTGACCGAATAATACAAAGTCCCCTGATCAAGTATAACAAAGTCCCCTGATCGAAAATAACAAAGTCCCCTGGTCGAGTATACCAAAGGCCCCTAATGTAGAATAACAAAGACCCTGATGGAGTAAAACAAAGTCCCCTGATCGAGGAAAAGCAAAGCCCCTAATCGAGTATATATAACAAAGTCCCCTGATCGAGTATAGCAAGTACAAAGTCCCCATTCATACAACAAAGACCCCTGGCTCATATATAACAAAGGCCCCTAATCGAGTATAACAAATTCCCTGATCGAGTATATACAAAGTCCGCTTATCGAGTATAACAAAGTCCTTCGATCGATATACAACAAAGGCCCCCGGTTGAGTATAACAAAGCATCCTGATCAAGTATAACCAAGTCCCCTGATCAAGAAAAACAAAGTCCCCTGATCGAAAATAGCAAAGTCCCCTGGTCGAGTATAACAAAGGCCCCTAATGTAGAATAACAAAGACCCTGATGGAGAATAACAAAGTCCCCTGATCGAGGAAAACAAAGCCCCCCTAATCGAGTATAACAAAGTCCCCTGATCGAGTATAACAAAGTCCCCTGATCGAGCATAACAAAGACCCCTGGTCGAGTATAACAAAGGCCCCTGATCGCGTATAACAAAGTCCCCTGATCGAGTATAACAAAGTCCCCTTATCGAGTATAACAAAGTCCTCTGATCGAGTATAACAAAGGCCCCCGGTTGAGTATAACAAAGCATCCTGATCGAGTATAGCAAAGTCCCCTGATCGAGTATAACACATTCCCTGATCGAATAAAACATATCCCCGGATCGTGTATAACAAAGTTACCTGTTCGAGTATAGTAATGTCCCCTGATCGAGTATAATAAAGCCCCCTGATCGAGTACAACAAAGTCCCCTGCTCAAGTATAACAAAGTCCCCTAATCGAGTATAACAAAGTCCTCTGATCGAGTATAACAAAGGCCCTTGATCGAGTATAATAAATGCCCCTAATCGAGTATAACAAAGTCCCCTGATCGAATAGAAAACAGTTTCCTCATCGAGTAAAACAAAGTCCCCTGGTCGAGTATAACAGAGTCCCTTGATCGAGTATAACAAAGCCCCCTGATCGAGTATATCAAAGTCCCCTGATCGAGTATAACAAAGTCGCGTGATCGAGCACAACAAAGGCCCTAGGTCGTGTATAACAAAACCACCTGATCGAGTATAACAAAGTCCCCTGATTGAGTATAACAAAGCCCCCTAATCGAGTATAACAAAGTCCCCTGATTCAGTATAACAAATTCCCCTGATCGAGTATAACAAAGTCCTGTTATCAAGTATGACAAAGTCCGATAGTCGAGTATAACAAATTCCCCTCATCGAGTATAACAAAGTCCCCTGGTCGCGTATAACAAAGTCCCCTGGTCGAGTATAACACAGTCCCCTGGTCGAGTATAACCAAGGCCCCTGATCGAGAATAACAAAGTCCCCTGATCGAATATGACAAAGTCCTCGGATCGAGTATAACAAAGTTCCCTGGTCGTGTATATCAAAGCCCCCGGTTGAGTATAACAAAGCCTCCTAATCGAGAATAACAAAGTCCTGTGATCGAGCATATCACATCCCCTGATCGAGTATTACATATCCCCTGATCGTGTATAACAAAGTTCCCTGGTCGAGTATACTAAAATCCCATGATCGAGTATAACAAAGGCCCCTGATCGAGTATAACAAACTCCCCTGGTCGAGTAAAACAAAGTCCCTGGTCGAGTATAACCAAGGCCCCTGATCGAGAATAACAAAGTCCCCTTATCGAGCATAACAAAGGCCCCTGGTCGAGTATAACAAAGCCACCTGATCGAGTATAACAAAGTTCCATTGGTTGAGTATAACAAAGCCCCCTTGATCGAGAATTACAAAGTCCCCTGATCGTGTATAACAAAGTCCCCTAATCGAGTATAACAAAGGCCCCCGATTGAGTATAAGAAAGCCACCTAATCGAGTATAAGAAAGTCCCCTGATCGAGTATAACACATCCCCTGATCGAGTATAACATATCCCTTGATCGTGTATAACAAAGTTTCCTGGTCGAGTATAGTAATGTCCCCTGATCGAGTATAACAAAGGCCCCTGATCGAGTATAGCAAAGTCCCCTTATCGAGCATAACAAAGGACCCTGGTTGAGTATAACAAAGCCCCCCTCATCGAATATTACAAAGTCCCCTGATCAAGTATAACAAAGTCCCCTGATCGAGTATAACAAAGACCCCTATTCGAGTATAACAAATGCCCCTAATGGAGTATAACAAAGACCCTCGTGGAGTAAAACAAAGCCCCCTGATCGAGTATAACAAAGTCCCCTTATCGAGTATAACAAAGTCCCCTGATCGAGTATATCAAACCCCCCTGGTCGAGTATAATAAAGGGCCTGATCGAGTATACCAAATTCTCATGATCGAGTATACCAAATTCCCCTGGTTCGATTATAACAAATGCCCCTGATATAGTATAACAAATCCCCCTATCGAGTGTAGCAAAGTCCCCGGATCCATTATAACAAAGGACCCTAATCGAGTCTAACAAAGTCCCCTGATCGAGTATAGCAAAGGCCCTTGATCGAGTATAACAAATGCCCCTCATCGAGTATAACAAAGTCACCTAATCGAATATAACAAAGCCCCGTGATCGAGTATAACATAGGCCACTGGTCGACCATAACAAAGGACCCTGGTCGAGTATAACAAAGCCCAATCATCGAGTATAACAAAGTCCCCTCATCGAGTAAAACAAAGTCCCCTGATCGAAAATATCAAAGCCCCCTGATCGAGCATAACAAAGTCCCCTGGTCGAGTGTAACAAAGTCCCCTGATCGAGTATAACAAAGCCCCCCTGATCGAATATTACAAAGTCCTCTTTCAAGTATAACAAAGGCCCCTGATGGAGGATAACAATGTCCCTGATGGAGTATAACAAAGTCCCCTTATCGAGGAAAACAAAGCCCCATGATCGAGTATACCAAAGTCCCCTGATCGAGTATAACAAAGTCCCTTGATCGAGTATAACAAAGGCCCCTGATCGAGTAAAACAAAGGCCCCCGGTTGATTGTAACAAAGCCTCCTGATCGAGTATAACAAAGTCCCCTGATCGAGTATAACACATCCCCTGATAGAGTAAAACATATCTCCTGATCGTGTATAACAAAGTTCCCTGGTCGAGTATAGTAATATCCCCTAATCGAGTTTAACAAAGCCCCCCTGATCGAGTATAACAAAGTCCCCTGTTTGAGTATAAAAAAGTCCCCTGATCGAGTATACCAAAGTCCTCTGATCAAGTATAACAAAGTCCACTGATCGGGTATAACAAAGGCCCTTGATCGAGTATAATAAAGGCCCCTAATCGAGTTTAACAAAGTCCCTTGATCGAGTATAACAAAGCCCCTTGATCTAGTAAAACAAAGTCCCCCGATCGAGTATAACATCGTCCTCTGATCGAATATAACAAAGTCCAATGGTCGTGTATAACAAAGTCCCTGGTCGAGTATAATAAATTCCCCTGATCGAGAATAACAAAGTCCCCTGGTCGAGTATAACAAATTCCTCTTATCGAGTATAACAAAGTCCCCTGGATGAGTATAACAATGGCCCATGATTGAGTATAACAACGTCCCCTGATCGATTATGACAAAGGCCCTTGATCCATTATTACAAATTCCCCTGATCGAGTATAACAAAGTCCCCTGGTCGAGTATAACAAAGTCCCCTGGTCGAGTATAACAAAGTCCACTGGTCGAGTATAACCAAGGCCCCTGATCGAGAATAACAAAGTCCTCTGATCGAATATTACAAATTTCCCTGGTCGAGTATAACAAAGGCTCCCGGTTGAGTATAACAAAGCCTCCTGACTGAGTATAACAAAGACCCCTGATCGAGTATATATCAAAGCCCCCAGATCGAGTATAACAAAGTCCCCTGGTCGAATATAATAAAGTCCCCTGATCGAGTATAACAAAGCCCCCCTGATCGAATATTACAAAGTCCCCTTTCAAGTATAACAAAGTCCCCTGATCGAGTATAACAAAGAGCCCTGGTCGAGTATAACAAAGGCCCCTGATGGAGGATAACAATGACCCTTATGGAGTATACCAAAGTCCTCTGATCGAGGAAAACAAAGCCCCATGATCGAGTATACCAAAGTCCCCTCATCGAGTATAACAAAGTCCCTTGATCGAGTATAACAAAGGCCCCTGATCAAGTAAAACAAAGGCCTCCGGTTGAGTGTAACAAAGCCTCCTGATCGAGTATAACAAAGTCCCCTGATCGAGTATAACACATCCCCTGATAGAGTATAACATATCCCCTGATCGTGCATAATAAAGTTCCCTGGTCGAGTATAGTAATATCCCGTGATCGAGTATAACAAAGCCCCCTGATCGAGTATACCAAAGTCCCCTGTTTGAGTATAACAAAGTCCCCTGATCGAGTATATCAAAGCCCCCTGATCGAGTATAACAAAGTCCCCTGGTCGAGTATAACAAAGTCCCCTGATCGAGTATAACAAAGCCCCCCTGATCGAATATTACAAAGTCCCCTTTCAAGTATAACAAAGTCCCCTGATCGAGTATAATAAAGAGCCCTGGTCGAGTATAACAAAGGCCCCTGATGGAGGATAACAATGACCCTGATGGAGTATACCAAAGTCCTCTGATCGAGGAAAACAAAGCCCCATGATCGGTACCGAGTCCCCTGATCGACTATAACAAGATCCCTTGATCCGGAAGGTATAACAAGGCCTGATCCAAGTAAAACAAAGGCCCCGGTTGAGTGTAACCGGCCTCTGATCCGAGTATAACCGGAAGTCCCTGATCGGGTAACATCCCCTGATAGAGTATAACATATCTGATGATCGTACGCAAGTTCCCTTTTTCGAGAATAACAAAGTCCTCTGATCGAATATAACAAAGTCCCCTTATCGAGCATAACAAAGGCCCCCTGATCGAATAATACAAAGTCCCCTGATCAAGTATAACACATCCCCTGATCGAGTATAACATATCCCCTGATCGAGTATAACAATGTCCCCTGATCGAGTATAACAAAGGCCCCTCGTCGTGTATAACAAAGTCCAATTATCGAGCATAACAAAGGCCCCTGGTCGAGTATAACAAAGCGCCCTGATCGAATATTACAAAGTCCCCTGATGAAGTATAACAAAGTCCCCTGATTGAGTATATCAAAGTCCCCTGGTCAAGGAAAACAAAGCCCCCTCATCGAGTATAACAAAGTCCCCTCATCGAGTATAACAAAGTCTCCTTGTTGACCATAACAAAGGCCCCTGGTCGAGTATAACAAAGTTCCCTAATCGAATATAACAAAGCCCCCTGGTCGAGTTTGACAAAGGCCACTGGTCGAACATAACAAAGCTCCCTGGTCGAGTATAACAAAGCCCGCTGATCGAGTATATCAAAGTCCCCTGATCGAGTATATCAAACCCCTCTGGTCGAGTATAATAAAGGCAATGATCGAGTATAACAAAGTCTCATGATCGAGTATAAGAAATTCCCCTGGTTCGAGTATAACAAAAGCCCCTGATATAATATAACAAAGGCCCCTCATCGAGTATACCAAAGTACCCTTAATGAGCATAACAAAGGCCCCTGGTCGAGTATAACAAAGCTCCCCTGATCGAATCAAACAAAGTCCCCTGATCATGTATAACAAAGTCCCCTGATCGTGTATAACAAAGTCCCCTTCTCGAGGAAAACAAATCCCCCTGATC
>NW_024735713.1:0-11344 GCF_018991925.1 Homarus americanus | reverse complement strand
GGGACTTTGTTATTCTCGATCAGGGGCCCTGGTTATACTCGACCAGGGGACTTTGTTTTACTCGACCAGGGGAGCTTGTTATACTCGTTCAGGGGCCTTTGTTATACTCGATCAGGGGATATTAGTTTACTCGACCAGGGAACTTTGTTATACACGATCAGGGGATATGTTATACTCGATCAGGGGATGTGATATACTCGATCACAGGACTTTGTTATACTCGATTAGGAGGCTTTGTTATACTCAACCGGGGGCTTTGTTATACACGATCACGGAACTTTGTTATACTCGATCAGAGGACTTTGTTATATTCGATCAGGGGACTTTGTTATTCTCGATCAGGGGCCTTGGTTATACTCGACCAGGGGACGGTGTTATACTCGAAATGGGGACTTTGTTATACGCGACCTGGGGACTTTGTTATACTCGATGAGGGGAATTTGTTATACTCGACTATTGGACTTTGTTATACTCGATAACAGGACTTTGTTATACTCGATCAGGGGAATTTGTTATACTGGATCAGGAGACTTTGTTATGCTCGATTAGGGGGCTTTGTTATACTCAACCAGGGGACTTTGTTATACTCGATCAGGTGGTTTTGTTATACTCGACCAGGGGTCTTTGTTGTGCTCGTTCACGCGACATTGTTATATTCGATCAGGGGCCTTTGATATACTCGATCAGGGGACTTTGTTATACTCGATCTGGGGGCTTTGTTTTCCTCGATCAGGGGACTTTGTTATACTTGATCAGGGGACTTTGTTATACACGATCAGTGGGCTTTGTTATACTAAACCAGGGGACTTTCTTATACTCGATTAGGTGGTTTTGTTATACTCAACCAGGGGTCTTTGTTATGCTCGATCAGGGGACTTTGTTATCCTCGATCAGGGGCCTTTGTTATACTATATCAGGGGCTTTTGTTATACTCGAACCAGGGGAATTTGTTATACTCGATCATGAGACCTTGTTATACTGGATCAGAGGACATTGTTATACTCGATGAGGGGGCTTTGTTATACTCGACCATGGTGCTTTGTTGTTCTCGACCAGTGGACTTTGTTATACTCGATCAGGGGACTTTGTTATACTCGATCAGGGGCCTTTGTTATACTCGATCATGGGCCTTTGTTATACTCTACCAGGGGACTTTGTTATACTCGATCAGGGGAATTTGTTATACTCGACCAGGGGTCCTTGATATACTCGATCAGGGGAATTTGTTATACTCGACCAGGGGACTTTGTTATTCACGACCAGGGAACTTTGTTTTACTCGATCGGGGGACTTTGTTTTACTCGATCAGGGGGCTTTGTTATACTAGATCAAGGGACTCTGTTATACTCGACCAGGGACTTTGTTTTACTCGATGAGGCAACTGTTTTCTATTCGATCAGGGGACTTTGTTATACTCGATTAGGTGCATTTATTATACTCGATCAAGGGCCTATGTTATACTCGATCAGCGGACTTTCTTATACTCGATTAGGGGACTTTGTTATACTTGAGCAGGGGACTTTGTTATACTCGATCAGGGGGCTTTATTATACTCGATCAGGGGACATTACTATACTCGACCAGGTAACTTTGTTATACACGATCAGGGGACATTGATTGCTCAATTACAGGTAAATTTGTTATAATACCCCATCAGGGATATGCTTTACTCGGGATCAGGGAACGTTATACCTCGTATCAGGGACTCGGCTATACTCGATCAGGATGCTTTTGTTATACTCCAACCGGGGCCTTTGTTATACTCGACCAGGGACTTTGTTATACGCGACCAGGGGACTTTGTTATACCTTTGAGCAGGGACTTGTTATAATTCGTAATTGGTGGCTTTTTGTTATGCTCGATAAGGACTGTTATACTCGATGAGGGTCCTTTTGTTATACTCGATGAGGGGAATTTGTTATACTCGACTATTGGACTTTGTTATACTCGATAACAGGACTTTGTTATACTCGATCAGGGGAATTTGTTATACTGAATCAGGGGACTTTGTTATACTCGATTAGGGGGCTTTGTTATACTCAACCAGGGGACTTTGTTCTACTCGATCAGGTGGTTTTGTTTTACTCGACCAGTGGTCTTTGTTGTCCTCGATCACACGACTTTGTTATACTCGATTAAGGGCCTTTGATATACTCGATCAGGGGACTTTGTTATACTCGATCTGGGGGCTTTGTTTTCCTCGATCAGGGGACTTTGTTATACTTGATCAGGGGACTTTGTAATATTCGATCAGGGGGGCTTTGTTATACTCGATCAGCGGACATTATTATACTCGACCAGGAAACTTTGTTATACACGATCAAGGGATATGTTATACTCGATCAGGGGATGTATTATACTCGATAGGGATTTTGTTATACATGATCAGGGGACTTTGTTGTACTCGATCAGGGGGCTTTGTTTTACTCAACCAGGGGAACTTTGTTATACTCGATCAGGTGGCTTTGTTATACTCGACCGGGGGTCTTTGTTATGCTCGACCAGGGGCCTTTGTTATGCTCGACCAGGGGCCTTTGTTATGCTCGATAAGGGGACTTTGTTATTCTCGATCAGGGGCCTTGGTTATACTCGACCAGGGGACTTTGTTATACTCGACCAGGGGACTTTGTTATACGCGATCAGGGGCCTTGGTTATACTTGACCAGGGGACTTTGTTATACTCTACCAGGGGAATTTGTTATACTCGACTAGGGGACTTTGTTATACTCGATGACAGGACTTTGTTATACTCGATCAGGGGAGTTTGTTATACTCGATCAGGGGATGTGTTATATTCGTTCACGGGACTTTGTTATACTCGATTAGGAGGCTTTGTTATACTCAACCGGGGGCTTTGTTATACACGACCAGGGAACTTTGTTATACTCGACCAGGGGACTTTGTTATACGCGACCAGGGGACTTTGTTATACGCGATGAAGGGACTTTGTTATATTCGATCAGGGGACTTTGTTATTCTCGATCAGGGGTCTTGGTTATACTCGACCAGGGGACTTTGTTATACTCGACCAGGGGACTTTGTTACATGCGACCAGGGGACTTTGGTATACTCGATGAGGGGAATTAGTTATACTCGACTAGGGGACTTTGTTGTACTCGATAACAGGACTTTGTTATACTCGATCAGGGGACTTTGTTATACTCGATCAAATGCCTTTGTTATACTCGATCATGGGCCTTTGTTATACTCAACCAGGGGACTTTGTTATACTCGATCAGGGGAAATTTTTATACTCGAACAGGGGACTTTGTTATACTCGATCAGGGGAATTTGTTATACTCGACCAGGGGACTTTGTTATACACGACCAGATAACTTTGTTATAATCGATCAGAGGACTTTGTTATACTCGATCGGGGGACTTTGTTTTACTCGATCAAGGGGCTTTGTTATACTCGATCAAGGGACTTTGTTATACTTGACCAGGGGACTTTGTTTTACTCGATCAGGGGACTGTTCTATATTCGATCAGGGAACTTTGATATAGTCGATTAGGGGCCTTTATTATACTCGATCAAGGGCATTTGTTATACTCGATCAGAGGACTTTGTTATACTCGATCAGGGGACTTTGTTATACTTGTCCAGGGGACTTTGTTATACTCGATCAGGGGGCTTTGTTATACTCGATCAGGGGACATTACTATACTCGACCAGGGAACTTTGTTATACACGATCAGGGGATATGTTTTACTCGATCAGGGGATGTGTTATACTCGATCAGGGGACTTTGCTATACTCGATCAGGATGTCTTTGTTACACTCAACCGGGGGCCTTTGTTATACTCGATGAGGGGCCTTTGTTATACTCGATCAAGGGACTTTGTTATATTCGATCAAGGGACTTTGTTTTACTCGATCTGGGGGCTTTGTTTTCCTCGATCAGGGGACTTTGTTATACTCCATCAGGGTCTTTGTTATACTCCATCAGGGGCCTTTGTTATACTCGATCAGGGGACTTTGTTATACTCGACCAGTGTCCTTTGTTATGCTCGACCCGTGGCCTTTGTTATTCTTGATCAATGGGCTTTGTTATATTCGATTAGGGGACTTTGTTATACTCGATGAGGGGCATTTCTTAAACTCGATCAAGGGCCTTTGCTATACTCGATCAGGGGACTTTGTTGGACTCGATCAGTGGGCTTTGTTATACTCGACCAGGGGCCTTTGTTATGCTCGATCAGGGGACTTTGTTATACTCGATCAGGAGCCTTTGTTATACTCTATCAGGGGCTTTTATTATACTAGAACCAGGGGAATTTGTTATACTCGATCATGAGACCTTGTTATACTCGACCAGGGGCCTTTGTTATGCTCGATCAGGGGACTTTGTTATACTCGATCAGGAGCCTTTGTTATACTCTATTAGGGGCTTTTATTATACTCGAACCAGGGGAATTTGTTATACTCGACCAGGGGACTTTGTTTTACTCGAAGAGGCAACTGTTTTCTATTCGATCAGGGGACTTTGTTATACTCGATCAGAGGACGTTGTTATACTCGATTAGGGGACTTTGTTATACTTGAGCAGGGGACTTTGTTATACTCGATCAGGGGGCTTTATTATACTCGATCAGGGGACATTACTATACTCGACCAGGTAACTTTGTTATACACGATCAGGGGATATGTTTTACTCAATCAGGGAATGTGTTATACTCGATGAGGGGACTTTGCTATACTCGATCAGGATGCTTTGTTAAACTCAACCGGGGGCCTTTGTTATACTCGACCAGGGGACTTTGTTATACTCGATAAGAGGACTTTGTTATACTCGATCAGGGGACTTTGTTATACTCGATTAGGGTCCTTTGTTATACTCGATGACGGGACATTACTATACTCGACCAGGGAACTTTGTTATACACGATCAGGGGATATGTTATACTCGATCAGGGGATGTGTTATACTCGATCAGGGGTCTTTGTTATACTCAGTCAGGAGGCTTTGTTATACTCAACCGGGAGCCTTTGTTATACTCGACCAGGGGACTTTGTTATACTCGACCAGGGGACTTTGTTATACTCGATCAGGGGAATTTGTAATAATCGATCAAGGGCCTTTGTCATAATCGATCAGGGGACTTTGTTATACTCAATCATGGGCCATTGTTATACTCATCCAGTGGACTTTGTTATACTCGATAAGAGGAATTTGTTATACTCGACCAGGGGACTTTGTTATACTCGATCAGGGGAATTTGTTATACTCGACCAGGGGACTTTGTTATACACGACCATTGGACTTTGTTATATTCGATCAGAGGACTTTGTTATACTCGATCAGGGGAATTTGTTTTACTAGATGAGGGGGCTTTGTTATACTCGATCGAGGGACTTTGTTATACTCGATCAGAGGACTTTGGTATACTCGATCAGGGGACTTTTTTATACTCAAACAGGGGACTTTGTTATACTCGATCAGGGGGCTTTGTTATACTCGATTAGGGGATATTACGATACTCGACCAGGGAACTTTGTTATACACGATCAGGAGATATGTTATAGTCTATCAGGGGATGTGTTATACTCGATCAGGGGACTTTGTTATACTCGATCAAGAGGCTTTGTTACACTCAACCCGGGGTCTTTGTTTTACTCGATCAGGGGCCTTTGTTATACTCGATCAAGGGACTTTGTTATACTCGATCAGGGGACTTTGGTATACTCGATCATGGGGCTTTGTTTTCCTCGATCAGGGGACTTTGTTATACTTCATCAGGGACATTGTTATCCTCCATCAGGGGCCTTTGTTATACTCGACCAGGGCTCTTTGTTATACTTGAGCAGGGGACTTTGTTATACTTTGTTATACTCGATCAGGGGGCTTTATTATACTCGATCAGGGACACATTATACCTGACCAGGTAACTTGTTATACTCGATGAGGGGACTTTTTATACTCGATCAGGGGACTTTGCTATACTCGATCAGGGGACTTTGCTATACTCGATCAGAGGGCTTTGTTATACTCGATAAGGGGCCTTTGTTTTACTCGATGAGGGGACTTTGTTATTCTCACTTAGGGGAATTTGTTATACTTTATCAGGGGACTTTGTTATACTCGACCAACGCCTTTATTATGCTCGATAAGGGGACTTTGTTATACTCGATGAGGGTCCTTTGTTATACTCGATGAGGGGACATTACTATACTCGACCAGGGAACTTTGTTATACACGATCAGGGGATATGTTATACTCGATCAGGGGATGTGTTATACTCGATCAGGGGTCTTTGTTATACTCAGTCAGGAGGCTTTGTTATACTCAACCGGGAGCCTTTGTTATACTCTACCAGGGAACTTTGTTATATTCGATCAGAGGACTTTGTTATTCTCGATCAGGGGCCTTGGTTATACTCGACCAGTGGACTTTGTTATACTCGATCAGGGGAATTTGTAATAATCGATCAAGGGCCTTTGTCATAATCGATCAGGGGACTTTGTTATAATCAATCATGGGCCCTTGTTATACTCATCCAGGGGACTTTGTTTATACTCGATAAGAGGAATTTGTTATACTCGACCAAGGGACTTTGTTATACTCGATCAGGGGAATTTGTTATACTCGACCAGGGGACTTTGTTATACACGACCATTGGACTTTGTTATATTCGATCAGAGGACTTTGTTTTACTAGATCAGGGGGCTTTGTTATACTCTTCAAGGGACTTTGTTAAACTCGATTAGGGGCCTTTATTATACTCGATCAAGGGCCTTTGTTATACCCGATCAGTGGACTTTGTTATACTCGATCAGAGGACTTTGGTATACTCGATCAGGGGACTTTTTTATACTCAAACAGGGGACTTTGTTATACTCGATCAGGGGGCTTTGTTATACTCGATTAGGGGATATTACTATACTCGACCAGGGAACTTTGTTATACACGATCAGGAGATATGTTATACTCTATCAGGGGATGTGTTATACTCGATCAGGGGACTTTGTTATACTCGATCAGGAGGCTTTCTTACACTCAACCGGGGGCCTTTGTTTTACTCGATCAGGGGCCTTTGTTATACTCGATCAAGGGACTTTGTTATAATCGATCAGGGGACTTTGGTATACTCGATCATGGGGCTTTGTTTTCCTCGATCAGGGGACTTTGTTATACTTCATCAGGGACATTGTTATTCTCCATCAGGGGCCTTTGTTATACTCGACCAGGGCTCTTTGTTATACTCGATCAGGGGACTTTGTTATACTTGAAAGAGGACTTTGTAATATTCGATCAGGGGGGCTTTGTTATACTCGATCAGGGGACTTTGTTATACTCGACCAGGGGACTTTGTTATACTCGATCAGGGGGCTTTGATATATTCGATCAGGGGACTTTGTTTTACTCGATGAGGGGACTTTGTTATACTCGATGATTGGGCTTTGTTATACTCGATGAGGGGACTTTGTTATACTCGACCAGGGTCCTTTGTTATGGTCGACCAGTGGCCTTTGTTATACTCGATCAGGGGGCTTTGTTATATTCGATTAGGTGAATTTGTTATACTCGATGAGGGGCATTTGTTATACTCGATCAAGGGCCTTTGCTATACTCGATCAGGGGACTTTGTTAGACTCGATTAGGGGCCTCTGTTATAATGGATCAGGGGACTTTGCTACACTCGATTAGGGGGATTTGTTATACTATATCAGGGGCTCTTGTTATAATCGAACCAGGGGAATTTGGTATACTCGATCATGAGAATTTGGTATACTCGATTAGGGCCTTTATTATACTCGACCAGGGGGGTTTGATATACTCGATCAGGGGACTTTGTTATACTCGGTCAGAGGACTTTGGTATAGTCGATCAGGGGACTTTTTTATACTCAAACAGGGGACTTTGTTATACTCGATGAGAGGGCTTTGTTATACTCGATTAGGGGATATTACTATACTCGACCAGGGAACTTTGTTATACACGATCAGGAGATATGTTATACTCTATCAGGGGATGTGTTATACTCGATCAGGGGACTTTGTTATACTCGATCAGGAGGCTTTGTTACACTCAACCGGGGACCTTTGTTTTACTCGATCAGGGGCCTTTGTTATACTCGATCAAGGGACTTTGTTATACTCGATCAGGGGACTTTGGTATACTCGATCATGGGGCTTTGTTTTCTTCGATCAGGGGACTTTGTTATACTTCATCAGGGACATTGTTATCCTCCATCAGGGGCCTTTGTTATACTCGACCAGGGCTCTTTGTTATACTCGATCAGGGGATTTTGTTATACTTGAAAGAGGACTTTGTAATATTCGATCAGGGGGGGCTTTGTTATACTCGATCAGGGGACTTTGTTATTTTCGATCAGGGGACTTTGTTATACACGATCAGGGGATATGTTATACTCGATCAGGGGATGTGATATACTCGATCACAGGTCTTTATTATACTCGATTAGGAGGCTTTGTTATACTCAACCGGGGGCTATGTTATACACGACCAGGGAACTTTGTTATACCCGATCGTAGGACTTTGTTATATTCGATCAGGGGCTTTGTTATTCTCGATCAGGGGCCCTGGTTATACTCGACCAGGGGACTGTGTTATACTCGGCCAGGGGACTTTGTTATGCGCGACCAGGGGACGTTGTTATACTCGATGAGGGGAATTTGTTACACTCGACTATTGGACTTTGTCATACTTGATAACAGGACTTTGTTATACTCGATCAGGGGAATTTGTTATACTGGATCAGGGGACTTTGTTATACTCGATTAGGGGGCTTTGTTATTCTCAATCAGGGGACTTTTTTATACTCGATCAGGTGGTTTTGTTATACTCGACCTGGGGTCTTTGTTGTGCTCGATCACGCGACTTTGTTATACTCGATCAGGGGCCTTTGATATACTCGATCAGGGGGCTTTGTTATACTCGATCAAGGGACTCTGTTATACTCGACCAGGGGACTTTGTTTTACTCGATGAGGCAACTGTTTTCTATTCGATCAGGGGACTTTGTTATACTCGATTAGGGGCATTTATTATACTCGATCAAGGGCCTTTGTTATACTCGATCAGAGGACTTTGTTATACTCGATTAGGGGACTTTGTTATACCTGAGCAGGGGACTTTGTTATACTCGATCAGGGGGCTATATTATACTCGATCAGGGGACATTACTATACTCGACCAGGTAAATTTGTTTTACACGATCAGGGGATATGTTTTACTCGATCAGGGAATGTGTTATACTCGATCAGGGGACTTTGCTATACTCGATCAGGATGCTTTGTTATACTCAACCGGGGGCCTTTGTTATACTCGACCAGGGGACTTTGTTATACTCGATAAGGGGACTTTGTTATACTCGATCAGGGGACTTTGTTATACTCGATCAGGGGCCTTTGTTATACTCGACCAGGGGTCTTTGTTATGCTCGATCAGGGGACTTTGTTATACTCGATCAGGGGACTTTGTTATACTCGATTAGGGGGGGGCTTTGTTTTCCTCGATCAGGGGACTTTGTTATACTCCATCAGGGTCTTTGTTATTCTACATTAGGGGCCTTTGTTATACTCGACCAGGGGACTTTGTTATTTTCGATCAGGGGACTTTGTTTTACCTGATCAGGGGACTTTGTATTATTCGGTCAGGGGGGCTTTGTTATGCTCGACCAGGGGCCTTTGTTATGCTCGATAAGGCAACTTAGTTATATGCGATCAGGGGACTTTGTTATTCTCGATCAGGCGCCTTGGTTATACTTGATCATGGGAATTTGTATTATTCGGTCAGGGGGGCTTTCTTTTGCTCCACCAGGTAACTTTGTTATACACGATCAGGGGATGTGTTATACTCGATCAGGGGACTTTGTTATACTCAGTCAGGAGGCTTTGTTATACTCAACCCGGGGCCTTTTTTATACTCGATCAGGGGAATTTGGTATACTCGATCAGAGGATTGTGTTATACTCGATCAGGGGGCTTTGTTATACTCAACCAGGGGACTTTGTTATACTCGATCAGGTGACTTTGTTATACTCGACCAGGGGTCTTTGTTATGCTCGATC
Source organism: Homarus americanus (assembly GCF_018991925.1). Classification (NCBI taxonomy): domain Eukaryota; kingdom Metazoa; phylum Arthropoda; class Malacostraca; order Decapoda; family Nephropidae; genus Homarus; species Homarus americanus. Next base: position 1,311 of record NW_024735713.1, on the reverse strand, counting down.
AGGGGACTTTGTTATACTCGATCAGGGGACTTTGTTATACTCGATTAGGGGGGGGCTTTGTTTTCCTCGATCAGGGGACTTTGTTGTGCTCCATCAGGGTCTTCGTTATTCTACGTTAGGGGCCTTTGTTATACTCGACCAGGGGACTTTGTTATTTTCGATCAGGGGACTTTGTTATACTTGATCAGGGGACTTTGTATTATTCGGTCAGGGGGGCTTTGTTATGCTCGACCAGGGTCCTTTGTTATGCTCGATAAGAGGACTTTGTTATATGCGATCAGGGGTCTTTGTTATACTCAGTCGGGAGGCTTTGTTATACTCAACCGGGAGCCTTTGTTATACTCGACCAGGGAACTTTGTTATATTCGATCAGAGGACTTTGTTTTTCTCGATCAGGGGCCTTGGTTATACTCGACCAATGGACTTTGTTATACTCGACCAGGGGACTTTCTTATACTCGACCAGGGGACTTTGTTATACTCGATCAGGGGAATTTGTAATAATCGATCAAGGGCCTTTGTTATAATCGATCAGGGGACTTTGTTATACTCAATCATGGGCCATTGTTATACTCATCCAGGGGACTTTGTTATACTCGATAAGAGGAATTTGTTATAATCGACCAGGGGATTTTGTTCTTCTCGACCAGGGGACTTTGTTATACTCGATCAGGGGACTTTGATATACACGATCAGTGGGCTTTGATATACTCGACGAGGGACCTTTGTTATGCTCCATCAGGGGACTTTGTTATACTCGATTAGAGGCCTTTGTTATACTAGATCAGGGGCTTTTGTTATACCCGAACCTGGAGAATTTGTTATACTCGAAAATGAGACCTTGTTATACTCGATCAGGGCCATTTTTAAGCTCGACCAGGGGGGTTTGATATACGCGATCAGGGGACTTTGTTATACTCGATTAGGGGGCTTTGTTATACTCGACCGGGGTGCTTTGTTATGCTCGATCAGTGGCCTTTGTTATACTCGATCAGGGGGCTTTGTTATATTCGATTAAGGGACTTTGTTATACTCTACCAGGGGCCTTTGTTATGGTCAACCAGGGGACTTTGTTATACTCAATCAGGGGACTTGTTTTACTCGATGAGGGGGCTTTGTTTTCCTCGACCAGGGGACTTTGATATACTCGATCATGGGACTTTGTTATACCAAATTTGGGGACTTTGTGATACTCGATGAGGAACCTTTGTTATACTCGACCAGGAGACTTTGTTATACTCGATCAGGGGATGTGTTATACTCGTTCAGGGGACTTTGTTATACTCGATCAGGAGGCTTTGGTCATAACAAA
>NW_024735712.1:0-46843 GCF_018991925.1 Homarus americanus | reverse complement strand
TATACTCGTTCAGGAGACTTTGTTATACTCGATCAGGGGACTTTGTTTTACCTTTCCAGGGGGCTTTCTTATACTCGATCAAGGGACTTTGTTATACTCGATCAGCGGACTTTGACTTACTCGATCAGTGCCCTTTGCTATTCTCGACCAAGGGACTTTGTTATAATCGATCAGGGGACTTTGTTATGCTCGATATGGGACTTTGTTATTTTGGGCCAGGGGAATTTTTTATACTCGATCAGCGGACTTTGTTATACTGGACGAGGGGACTTTTTTATACTCGATTAGGGAACTTTGTTATACTCGATCAGTGGACTTTTGTTACACTCGATCAGGAGACTTTGTTATACTCGACCAGGAGCCTTTGTTATACTCAATCACCGGACTTTGTTATACTCGATCAAGGGACTTTGTTAAACTTGATTATCGGACTTTGCTATACTCGACCAGGGAACTTTGTTATGCTCGATCAGGGGACTTTGTTATACTCGACCAGGGGACTTTTTTATACTTGACCAATGGACTTTGTTATGCTCGATGAGGGACCTTTGTTATACTCGATCAGGGGACTTTGTTAAACTCGAGCATGGGACTTTGTTATACTCAATCAGGGACTTTTTTATACTCGACCCTAGGACTTTGTTATTCTAGTATCAAAGGACTTTGTTATTCTCGACCTGGGGACTTTGTTATACTCGACCAGAGGCCTTTGTTATACTCGGTCAGGGGACTTTGTTATAATTGATCAGGGGACTTTGTTATGCTCGATCTAGGGACTTTGTTATACTGTGCCATTACACTTTGTTATACTCGATCAGCGGATGTGTTATACTCGATCTGGGGACTTTGTTATACTCGTCCAGGGGGCTTTGTTATACTAGGATCAGGAGACTTTGTTATACTCGTCCAAGGGGCATTGTTATACTAGGATCAGGGGACTTTGTTATGCTCGACCAGAGGCCTTTGTTATATTCGGTCAGGGGACTTTGTTATAATCGATCAGGGGACTTTGTTATGCTCGATCTGGGGACTTTGTTTTACTCATCCAAGGGCTTTGTTATAATAGGATCAGGAGACTTTGTTATACTTGTCCAGGGGGCTTTGTTATACTAGGATCAGGGGATTTTGTTATACTCGACCAGAGGCCCTTGTTATACTCGGTCAGGGGACTTTGTTATACTGGGCCAAGGGACTTTGTTATAATCGATCAGGGGACTTTGTTATGCTCGATCTGGGGACTTTGCTATACTGGGCCAGGAGACGTTGTTATACTCGAGCAGGGGATATGTTATACTCGATCAGGGGACTTTGATATACTGGACCACTGGACTTTGTTATACTCGATGAGAGGCCTTTGTTATACTCGATCAAAGGCCTTTGTTATACTCGATCAGGGGACTTTGTTATACTCGATTAGGGGCCTTTTTTGGACTCGATAAGGGACCTTAGTTATACTCGATCAGGAGACTTTGTTATACTCGATCAGGGGACTTTCTTATACTCGAGCAGGGGGTTTTGTTATACTCGATCAGGGGACATTGCTATACTCGACAAAGGGGATTTGTTATGCTCAATTAGGGTCTTTGTTATACTCGACCAGGGGACTTTTTATACTTGACCAATGGACTTTGTTATACTCGATGAGGGGCCTTTGTTATACTCGATCAGGGGACTTTGCTATACTCGACCAGGAGACTTTGTTATATTCGATCAGGGGACTTTGTTTTTCTCGATCAGGGCCCTTTGCTATACTCGATCAGGGGCCTTTGTTATACTCGATCAGGGGACTTTCTTATACTCGAGCAGGGGGCTTTCTTATACTCGATCAGGGGACTTTCTTATACTCGATCAGGAGGCTTTGTTATACTCGTTCAGGGGACTTTGCTATACTGGACCATGGGACTTTCTTATTCTCGATCAGGGGACTTTATTATACTCGATCAGGAAACTTTTGTTAAACTCGATCAGGGGACTTTGTTATACTCGACCAGGGGCCTTTGTTATACTCGATCCCCGGACTTTGTTATACTCGACCAGGGGACTTTGTTATACCTGATTAGTCGGCTTTGTTATACTCAATCATGGGACTTTGTTATACTCGATGAGGGGACTTTTTATACTCGATTAGGGGCCTTTTTTGGACTCGATCGCGGGCCTTTCTTATACTCAATCAGGGGACTTTGTTATACTCGATCAGGGGACTTTCTTATACTCGAGCACTGGGCTGTTATGCTGATGAGGGGCCTTTGTTATACTTGACCAGGGGCCTTTGTTATACTCGATTAGAAAACTTTGTTATACTCGACCAGGGGACTTTGTTATACTCCACCAGGGACTTTGTTATACTCGATCAGGGGACATGTTATACTCGATCAGGGGACTTTGTTATACTCAGTTCAGGGGACTTTGTTATACTCGTCTAGTGGGCCTTGTTATACTAGGATCAGGGGACTTTGTTATACTCGATCAGGGGACTTTGTCTTAATCGATCAGGGCCCTTTGCTATACTCGACCAGGGACTTTGTTATAATCGATCAGGGGACTTTGTTATACACGATCAGGGGACTTTGTTATACTCAACCAGGGGACTATTTTATACTTGACCAATGGACTTTGTTATACTCGATGAGGGGCCTTTCTTATACTCGATCAGGGGACTTTTTTATACTCGACCAGAGGACTTTGTTATACTCGATCAGGGGGCTTTCTTATACTCGACCAGGGGACTTTGTTATACTCGATGAGGGAACTTTGTAACACTCGACCAGGGGACTTTGTCATACTCGATCAGTGGACTTTCCTATATTTGACCAATGGACTTTGCTATACTCAATGAGGGGCTTTTGTTATACTCGATGAGGGGCCTTTGTTATACTCGATCACCGGACTTTGTTATACTCGACCAGAGGCCTTTGTTATACTCGGTCAGGGGAGTTTGTTATACTTGATTAGGTAACTTTGTTATACTCGATCAGGGGAATTTTGTTATACTCGATCAGAGGACTTTGTTATACTGGACCAGGGGTCTATGTTATACTCGATCAGGGACTTTGTTATACTCGATCAGGGGACTTTGTTATACTCGTCCAGGGGGCTTCGTTATACTCGATCAGGGAACTTTGTTATACTCGATCAGGGGACTTTGTCTTACTCGATCAGGGCCCTTTGCTATACTCGACCAGGGGACTTTGTTATAATCGATTAGGGGCCTTTGTTATGCTCGATATGGGGACTTTGTTATACTGTACCAGGGGACTTTTATATACGAAATCAGAGGACTTTGTTATACTCGATCAGGGGACTTTTGTTACACTCGATCAGGGGACTTTGTTATACTCGACAAGGGGCGTTTGTTATACTCGATCACCGGACTTTGTTATACTCGATAAGGGGACTTTGTTATACTCGTCCAGGGGTCTTTGTTATACTCGACCAGGGGACTTTGTTATAATCGATCAGGGGACTTTGTTATGCTCGATATGGGGACTTTGTTATACTGGGCCAAGGGACTTTTTTACTCGATCAGCGGACTTTGTTATACTGGACCATGGGACTTTTTTATACTCGATCAGGGACTTTGTTATACTCGTCCAGGGGCCTTTGTTATACTCGATCACCAGACTTTGTTATACTCGATAAGTGGACTTTGTTGTACTCGATATGGGGAATTTGTTATACTCGATAAGGGGACTTTGTTAGACTCGAACAGGGGACTTTGTTATACTCGGCCAGGGGACTTGTTATACTCGATTAGGCGGCTTTGTTATACTCAATCAGGGGACTTTGTTAAAATCGATGAGGCGCCTTTGTTATATATATATGATTAGGGCCTTTGTTATACTAGATCAGGGACTTTGTTATACTCGATTGAAGCCTTTTTAGACTCGATCAGGGGCGCTGTTATACTCGATCAGGGGACTTTGTTATACTCGAGCAGGGGGTTTCGTTATACTCGATCAGGGGACTTTGTTAAACTCGATGAGGAGGCTTTGTTATACTCGATCAGGGGACTTTGCTATACTCGACCAGGGGACTTTGTTATACTCGATCAGGGGACTTTGTTATACTCGACTAGGGGACTTATTTATACTTGACCAATGGACTTTGTTATACTCGATGAGGGGCCTTTGTTATACTCGACCAGGGGCCTTCGTCATACTCGATTAGAAAAATTTGTTATACTCGATCAGGGGACTTTGTTATACTCGATCAGGGGACTTTGTTATACTCTACCAGCGGATTTTGTTGTAATCGATCAGGGGGCTTTGTTATGCTTGAACTGGGGACTTTGTTATACTGAGCCAGTAGACGATGTTATACTCGATCAGGGGATATGTTATACTCGATCAGGGGACTTTGTTATACTGGACCAGGGGACTTTGTTATACTCGATCAGGGGACTTTGTTATATTCAATCAGAGGACTTTGTTATACTCGTCCAGGGGGCTTTGTTATACTTAGATCAGGGGACTTCGTTATTCTCGACCAGGGGACTTTGTTATACTCGATCAGGGGACTTTGTTATCCTCGCTCCGTGGACTTTCTTATACTGCTCCAGGGGGCTTTGTTATACTCGATCAGGGGACCTTGTTATACTGGGCCAGGAGACTTTGTTATACTCGATCAGGGGATATATTATACTCGACCAGGGTCTTTGTTATATTGGACCAGGGGACTTTGTTATACTCGATCAGGGGCCTTTGTTATACTCGATCAGGGGACTTTGCTATACTCGACCAGGAGACTTTGTTATATTCGATCAGGGGACTTTGTTTTTCTCGATCAGGGCCCTTTGCTATACTCGATCAGGGGCCTTTGTTATACTCGATCAGGGGACTTTCTTATACTCGAGCAGGGGGCTTTCTTATACTCGATCAGGGGACTTTCTTATACTCGATCAGGAGGCTTTGTTATACTCGTTCAGGGGACTTTGCTATACTGGACCATGGGACTTTCTTATTCTCGATCAGGGGACTTTATTATACTCGATCAGGAAACTTTTGTTAAACTCGATCAGGGGACTTTGTTATACTCGACCAGGGGCCTTTGTTATACTCGATCACCGGACTTTGTTATACTCGACCAGGAGACTTTGTTATACCTGATTAGTCGGCTTTGTTATACTCAATCATGGGACTTTGTTATACTCGATGAGGGGACTTTTTATACTCGATTAGGGGCCTTTTTTGGACTCGATCGCGGGCCTTTCTTATACTCAATCAGGGGACTTTGTTATACTCGATCAGGGGACTTTCTTATACTCGAGCACTGGGCTTTGTTATACTCGATCACGGGCCTTTTGCTTATATACTCGATGAGGGGAGCCGTGTTATAATTGACCAGGGGCGCTTTGCTATACTCGACCAATGGACTTTGTTATAATCGATGAGCGGCCTTTGTTATACTCGATACTTTCGATACTCGACCAGGGACTTTGTTATAATCAACTTTTTTATACTCGACGGGACTTTGTTATACTCGATCAGGGGATATGTTATACTCGATCAGGGGACTTTGTTATACTCGGTTCAGGGGACTTTGTTATACTCGTCTAGTGGGCCTTGTTATACTAGGATCAGGGGACTTTGTTATACTCGATCAGGGGACTTTGTCTTAATCGATCAGGGCCCTTTGCTATACTCGACCAGGGGACTTTGTTATAATCGATCAGGGGACTTTGTTATACACGATCAGGGGACTTTGTTATACTCAACCAGGGGACTATTTTATACTTGACCAATGGACTTTGTTATACTCGATGAGGGGCCTTTCTTATACTCAATCAGGGGACTTTTTTATACTCGACCAGAGGACTTTGTTATACTCGATCAGGGGGCTTTCTTATACTCGACCAGGGGACTTTGTTATACTCGATGAGGGAACTTTGTAACACTCGACCAGGGGACTTTGTCATACTCGATCAGTGGACTTTCCTATATTTGACCAATGGACTTTGCTATACTCAATGAGGGGCTTTTGTTATACTCGATGAGGGGCCTTTGTTATACTCGATCACCGGACTTTGTTATACTCGACCAGAGGCCTTTGTTATACTCGGTCGGGGGAGTTTGTTATACTTGATTAGGTAACTTTGTTATACTCGATCAGGGGAATTTTGTTATACTCGATCAGAGGACTTTGTTATACTGGACCAGGGGACTTTGTTATACTCGATCAGGGAATTTGTTATACTCGATCAGGGGACTTTGTTATACTCGTCCAGGGGGCTTCGTTATACTCGATCAGGGGACTTTGTTATACTCGATCAGGGGACTTTCTCTTACTCGATCAGGGCCCTTTGCTATACTCGACCAGGGGACTTTGTTATAATCGATTAGGGGCCTTTGTTATGCTCGATATGGGGACTTTGTTATACTGTACCAGGGGGCTTTTATATACGAGATCAGAGGACTTTGTTATACTCGATCAGGGGACTTTTGTTACACTCGATCAGGGGACTTTGTTATACTCGACAAGGGGCCTTTGTTATACTCGATCACCGGACTTTGTTATACTCGATAAGGGGACTTTGTTATACTCGTCCAGGGGTCTTTGTTATACTCGACCAGGGGACTTTGTTATATTCGATCAGGGGACTTTGTCATGCTCGATATGAGGACTTTGTTATTCTGGGCCAGGGGACTTTTTTACTCGATCAGCGGACTTTGTTATACTGGACCATGGGACTTTTTTATACTCGATCAGGGACTTTGTTATACTCGTCCAGGGGCCTTTGTTATACTCGATCACCAGACTTTGTTATACTCGATAAGTGGACTTTGTTGTACTCGATATGGGGAATTTGTTATACTTGATAAGGGGACTTTGTTAGACTCGAACAGGGGACTTTGTTATACTCGGCCAGGGGACTTGTTATACTCGATTAGGCGGCTTTGTTATACTCAATCAGGGGACTTTGTTAAACTCGATGAGGCGCCTTTGTTATACTTGATTAGGGGCCTTTGTTATACTAGATCAGGGGACTTTGTTATACTCGATTAGAGGCCTTTTTTAGACTCGATCAGGGGCCTTTGTTATACTCGATCAGGGGACTTTGTTATACTCGAGCAGGGGGTTTCGTTATACTCGATCAGGGGACTTTGTTAAACTCGATGAGGAGGCTTTGTTATACTCGATCAGGGGACTTTGCTATACTCGACCAGGGGACTTTGTTATATTCGATCAGGGGACTTTGTTATACTCGACTAGGGGACTTATTTATACTTGACCAATGGACTTTGTTATACTCGATGAGGGGCCTTTGTTATACTCGACCAGGGACCTTCGTCATACTCGATTAGAAAAATTTGTTATACTCGATCAGGGGACTTTGTTATACTCTACCAGCGGATTTTGTTGTAATCGATCAGGGTGCTTTGTTATGCTTGATCTGGGGACTTTGTTATACTGAGCCAGTAGATGATGTTATACTCGATCAGGGGATATGTTATACTCGATCAGGGGACTTTGTTATACTGGACCAGGGGACTTTGTTGTACTCGATCAGGGGACTTTGTTATACTCAATCAGAGGACTTTGTTATACTCGTCCAGGGGGCTTTGTTATACTTAGATCAGGGGACTTTGTTATTCTCGACCAGGGGACTTTGTTATACTCGATCAGGGGACTTTGTTATACTCGCTCCGTGGACTTTCTTATACTGCTCCAGGGGGCTTTGTTATACTCGATCAGGGGACCTTGTTATACTGGGCCAGGAGACTTTGTTATACTCGATCAGGGGATATATTATTCTCGACCAGGGTCTTTGTTATATTGGACCAGGGGACTTTGTTATACTCGATCAGGGGACTTTGTTATACTCGTCCAGGGGGCTTTGTTATACTCGATCAGGGGACTTTGTTATACTCGATCAGGGACTTTGTTATACTCGACAAAGGGACTTTTTTATACTTGACAAATGGACTTTGTTATACTCGATGAGGGGCCTTTCTTATACTCTATCTAGGGACTTTATTATACTCGACCAGGGGACTGTTTTATAATTGACCAATGGACTTTGTTATACTCAATGAGGGGCCTTTGTTATACTCGATTAGGGGAATTTCTTATACTCGACCAGGGGACTTTGTTATACGCGATCAGGGGACTTTTTATACTCGATCAGGGGACTTTGTTATACTCAACCAGAGGACTTTGTTATACTCGATCAGTGGACTTTCTTATACTCAATCAGGGGACTTTGTTATACTCGATGAGGGGCCTTTGTTATACTCGATGAGGGGACTTTGTTATACTCGACCAGGGGACTTTGTTATACTCGATGAGGGGCGTGTGTTATACTTGATTAGGTAACTTTGTTATACTCGATCAGGGGAATTTTGTTATACTCGATCAGAGGATTTTTTTATACTCGACCAGGGGCCTTTGTTATACTCGATTAGAAAACTTTGTTATACTTGACCAGGGACTTTGTTATACTCGATCAAGGGACTTCTGTTATACTCGATCAGGGGACTTTGTTATACTCGACCAGGGGCATTTGTTATACTCGATCGCCGGACTTTGTTATACTCGGTAAGGGGACTTTGTTATACTCGATCAGGGGACTTTGTTATACTCGATTAGGGGCCTTTGTTATACTCGATGAGGGGGCTTTGTTATACTCGACCAGGGGACTTTGTTATACTCGATCAGGGACCTTGTTATACTCAACCAGGGGACTTTTTTTAAATTAATCAGGGGACTTTGTCATACTCCATCAGGGGAATTTTGTTATACTCGATCAGGGGATATGTTATACTCGATCAGGGGACTTTGGTATACTCAACCAGAGGACTTTGTTATACTCGAACAGGGGACTTTGTTATACTCAATCAGGGGACTTTGTTATACTCAATCAGGGGACTTTGTTATACTCGATGAGGGGCTTTTGTTATCTTCGATCAGGGGAATTTGTTATACTCGACCAGGGGACTTTGTTATACTCGATCAGGGGACTTTGTTATACTCGACCAGAGGACTTTTTAATGCTCGATCAGGGGATATGTTATACTCGAGGGGTTTTTGTTATGCTTGATTAGGGGACTTTGTTATACTCGATCAGGGAAATTTTGTTATACTCGATCAGAGGACTTTGTTATACTCAACCAGGGGCCTTTGTTATACTCGATAAGAAAACTTTGCTATACTCGACCAGGGGACTTTGTTATACTCGATCAAGGGACTTTTGTTATACTCGATCAGGGGACTTTGTTATACTCATCCAGGGGCCTTTGTTATACTCGATCAGGGGACTTTTGTTATACTCGATCAGGGGACTTTGTTATACTCGACCAGGGGACTTTGTTATACTCGATTAGGGGACTTTGTTATACTCGACCAGAGGACTTTTTTATACTCGATCAGGGGATATGTTATACTCGATGAGGGGTTTTAGCTATGCTTGATTAGGGGACTTTGTTATACTCGATCAGGGAAATTTTGTTATACTCGATCAGAGGACTTTGTTATACTCAACCAGGGGCCTTTGTTATACTCGTTAAGAAAACTTTGCTATACTCGACCAGGGGACTTTGTTATACTCGATCAACGGACTTTTGTTACACTCGATCAGGGGACTTTGTTATACTTGATAAGGGGACTTTGTTATACTCGATAAGAGGAATTTGTTATATTCGATCAGGGGACTTTGTCTTACTCGATAAGGGCCCTTTGCTATACTCGACCAGGGGACTTTTTTATACTCGATCAGGGGACTTTGTTATACTAGTATCAGGGGACTTTGTTATACTCGACCAGGGGACTTTGTTATACTCGGTCAGGGACTTTGTTATCATCGATCAGGGGACTTTGTTATGCTCGATCTGGTGACTTTGTTATACTGGGCCAGGAGACTTTGTTATACTCGATCAGGGTATATGTTATACTCGATCAGGGGACTTTGTTATACTGGACCAGGGGACTTTGTTATACTCGATCAGGGGACTTTGTTATACTCGATCAGGGGACTTTGTTATACTCGTCCAGGGGGCTTTGTTATACTCGATCAGGGGACTTTGTTATACTCGATCGGACTTTGTTATACTCGATAAGGGAAATTTGTTATCTCGATAAGGGGAATTTTTTATACTCGACCAGGGGACTTTGTTATACTCGATTAGGCGGCTTTGTTATACTCGATCAGGGGACTTTATTATGCTCGATGAGGGGCCTTTGTTATACTCGATCTGGGGCCTTTGTTATACTAGATCAGGGGACTTTGTTATACTCAATTTGGGGCCTTTTTGGACTCGATCAGGGGCCTTTGTTATACTCGATCAGGGGACTTTGTTATACCCGATCAGGGGACTTTCTCATACTCGAGCAGGGGGCTTTGTTATACTCGATGAGGGGACATTGTTATACTCGACCAGGGGACATTTTTATGCTTGACCAATGGACTTTGTTATACTAGATGAGAGGCCTTTGTTATACTCGATCTGGGGACTTAGTTATACTCGAGAAGGGGACTTTGTTATACTCGATCAGGGGACTTTTTTATACTCGACCAGAGGACTTTGTTATACCCGATCAGAGGACTTTGTTATACTCGACCAGGGGACTTTTTTATACTTGATCAATGGACTTTGTTATACTCAATGAGGGGCCTTTGGAACACTCGATCAGGGGACATTGTTATACTCGATGAGGGGACTTTGTTAATCGCGATCAGGGGATATGTTATACTCGATCAGTGGACTTTGTTATACTCCATTAGGGGCCTTTGTTATACTCGATGAGGGACTTTGTTATACTCAACCAGGGGACTTTTTTAAAACTAATGAGGGGACTTTGTCATACTCGATCAGGGGAATTTTGTTATACTCAACCAGAGGACTTTGTTATACTCGAACAGGGGACTTTGTTATACTCAATCAGGGGACTTAGTTATACTCGATGAGGGGCTTTTGTTATCCTCGATCAGGGGACTTTGTTATACTCAATCAGGGGACTGTGTTATACTCGATGAAGGGCTTTTGTTATCCTCGATCAGGGGAATTTGTTATACTCGACCAGGAGACTTTGTTATACTCGATCAGGGGACTTTGTTATACTCGACCAGAGGACTTTTTTATACTCGATCAGGGGATATGTTATACTCGATGAGGGGTTTTTGCTATGCTTGATTAGGGGACTTTGTTATACTCGATCAGGGAAATTTTGTTATACTCGATCAGAGGACTTTGTTATACTCAACCAGGGGCCTTTGTTATACTCGATAAGAAAACTTTGCTATACTCGATCAAGGGACTTTGTTATACTCGATCAAGGGACTTTTGTTATACTCGATTAGGGGACTTTGTTATACTCGTCCAGGGGCCTTAGTTATACTCGATCAGGGGACTTTTGTTATACTCGATCAGGGGACTTTGTTATACTCGACCAGGTTCCTTTGTTATACTCGATCAGGGGACTTTGTTATACTTGATAAGGAGACTTTGTTATACTCGATAAGAGGAATTTGTTATATTCAATCAGGGGACTTTGTCTTACTTGATCAGGGCCCTTTGCTATACTCGACCAGGGGACTTTTTTATACTCGATCAGGGGACTTTGTTATACTAGTATCAGGGGACTTTGTTATACTCGACCACGGGACTTTGTTATACTCGGTCAGGGACTTTGTTATAATCGATCAGGGGACTTTGTTATGCTCGATCTGGGGACTTTGTTATCTTGGCCAGGAGACTTTGTTATACTCGATCAGGTGATATGTTATACTCGATCAGGGGACTTTGTTATACTGGACCAGGGGACTTTGTTATACTCGATCAGGGGACTTTGTTATACTCGTCCAGGGGACTTTGTTATACTCGATCCAGGGGACTTTGTTATACTCGATCAGGGGACTTTGTTATACTCGATAAGGGGAATTTGTTATCTCGATAAGGGGACTTTTTTATACTCGACCAGGGGACTTTGTTATACTCTATTAGGCGGCTTTGTTATACTCGATCAGGGGACTTTGTTATGCTCGATGAAGGGTCTTTGTTATACTCGATCTGGGGCCTTTGTTATACTAGATCAGGGGACTTTGTTATACTCGATTAGGGGCCTTTTTTGGACTCGATCAGGGGCCTTTGTTATACTCGATCAGGGGACTTTGTTATACCCGATCAGGGGACTTTCTCATACTCGAGCAGGGGGCTTTGTTATACTCGATCAGGGGACTTTTGTTATACTCGATCAGGGGACTTTGTTATACTCGACCAGGGTCCTTTGTTATACTCGATCAGGGGACTTTGTTATACTCGATAAGGGGACTTTGTTATACTCGATAAGAGGAATTTGTTATACTCGATCAGGGGACTTTGTCTTACTCGATCAGGGCCCTTTATAATCGACCAGGGGACTTTGTTATAATCGATCAGGGACTTTGTTATGCTCGATATGGGGACTTTGTTATACTGGGCCAGGGGACTTTTTTATACTCGATCAGGGGACTTTGTTATACTAGTATCGACCAGGGGACTTTGTTATACTACTTTGTTATACTCGGTCAGGGACTTTGTTATAATCGATCAGGGGACTTTGTTATGCTCGATCTGGGGACTTTGTTATACTGGGCCAGGAGACTTTGTTATACTCGATCAGGGGATATGTTATACTCAATCAGGGGACTTTGTTATACTGGACCAGGGGACTTTGTTATACTCGATCAGGGGACTTTGTTATACTCGATCAGGGGACTTTGTTGTATTCGTCCAGGGGTCTTTGTTATACTCGATGAGGGGACTTTGTTATACTCGATCTGGGGACTTTGTTATACTGGGCCAGGAGACTTTGTTATACTCGATCAGGTGATATGTAATACTCGATCAGGGGACTTTGTTATACTGGACCAGAGGACTTTGTTATACTCGATCAGGGGACTTTGTTATACTCGTCCAGGGGACTTCGTTATACTCGTTCAGGGGGCTTTGTTATACTCGATGAGGGGACTTTGTTATAATCGCGACTTTGCTATCTTTGTTATACTTGATCTGGGGCCTTTGTTATACTTTTGTTATACTCGATTAGGGGCCTTTTTTGGACTCGATCAGGGGACTTTGTTATACTCGATCAGGGGACTTTGTTATACCCGATCAGGGGACTTTCTCATACTCGAGCAGGGGGCTTTGTTATACTCGATGAGGGGACTTTGTTATACTCGACTAGGGGACATTTTTATTCTTGACCAATGGACTTTGTTATACTAGATGAGAGGCCTTTGTTATACTCGATCTGGGGACTTAGTTATACTCGAGAAGGGGACTTTATTATACTCGATCAGGGGACTTTTTTATACTCGACCAGAGGACTTTGTTATACCCGATCAGAGGACTTTCGACCAGGGGACTTTTTTATACTTGATCAATGGACTTTGTTATACTCAATGAGGGGGGGATCAGGGGACTTTGTTATACTCGATGAGGGGACTTTGTTAATCGCGATCAGGGGACTTTTTTATACTTATGTTATACTCGATCAGTGGACTTTGTTATACTCCATTAGGGGCCTTTGTTATACTCGATGAGGGGGCTTTGTTATACTCGACCAGGGGACTTTGTTATACTCGATTAGGGACTTTGTTATACTCAACCAGGGGACTTTTTTAAAATTAATCAGGGGACTTTGTCAGACTCGATCAGGGGAATTTTGTTATACTCGATCAGGGGATATGTTATACTCGATCAGGGGACTTTGTTATACTCAACCAGAGGACTTTGTTATACTCGAACAGGGGACTTTGTTATACTCAATCAGGGGACTTAGTTATACTCGTTGAGGGGCTTTTGTTATCCTCGATCAGGGGACCTTGTTATACTCGACCAGGGGACTTTGTTATACTCGATGAGGGGAATTTGTTATACTCGACCAGAGGACTTTTTTATTCTCGATCAGGGGATATGTTATACTCGATGAGGGGATTTTGCTATGCTTGATTAGGGGACTTTGTTATACTCGATAAAGGAAATTTTGTTATACTCGATGAGAGGACTTTGTTATACTCGACCAGGGGCCTTTGTTATACTCGATAAGAAAACTTTGCTATACTCGACCAGGGGACTTTGTTATACTCGATCAAAGGACTTTTGTTATACTCGATCAGGGGACTTTGTTATACTCGTCTAGGGGCCTTTGTTATACTCGATCAGGGACTTTTGTTATACTCGATCAGGGGACTTTGTTATACTCGACCAGGGTCCTTTGCTATACTCGATGACCGGACTTTGCTATACTCTATAAGGGGACTTTGTTATACTCGATAAGGGGAATTTGTTATACTCGATAAGAGGATTTTGTTATACTCGATGAATGCCTTTGTTATACTCGATGAGGGGCCTTTGTTATACTAGATCAGGGGACTTTGTTATACTCGATGAGGGGCCATTTTTGTACTCGATCAGGGGCCTTTGTTATACTCGATCAGGGGACTTTGTAATAATCGATCAGGGGCTTTGTTATACTCGACCAGGGGAATTTTTTATACTTCACCAATGGATTTGTTATACTCGATCTGGGGACTTTGTTTATACTCGAGCAGGGGACTTTTTTATACTCCATCAAGGGACTTTTATATACTCGACCAATGGACTTTGTTATACTCGATCAAGGGACTTTTGTTATACTCGATCAGGGGACTTTGTTATACTCGTCCAGGGGCCTTTGTTATACTCGATCATGGGACTCTTGTTATACTCGATCAGGGGACTTTGTTATGCTCGACCAGGGTCCTTTGTTATACTCGACCAGGGGACTTTGTTATACTCGATAAGGGGACTTTGTTATACTCGATAAGAGGAATTTGTTATACTCGATCAGGGGACTTTGTCATACTCGATCAGGGCCCTTTGCTATAATCGACCAGGGGACTTTGTTATAATCGATCATGGGACTTTGTTGTGCTCGATATGGGGACTTTGTTATACTGGGCCAGGGGACTTTTTTATACTCGATCAGGGGACTTTGTTATACTAGTATCAGGGGACTTTGTTATACTCGACCAGGGGACTTTGTTATACTCGGTCAGGGACTTTGTTTTAATCGATCAGGGGACTTTGTTATGCTCGATCTGGTGACTTTGTTATACTGGGCCAGGAGACTTTGTTATCCTCGATCAGGGGATATGTTATACTCGATCAGAGGACTTTGTTATACTCGTCCAGGGGTCTTTGTTATACTCGACCAGAGGACTTTGTTATACTCGGTCAGGGGATATGTTACACTCGAACAGGGGACTTTGTTATACTGGATTTGGGGATTTGTTATACTCGATCAGGGGAATTTTGTTATACTCGATCAGAGGACTTTGTTATACTCGACCAGGGGCCTTTGTTATACTCGATTAGAAAACTTTCTTATACTCGACCAGGAGACTTTGTTATACTCGATCAAAGGACTTTTGTTATACACGATCAGGGGACTTTGTTATACTCGACCAGGGGCCTTTGTTATACTCGATGACCGGACTTTGCTATACTCTATAAGGGGACTTTGTTATACTCGATAAGGGGAATTTGTTACACTCGATAAGAGGATTTTGTTATACTCGATGAATGCCTTTGTTATACTCGATGAGGGGACTTTGTTATACTCGATCAGGGGCTTTGTTATACTCGACCAGGGGAATTTTTTATACTTCACCAATGGACTTTGTTATACTCGATCTGGGGACTTTGTTTATACTCGAGCAGGGGACTTTTTTATACTCCATCAGGGGACTTTTTTATACTCGACCAATGGACTTTGTTATACTCAATGAGGGGCCTTTGTTGTACTCGATCAGGAGACTTTCTTATACTTGACCAGGGGACTTTGTTATACGCGATCAGGGGACTTTTTTATACTCGATCAGGGGACTTTGTTATACTCAACCAGAGAACTTTGTTATACTCGATCAGGGGACTTTGTTATACTCAATCTGGGGACTTTGTTATACTCGATGAGGGGCCTTTGTTATACTCGATGAGGGGGCTTTGTTATAGTCGACCAGGGGACTTTGTTATACACGACCAGGGGGCTTTGTTATACTCGATCAGGGGACTTTGTTATACTCGACCAGAGGACTTTGTTATACTCGGTCAGGGGATATGTTATACTCGAACAGGGGACTTTGTTATACTGGATTAGAAAACTTTCTTATACTCGACCAGGGGACTTTGTTATACTCGATCAAAGGACTTTTGTTATACTCGATGAGGGGACTTTGTTATACTCGATTAGGGGCTTTGTTATTCTCGATGACCGGACTTTGCTATACTCTATAAGGGGACTTTGTTATACTCGATGAGGGGCCTTTGTTATACTAGATCAGGGGACTTTGTTATACTCGATGAGGGGCCATTTTTGTACTCGATGAGGGGCCTTTGTTATACTCGATTAGGGGACTTTGTTATACTCGATCAGGGGCTTTGTTATACTCGACCAGGGGAATTTTTTATACTTCACCAATGGACACTCGATCTGGGGACTTTGTTTATACTCGAGCAGGGGACTTTTTTATAATCCATCAGGGGACTTTTTTATACTCGACCAGAGGACTTTCTTATACTCGATCAGGGGACTTTGTTATACTCGACCAGGGGACTTTTTTATACTTGAGCAATGGACTTTGTTATACTCAATGAGGGGCCTTTGTTATACTCGATCAGGGGACTTTGTTATACTCGACCAGGGGACTTTGTTATATGCGATGAGGGGACTTTTTTATACTCGATCAGGGACTTTGTTATACTCAACCAGAGGACTTTGTTATACTCGATCAGGGGACTTTGTTATACTCAATCAGGGGACTTTGGTATACTCGATTAGGGGCCTTTGTTATACTCAATGAGGGGGCTTTGTTTTACTCGACCAGGGAACTTTGTTAAACTCGATCAGGGTACTTTCCTATATTTGACCAATGGACTTTGCTATACTCGATGAGGGGCTTTTGTTATACTCGATCAGGGGACTTTGTTATACTCGACCAGGGGACTAAGTTATACTCGATCAGGGGACTTTGTTATACTCGAGCAGAGGCCTTTGGTATATTCGATCAGGGGATATGTTATACTCTATCAGGGGACTTTGTTATACATGATTAGGGGACTTTGTTATACTCGATTAGGGGACTTTGTAATACTCGATCAGAGGACTTTGTTATACTCGACCAAGGGCCTTTGTTATACTCGATTAGAAAACTTTGTTATACTCGACCAGGGGACTATATTATACTCCACCAGGGACTTTGTTATACTCGATCATGGGATATGTTATACTCGATCAGGGGACTTTGTTAAGCTCGGTTCAGGGGTCTTTGTTATACTCGTCCAGTGGGCTTTGTTATACTAGGATCAGGGGATTTTGTTATACTCGTTCAGGGGACTTTGTCTTACTCGATCAGGGCCCTTTGTTATACTCGACCAGGGGACTTTGTTATAATCGATCAGGAGACTTTTTTATGCTCGATCTTACGGACTTTGTTATACTGCGCCAGGAGACGTTGTTATCCTCGATGAGGGGGTATGTTATACTCGATCAGGGGACTTTGTTATACTCGATCAGGGGACTTTGTTATACTCGTCCAGGTGGCTTTGTTATGCTCGATCTAGGGACTTTGTTATACTCGACCACAGGCCTTTATTATACTCGGTCTTGGGACTTTGTTATAATCGATCAGGTGACTTTGTTATACTCGATCAGGGGACATTGTCCTACTCGATAAGGGGCTTTGTCCTACTCGATCAGGCCCTTTGCTATACTCGACAAGGGGACTTTGTTATAATCGATCAGGAGACTTTGTTATACTTGGCCTGGAAACTTTGTTATACTCGATCAGGGGACTTTGTTATACTTGACCTGGAGACTTTGTTATACTCGATCAGGGGATATGTTATACTCGATCAGGGGACTTTGTTTTACTCATCTAGGGGGCTTTTATATACACGATCAGGGGACTTTGTAATCCTCGATCAGGGGACTTTGTCCTACTCGATCAGGCCCTTTGCTATACTCGACAAGGGGACTTTGTTATAATCGATCAAGGGACTTTGTTATGCTCGATATGGGGACTTTTTTATACTGGGCCAGGGGACTTTTTTGTACTCGATCAGGGGACTTTGTTATACTCGATCAGGGGACTTTTTTATTCCCGATCAGGGTATTTTTGTTATACTCGACCAAGGGCCATTGTTATACTCGATCAGGGGACTTTATTATACTCGATAAGGGACTTTGTTATACTCGATACGAGGAATTTGTTATACTCGATCAGGGGACTGTGTTATACTGGACCAGGAGACTTTGTTATACTCGAGCAGGGGACTTTGTTATACTCGATCAGGGGGCTTTGTTATATTGGGATCAAGGAACATTGTTATACTCGGTCTGGGGACTTTGTTATAATCGATCAGGGAACTTTGTTATGCTCGATCTGGGGACTTTGATATACTGGGCCTGGAGACTTTGTTATACTCGATCAGGGCATATGTTATACTCGATCAGGGGACTTTGTTATACTGGACAAGGGGACTTTGTTATACTCGATCAGGGGACTTTGCTTTACTCGATCAGGGGACTTTGTTATACTCGTCTAGGGGGCTTTTTTATACACGATCAGGGGACTTTGTAATACTCGATGAGGGGACTGTGTGCTACTCGATCAGGGCCCTTTGCTATACTCGACCATGGGACTTTGTTATAATCGATCAGGGGACTTTGTTATGCTCGATATGGGGACTTTTTTATACTGGGCCAGGGGACTTTTTTGTACTCGATCAGGGGACTTTGTTATAATGGACCAGGGGACTTTTTTATACCCGATCAGGGGACTTTGTTATACTCGATCAGGGGAATTTTGTTATACTCGATGAGAGGACTTTGTTATACTCGACCAGGGGCGTTTGTTATACTCGATTAGAAAAGTTTCTTATACTCGACCAGGGGACGTTGTTATTCTCGATCATGGGACTTTTGTTATACTCGATCAGGGGACTTTGTTATACTCGACCAGGGGCCTTTGTTATACTCGATTAGAGGACTTTGTTATACTCGATGAGGGGCCTTTTTTGGACTCGATCAGGGGCCTTTGTTATACTCGATAAGGGGACTTTGTTAGACTCGAACAGGGGACTTTGTTATACTCGGCCAGGGGAGTTTGTTAGACTCGATTAGGCGGCTTAGTTATATTCGATTAGGTGACTTTGTTATACTCGATGAGGGGCCTTTCATATACTCGATCAGGGGCCTTTGTTATACTAGATCAGGGGTCTTTGTTATACTCGTCCAGTGGGCTTTGTTATACTAGGATCTTTGTTATACTCGATCAAGGGACTTTGTCTTACTCTATGAGGGCCCTTTGTTATACTCGACCAGGGGACTTTGTTATAATCGATCAGGGGACTTTGTTATGCTCGATCTGGGGAGTTTGTTATACTTCGCCAGGAGACGTTGTTATACTCGATGAGGGGATATGTTATACTCGATCAGGGACTTTGTTATATTCGTCCAGGGGGCTTTGTTATACTCGATCAGGGGACTTTGTTATACTCGATCAAGGACTTTGTTATACTCGACAAGGGGACTTTTTTATACTTGACCAATGGACTTTGTTATACTCGATGAGGGGCCTTTGTTATACTCGATCTGGGGACTTTGCTATACTCGACCAGGTCAATTTTTTATACTTAACCAATGGACTTTGTTATACTCAACCAGAGGACATTGTTATACTCGATGAGGGGCCTTTGTTATACTCGAAGAGGGGGCTTTGTTATTCTCGACCAGGGGACTTTGTTATACTCGGTCAGGGAATATGTTATACTCGATCAGGGGCCTTTGTTATACTCGATCACCGGACTTTGTTATACTCGATAAGGGGACTTTTTATACTTGAGCAGGGGACTGTGTTATACTCGATCAGGGGACTTTGTTATACTCGATGAGGAGGCTTTGTTATACTCGGTCAGGGGACTTTGCTATACTCGACCAGGGGACTTTGTTATACTCGATCAGGGGACTTTGTTATACTCGACCAGGGTTTTTTTATACCTGACCAATGGACTTTGTTATACTCGATGAGGGGCCTTTGTTATACTCGATCTTGGGACTTTGTTTATACTCGACCAGGGGACTTTGTTATATGTGATCAGGGGACTTTTTTATACTCGATCAGGGACTTTCTTATACTCAACCAGAGGACTTTGTTAAACTCGATGAGGGGCCTTTGTTATACTCGATGAGGGGGCTTTGTTATTCTCGACCAGGGGACTTTGTTATACTCGACCAGGGGACTTTGTTATAATCGATCAGGGGACTTTGTTATACTCGACCAGAGGACTTTGTTATACTCGGTCAGGGGATATGTTATACTCGATCAGGGGACTTTGTTATACTTGATTTGGGGACTTTGTTTTACTCGATCAGGGGAATTTTGTTATACTCGATCAGAGGACTTTGTTATACTCGACCAGGGGCCTTTGTTATACTCGATTAGAAAACTTTGTTATACTCGACCAGGGGACTTTGTACATACTTGATCAAGGGACTTATGTTATTCTCGATCAGGGGACTTTGTTATACTCGACCAGGGGCCTTTGCTATACTCGATCACCGGACTTTGTTATACTTTATAAAGGTACTTTGTTTTACTCGATAAGGGGAATTTGTTATACTCGATAAGAGGATTTTGTTAGACTCGAACAGGGGACTTTGTTATACTCGACCAGGGGACTTCGTTATACTCGATTAGGCGGTTTTGTTATACTCGATCAGGGAACTTCGTTATACTCGATGAGGGGCCTTTTTTGGACTCGATCAGGGGCCTTTGTTATACTCGATCACCGGACTTTGTTATACTCGATAAGGGAATTTCTTATACTTGAGCAGGGGGCTGTGTTATACTCGATCAGGGGACTTTGTTATACTCGATGAGGAGGCTTTGTTACACTCGATCAGGGGACTTTGCTATACTCGACCAGGTGACTTTGTTATACTCGATGAGGGGACTTTGTTATACTCGACCAGGGGACTTTTTAATACTTGACCAATGGACTTTGTTATACTCGATGAGGGGCCTTTGTTATACTCGATCTGGGGACTTAGTTTATACTCGAGCAGGGGACTTTGTTATACTCCATCAGGGGACTTTTTTATACTCGACCAGAGGACTTTGTTATACTCGATCAGGGGAATTTGTTATTCTCGACCAGGGGACTTCTTTATACTTGACCAATGGACTTTGTTATACTCAATGAGGGGCCTTTGTTATACTCGATCAGGGGACTCTGTTATACTCGACCAGGGGACTTTGTTATATGCGATCAGGGGACTTTTTTATACTCGATCAGGGACTTTGTTATACTCAACCCGAGGAATGTGTTATACTCGATCAGGGGACTTGTTATACTCAATCAGGGGACTTTGTTATACTCGATTAGGGGCCTTTGTTATAACTCGATGAGGGGGCTTTGTTATACTCGACAAGGGGACTTTTTTATAATTAATCAGGGGACATTGTCATACTCGATCAGTGGACTTTCCTATATATGACCAATGGACTTTGCTATACTCGATGAGGGGCTTTTGTTATACTCGATCAGGGGGCTTTGTTATGCTCGACCAGGGGACGTTTTTATACTCGATCAGGGGACTTTGTTATACTCGAGCAGAGTACTTTGGTATATTCGATTAGGGGATATGTTATACTCTATTAGGGGACTTTGTTATACTTGATTAGGGGACTTTGTTATACTCGATCAGGGGACTTTGTAATACTCGATCAGAGGACTTTGATATACTCGATCAGGGGCCTTTGTTATACTCGATTAGAAAACTTTGTTATACTCGACAAGGGGACTTTGTTATGCTCGATCTGGGGACTTTGTTATACTGCACCAGGAGACGTTGTTATCCTCGATGAGGGGATATGTTATACTCGATCAGGGGACTTTGTTATACTGGACCAGGAGACTTTGTTATACGCGAGCAGGGGACTTAGTTATACTCGATCAGGGGACTTTGTTATACTCGTCCAGGGGGCTTTGTTATGCTCGATCTAGGGACTTTGTTATACTGGGTCAGGAAACGTTGTTATACTCGATCAGGGGATATGTTATACTCGATCAGGAGACTTTGTTATACTGGACCAGGGGACTTTGTTATACTCGTCCAGGGGGCTTTGTTATATTAGGATCAGGGGACTTTTTTATTCTCGACCAGCGGACTTTGTTATACTCGACCAGAGGCCTTTGTTATACTCGGTCTGGGGACATTGTTATAATCGATCAGGGGATTTTGTTATGCTCGATTTGGGGACTTTGTTATGCTGGGCCTGGAGACTTTGTTATACTCGATCAGGGGATATGTTATACTCGATCAGGGGACTTTGTTATACTGGACCAGGGGACTTTGTTATACTAGGATCTGGGACTTTGTTATACTCGATCAGGACACTTTGTCTTACTCGATGAGGGCCCTTTGTTATACTCGACTAGGGGACTTTGTTATAATCGATCAGGGGACTTTGTTATGCTCGATACGGGGACTTTGTTATACTGCGCCAGTAGACGTTGTTATCCTCGATGAGGGGATATGTTATACTCGATCAGGGGACTTTGTTATACTGGACCAGGAGACTTTGTTATACTCGATGAGGGGACGTTGTTATACTCGATCAGGGTACTTTGTTATACTCGTCTAGGGGGCTTTTTTATACACGATCAGGGGACTTTGTAATACTCGATCAGGGGACTTGGTCCTACTCGATCAGGGCCCATTGCTATACTCGACCAGTGGACTTTGTTATAATCGACCAGAGGCCTTTGTTATACTCGGTCTGGGGACTTTGTTATAATCGATCAGGGGACTTTGTTATGCTCGATCTGGGGACTTTGTTATACTGGGCCTGGAGACTTTGTTATACTCGATCAGGGGATATGTTATACTCGATCAGGGGACTTTGTTATACTGGACCAGGGGACTTTGTTATACTCGATATGGGGACTTTGTTATGCTCGATATGGGGACTTTATTATAATGGGCCAGGGGACTTTTTTGTACTCGATCAGGGGACTTTGTTATACTGGACCAGGGACTTTTTTATACCCGATCAGGGGACTTTGTTATACTCGATCAGGGGAATTTTGTTATACTCGATGAGAGGACTTTGTTAAACTCGACCAGGGGCCTTTGTTATACGCGATTATAAAACTTTGTTATACTCGAACAGGGGATATGTTATACTCGATCAGGGGACATTGATATGCTCGGTCTAGGGGTCTTTGTTATAATCGTCCAGTGGGCTTTGTTATACTAGGATCAGGGGACTTTGTTATTCTCGATCAGGACACTTTGTCTTACTCGATGAGGGCCCTTTGTTATACTCGACTATGGGACTTTGTTATAATCGATCAGGGGACTTTGTTATGCTCGATCTGGGGACTTTGTTATACTGTGCCAGGAGACGTTGTTATCCTCGATGAGGGGATATGTTATACTCGATCAGGGGACTTTGTTATACTGGACCAGGTGACTTTGTTATACTCGAGCAGGGGACTTTGCTATACTCGACCAGGGGACTTTGTTGTACACGATCAGGGGACTTTGTTATACATGAACAGGGGACTTTTTTATTCTTGACCAATGGACTTTGTTATACTTGATTAGGGAATTTGTTATACTCGACCAGGGGACTTTTTTATACATGACCAATGAACTTTGTTATACTCAATGTGGGGCCTTTGTAATACTCGCTCAGGGGACTTTGTTATACACGACCAGGGGACTTTGTTATACGTGATCAGGGATCTTTTTTATTCTCGACCAGTGGACTTTGTTATACTCGATTAGGGGCCTTTGTTATACACGATGAGGGGGCTTTGTTATACTCGACCAGGGGACTTTTTTATACTTGATCAGGGGACTTTGTCATACTCAATCAGTGGACTTTCCTATATTTGACCAATGGACTTTGATATACTCGATGAGGTGCCTTTGTTATAAACGATCACTGGACTTTGTTATACACGACCAGAGGACTTTTTTATACTCGTTCAGGGGTCTTTGTTATACTCGACCAGAGGACTTTGTCATACTCGATCAGGGGATATGTTATACTCGATTAGGGGACTTTGTTTTACTCGATCAGGGGACTTTGTTATACGTGATCAGAGGACTTTGTTATACTCGACCAGGGGCCTTTGTTATACTCGAATAGAAAACTTTGTTATACTCGACCAGGGGACTTTGTTATACTCGGTTCAGGGGACTTTGTTATGCTCGATCTGGGGACTTTGTTATGCTGGGCTAGGAGACTTTGTTATACTCGATCAGGGGATATGTTATACTCGATCAGGGGACTTTGTTATACTCGGTTCAGGGGACTTTGTTATTCTCGATCAGGGGACTTTGTTATGCTCGATCTGGGGACTTTGTTATGCTGGGCTAGGAGACTTTGTTATACTCGATCAGGGGATATGTTATACTCGATCAGGGGATATGTTATTCTCGATCAGGGGACTTTTTTTATACTGGACCAGGGACTTTGTTATACTCGATCAGGGAACTTTTTTATACTTGATCAGGGGACTTTGTTATACTCGTCCAGGGGGTTTTGTTATACTAGGATCAGGGGACTTTGTTATACTCGATCATGGGACTTTGTCTTTCTCGATCAGGGCCCTTTGTTATACTCAACCAGGGGACTTTGTTATAATCGATCAGGGGACTTTGTTAGGCTCGATCTGGGGACTTTGTTATACTGGGTCAGGAGACTTTGTTATACTCGATTAGGGGATATGTTATACTCGATCAGGGGACTTTGTTATAATGGACCAGAGGAATTTGTTATACTCGTCCAGGGGGCTTTGTTATACTAGGATCAGGGGACTTTGTTATTCTCGACCAGGGGACTTTGTTGTACTCAACCAGAGGACTTTGTTATACTCGATCAGGGGACTTTGTTATACTCAGTCAGGGGACTTTGTTTTACTCGATGAGGGGCTTTTGTTATACTCGATGAGGGGGCTTTGTTATACCCGACAAGGGGACTTTGCTATACTCGATCAGGGGGCTTTGTTATACTCGACCAGGGGACTTTTTTATACTTGATCAGGAGACTTTGTCATACTCGATCAGTGGACTTTCCTATATTTGACCAATGGACTTTGCTATACTCGATGAGGGGTCTTTGTTATAAACGATCACTCGACATTATTATACACGACCAGGGGACTTTGTTATTCTCGTTGAGGGGACTTTGTTTTACTCGATTTGGGGACTTTGTTATACTTGATCAGATGACTTTGTTATACTCGACCAGGGGCTTTTGTTATACACTATTAGAAAACTTTGTTATACTCGACCAGGGGACTTTGTTATACTCCACCAGGGACTTTGTTATACTCGATCAGGGGATATGTTATACTCGATCAGGGGACTTTGTTATACTCGACCAGAGGACTTTGTTATACTCGATCAGGGGATATGTTATACTCGATTAGGGGACTTTGTTTTACTCGATTAGGTGACTTTGTTATACTTGATTAGAGGACTTTGTTATACTCGACCAGGGGCCTTTGTTATACTCGATTAGAAAACTTTGTTATACTCGATCAGGGGACTTTGTTATACTACACCAGGGACTTTGTTATACTGGTTCAGGGGATATGTTATACTCGATTAGGGGACTTTGTTTTACTCGATTAGCGGACTTTGTTATACTTGATTAGAGGACTTTGTTATACTCGACCAGGGGCCTTTGTTATACTCGATTAGAAAACTTTGTTATACTCGACCAGAGGACTTTGTTATACTCCACCAGGGACTTTGTTATACTCGTTCAGGGGATATGTTATACTCGATCAGGGGACTTTGTTATACTCGATTCAGGGGACTTTGTTATTCTCGATCAGGGGACTTTGTTATACTCGGCCAGAGGCCTTTGTTATACTCGGTCAGAGGACTGTGTTATAATCGATCAGGGGATATGTTATACTCGATCAGGGGACTTTTTTTATACTGGACCATGGGACTTTCTTATACTCGATCAGGGGACTTTTTTATACTTGATCAGGGGACTTTGTTATACTCGTCCAGGGGGCTTTGTTATACTAGGATCAGGGGAATTTGTTATACTCGATCAGGGGACTTTGTTATAATCGAGTATGGGACTTTATTACGCTCCATCTGGGAACTTTGTTATACTGGGTCAGGAGACGTAGTTATACTCGATCAGGGGATGTGTTATACTCGATCAGGGGACTTTGTTAGACTGGACCAGAGGACTTTGTTATACTCGCCCAGGGGGCTTTGTTATACTCAATCAGGGGACTTTGTTATACTCGATTAGGGGCCTTTGTTATACTCGATGAGGGGCTTTGTTATACTCGACCAGGGGACTTTGCTAGACTCGACCAGGGGACTTTGTTATACTCGATCAGGGGGCTTTGTTATACTCGACCAGGGGACCTTTTTATACTTGATCAGGGGACTTTGTCTAACTCGATCAGTGGACTTTCCTATATTTGACCAATGGACTTTGCTATACTCGATGAGGGGCCTTTGTTATAAACGATCACTGGACTTTGTTATGCACGACCAGGGGGACTTTGTAATACTCGTTCAGGGGTCTTTGTTATACTCGACCAGAGGACTTGTTATACTCGATCAGGGGATATGTTATACTCGATCAGGGAATTTGTTATACTCTATCAGGAGACTTTGTTATACTCGACCAGGGGACTTTGTTATACTCGATGAGGGGCCTTTGTTATACTCGATCAGGGGACTTTTTTATACTTGACCAATGGACTTTGTTATACTCAATGAGGGGCCTTTGTTATGCTTGCTCAGGGGACTTTGTTATACACGACCAGGGGACTTTGTTATACGCGATAAGGGATCTTTGTTATTCTCAACCAGAAGACTTTGTTATACTCGATCAGGGGATATGTTATTCTCGATCAGGGGACATTGTTGTACTCAACCAGAGGACTTTCTTATACTCGATCAGGGGACTTTGTTATACTCAATCAGGGGACTTTGTTATACTCGATTAGGGGCCTTTGTTATACTCGATGAGGTGCTTTGTTATACTCGACCAGGGGACTTTGCTATACTCGACCAGGGAACTTTGTTATACTCGATCAGGGGGCTTTGTTATACTCGACCAGGGGACTTTTTTATACTTGATCAGGGGACTTTGTCATACACTATCAGTGGACTTTCCTATATTTGACCAATGGACTTTGCTATACTCGATGAGGGGCCTTTGTTTTAAACGATCACTGGACTTTGTTATACACAACCAGGGGACTTTGATATACTCGATCATGGGACTTTGTTTTACTCGATGAGGGGACTTTGTTATACTTGATCAGAGGAGTTTGTTATACTCGACCAGGGGCCTTTGTTATACTCGCTTACAAAACTTTGTTATACTTGACCAGGGGACTTTGTTATACTCCACCAGGGACTTTGTTATACTCGATCAGGGGATATGTTATACTCGATGAGGGGACTGTTATGCTCGATCATGGGACTTTGTCTTACTCGATCAGGGCCCTTTGTTATACTCGACCTGGGGACTTTGTTATAATCGATTAGGGGACTTTGTTATGCTCGATCTGGGGACTTTGTTATAATGGGCCAGGGAACTTTTTTATACTCGATCAGGGGACTTTGTTACACTGGACCAGGGGACATTTTAACTTTCGATCAGGGGACTTGTTATACTCGATCAGGGGACTTTTGTTACACTCGATCAGGGGACTTTGTTATGCTCGGTTCAGGGGTCTTTGTTATACTCGTCCAGGGGGCTTTGTTATACTCCATCAGGGGACATTGATATTCTCGATGAGGGGCCTTTGTTATACTCGATCAGGGGACATTGTTATACTCGACCAGGGGACTTTGTTATACTCGATCAGGGGACTTTGTTATACTCGATCAGAGGACTTTGTTATACTCGACGAGGGGCCTTTTTTATACTCGATTAGAAAACTTTGTTATACTCGACCAGGAGACTTTGTGATACTCGATCAGGGGACTTTGTTATACTCCACCAGGGACTTTGTAATATTCGATTAGGGGATATGTAAAACTCGATCAGGGGACTTTGTTATACTCGACCAGGGGACTTTGTTTTAATCGATCAGGGGACTTTGTTACGCTCGATCTGGGGACTTTGTTATACTGGGCCAGGAGACTTTATAATACTCGATCAGCGGATATGTTATACTCGATCAGGGGACTTTGTTATACTGGACCAGGGGACTTTGTTATACTCGATCATGGGACTTTCTTATACTCGATCAGGGAACTTTGTTATACTCGTGCAGGGGGCTTTGTTATACTCGATTAGGGGACTTTGTTATACTCGATCAGGGGACTTTGTCTTACTCGATCAGGGCCCTTTGCTATACTCGACCAGGGGACTTTGTTATAATCGATCAGGGGACTTTGTTATGCTCGATCTGGGACTCTGTTATACTCGATCAGTACACTTTCCTATATTTGACCAATGAACTTTGGTATACTCGATGAGGGGCCTTTGTTATACTCGATCTGGGGATTTTGATAAACTGGGCCAGGAGACGTTGTTATACTCGATCAGGGGATATGTTACACTCGATCAGGGGACTTTGTTGTACTGGACCAGGGGACTTTGTTATACTCGATTTGGGGACTTTGTTATACTCGATGAGGGAACTTTGTTATACTCGTCCAGGGGGCTTTGTTATACTAGATCAGGGGACTTTGTTATACTCGATCAGGGGACTTTCTCTTACTCGATCACGGCCCTTTGCTATACTCGACGGGGGGACTTTGTTATAAACGATCAGGGGACTTTGGTATGCTCGATCTAGGGACTTTGTTATACTGGGCCAGGGAACTTTTTTATACTCGATCAGGGGACTTTGTTACACTGGACCAGGGGACATTTTAATACTCGATCAGGGGACTTTGTTATACTCGATCAGGGGACTTATGTTACACTCGATCAGGGGACTTTGTTATGCTCGGTTCAGGGGACTTTGCTATACTCGTCCAGGGGGCCTTGTTATACTAGGATCAGGGGACTTTGTTATACTCGATCAGGGGACTTTTTTATACTCGACCAGATGACTTTGTTATACTCAATCTGGGGATATGTTATACTCGATCAGGGGACTTTCTTATACTCGAGCAGGGGGCTTTGTTATACTCGATCAGGGGACATTGTTTTTCTCGATGAGGTGCCTTTGTTATACTCGATCAGGGGACATTGTTATACTCGACCAGGGGACTTTGTTATACGCGATCAGGGGACTTTGTTATACTCGATCAGAGGACTTTGTTATCCTCGACGAGGGGCCTTTTTTATACTCGATTAGAAACTTTGTTATACTCGACCAAGAGACTTTGTGATACTCGATCAGGGGACTTTGTTATACTCCACCAGGGACTTTATTATATTCGATCAGGGGATATGTAATACTCGATCAGGGGATTTTGTTATACTCGATCAGGGGACTTTGTCTTACTCGATCAGGGCCTTTGTTATACTCGACCAAAGGACTTTGTTTTAATCGATCAGTGGACTTTGTTACGCTCGATCTGGGGACTTTGTTATATTGGGCCAGGAGACTTTATAATACTCGATTAGGGGATATGTTATACTCGATCAGGGACTTTGTTATACTGGACCAGGGGACTTTGTTATACTCGATCATGGGACTTTCTTATACTCGATCAGAGAACTTTGTTATACTCGTCCAGGAGGCTTTGTTATACTCGATTAGGGGACTTTGTTATACTTGATCGGGGACTTTGTCTTACTCGATCAGGGCCCTTTGCTATACTCGACCAGGGGACTTTGTTATAATCGATCAGGGGACTTTGTTATGCTCGATCTGGGACTTTGTTATACTCGATCAGTGGACATTCCTATATTTGACCAATGGACTTTGGTATACTCGATGAGGGGCCTTTGTTATACTCGATCAGGGGACTTTATTATACTCCACCAGGGACTTTGTTATACTCGATCAGGGGATATGTATTCTCGATGAGGGGACTTTGTTATACACGTTCAGGGGATATGTTATACTCGATCAGGGGACTTTGTTCTACTTGATCAGAGGACTTTGTTATACTCGACCAGGGGCCTTTGTTATAATCGATTCGAAAACTTTGTTATACTCGACCAGGGTACTTTGTTATACTCCACCAGGGACTTTGTTATACTCGATCAGGGTATATGTTATACTCGATCAGGGGACTCTGTTATACTCGGTTCAGGGGACTTTGTTATACTCGTCCAGGGGGCTTTGTTATACTAGGATCAGGGGACATTGTTATGCTCGATCAGGGGACTTTGTCTTACTCCATCAGTGCCCTTTGTTATACTCGATCAGGGGATATGTTATACTCGATCAGGGGACTTTGTTATAGTCGATCAGGGGACTTTCTTATTCTCGAGCAGGGGGCTTTGTTATACTCGATCAGGTGACATTGTTATTCTCGATGAGGGGTCTTTGTTATACTCGATCAGGGGACATTGTTATACTCGACCAGGGGACTTTGTTATACTCGATCAGGGGACTTTGTTATACTCGATCAGAAGACTTTGTTATACTCGACGAGGGGCCTTTTTTATACTCGATTAGAAAACTTTGTTATACTCGACCAGGAGACTTTGTGATACTCGATCAGGGGACTTTGTTATACTCCACCAGGGACTTTGTTATATTCGATCAGGGGATATGTAATACTCGATCAGGGGACTTTGTTATACTCGATCAGGGGACTTTGTCTTACTCGATCAGGGCCTTTGTTATACTCGACCAGGGGACTTTGTTTTAATCGATCAGAGGACTTTGTTACGCTCGATCTGGGGACTTTGTTATAGTGAGCCAGGAGACTTTATAATACTCGATAAGGGGATATGTTATACTCGATCAGGGGACTTTGTTATACTTGACCAGGGTACTTTGTTATACTCGATCATGGGACTTTCTTATACTGATCAGGGAACTTTGTTATACTCGTCCAGGGGCTTTGATATACTCGATTAGGGGACTTTGTTATACTCGATCAGGGGACTTTGTCTTACTCGATCAGGGCCATTTGCTATACTCGACCAGGGGACTTTGTTATAATCGATCAGGCGACTTTGTTATGCTCGATCTGGGACTTTGTTATACTCGATCAGTGGACTTTCCTATATTTGACCAATGGACTTTGGTATACTCGATGAGGGGCCTTTGTTATACTCGATCAGGGGACTTTGTTATACTCCACCAGGGACTTTGTTATACTCGATCAGGGGATATGCTATACTCGATCAGGGGACTTTCTTTAACTCGATCAGGGGACTTTGTTATACTTGATCAGAGGACTTTGTTATACTCGACCAGGGGCCTTTGTTATAATCGATTAGAAAACTTTGTTATACTCGACCAGGGGACTTTGTTATACTCCACCAGGGACTTTGTTATACTCGATCAGGGGATATGTTATACTCGATCAGGGGACTTTGTTATATTCGTCCAGGGGGCTTTGTTATACTAGGATCAGGGGACATTGTTATGCTCGATCAGGGGACTTTGTCTTACTCCATCAGGGCCCTTTGTTATACTCGACCAGGGGATTTGTTATATTCGATTAGGGGACTTTGTTATGCTCGATCTGGGGACTTTGATAAACTGGGCCAGGAGACATTGTTATACTCGATCCGGGGATATGTTATATTCGATCAGGGGACCTTGTTATACTGGACCAGGGGACTTTGTTATACTCGATCAGGGGACTTTCTCTTACTCGATCACGGCCCTTTGCTATACTCGACCGGGGGACTTTGTTATAAACGATCAGGGAACTTTGGTATGCTCGATCTAGCGACTTTGTTACACTGGACCAGGGGACATTTTTATACTTGATCAGGGGACTTTGTTATACTCGATCAGGAGGCTTTTTATACTCGATAAGGGACTTTGTTATACTCGACAAGGGAACTTTGTTATTTTCGATCAGGGGACTTTTTTATACTCGACCAGATGACTTTGTTATACTCAATAAGGGGATATGTTATACTCGATCAGGGGACTTTGTTATACTCAACCAGGGGACATTGTTATACTCGATCAGGGGACTTTGTTATACTCGATCAGGGGACTTTTGTTAAACTCGTTCAGGGGACTTTGTTATGCTCGGTTCAGGGGACTTTGTTATACTCGTCCAGGGGGCTTTTTTATACTAGGATCAGGGGACTTTGTTATACTCAATCAGGGGACTTTTTTATACTCGACCAGATGACTTTGTTATACTCAATCAGGGGATATGTTATACTCGATCGGGGGACTTTCTTATACTCGATCAGGGAACTTTGTTATACTCGTCCAAGGGGCTTTGTTATACTCGATTAGGGGACTTTGTTATACTCGATCAGGGGACTTTCCTATATTTGACCAATGGACTTTGCTATACTCGATGAGGGGCCTTTGTTATACTCGATCAGGGGACTTTGTTATACTCCACCAGGGACTTTGTTATACTCGACCAGGAGACTTTGTTATACTCGATTAGGGGCCTTTGTTATACTCGATCAGGGGACATTGTTATACTCGACCAGGGAACTTTGTTATGCTCGATGAGGGGACTTTGTTATACTCGACCAGGGAACTTTGTTATACTCGATCAGGGGACTTTTTTATACTCGACCAGATGACTTTGTTCTACTCAATAAGGGGATATGTTATACTCGATCAGGGGACTTTGTTATACTCAACCAGGGGACATTGTTATATTCGATCAGGGGACTTTGTTATACTCGATCAGGGGACTTTTGTTAAACTCGTTCAGGGGACTTTGTTATGCTCGGTTCAGGGGACTTTGTTATACTCGTCCAGGGGGCTTTTTTATACTAGGATCAGGGGACTTTTTTATGCTCGACCAAATGACTTTGTTATGCTCAATCAGGGGATATGTTATACTCGATCAGGGGACTTTCTTATACTCGAGCAGGGGGCTTTGTTATACTCGATCAGGGGACTTTGTTATTCTCGATGAGTGGCCTTTGTTATACTCGATCAGGGGACATTGTTATACTCGACCAGGGGACTTTGTTATACTCGATCAGGGGACTTTGTTATACTCGAACAGAGGACTTTGTCATACTCGATCAGGTGATATGTTATACTCGATCAGGGGACTTTGTTATACTCAATCAGAGGACATTGTTATACTCGACGAGGGGCCTTTTTTATACTCGATTAGAAAACTTTGTTATACTCGAACAGGAGACTTTGTGATACTCGATCAGGGGACTATGTTATATTCCACCAGGGACTTTGTTATTTTCGATCTGGGGATATGTAATACTCGATCAGGGGACTTTGTTATACTCGATCAGGGGTCTTTGTTATACTCGTCCAGGAGGCTTTGTTATACTCGATCAGGGGACTTTGTTACGCTCGATCTGGGGACTTTGCTATACTCGGCCAGGAGACTTTGTAATACTCGTTTAGAGGCCTTTTTTGGACTCGACCAGGGGACTTTCTTATACTCGATCAGGGAACTTTGTTATACTCGTCCAGGGGGCTTTGTTATACTCGATTAGGGGACTTTGTTATACTCGATCAGGGGACTTTCCTATATTTGACCAATGGACTTTGCTATACTCGATGGGGGGCCTTTGTTATACTCGATCAGGGGACTTTGTTATACTCCACCAGGGACTTTGTTATTCTCGATCACGGGACTTTCTTTTACTCGATCAGGGGACTTTGTTATAAACGATCAGGGGACTTTGGTATTCTCGATCTAGGGACTTTGTTACACTGGACCAGGGGACATTTTTATACCCGATCAGGGGACTTTGTTATACTTGATCAGGGGTCTTTTGTTACACTCGATCAGGGGACTTTGTTATACTCGACCAGGGACCTTTTTTATACTCGATTAGGGGACTTTGTTATACTCGATAAGGGAACTTTGTTATAATCGATTAGAAAACTTTGTTATACTCGACCAGGGGACTTTGTTATACTCCACCAGGGACTTTGTTATACTCGATCAGGGGATATGTTATACTCGATTAGGGGACTTTGTTATACTCGGTTCAGGGGACTTTGTTATACTCGTCCAGGGGGCTTTGTTATACTAGGATCAGGGGACATTGTTATGCTCGATCAGGGGACTTTGTCTTACTCCATCAGGGCCCTTTGTTATACTCGACCAGGGGACTTTGTTATATTCGATTAGGGGACTTTGTTATGCTCGATCTGGGGACTTTGATAAACTGGGCCAGGAGACTTTGTTATACTCGATCCTTGGATATGTTATATTCGATCAGGGGACCTTGTTATACTCGACCGGGGGACTTTGTTATAAACGATCAGGGAACTTTGGTATGCTCGATCTAGGGACTTTGTTACACTGGACCAGGGGACATTTTTATACTTGATCAGGGGACTTTGTTATACTCGATCAGGAGGCTTTTTTATACTCGATCAGGGGACTTTGCTATACTCGACCAGGGGACTTTGTTATACTCGATAAGGGACTTTGTTATACTCGACCAGGGAACTTTGTTATTTTCGATCAGGGGACTTTTTTATACTCGACCAGATGACTTTGTTATACTCAATAAGGGGATATGTTATACTCGATCAGGGGACTTTGTTATACTCAACCAGGGGACATTGTTATACTCGATCAGGGGACTTTGTTATACTCGATCAGGGGACTTTTGTTAAACTCGTTCAGGGGACTTTGTTATGCTCGGTTCAGGGGACTTTGTTATACTCGTCCAGGGGGCTTTTTTATACTAGGATCAGGGGACTTTGTTATACTCAATCAGGGGACTTTTTTATACTCGACCAGATGACTTTGTTATACTCAATCAGGGGATATGTTATACTCGATCAGGGGACTTTCTTATACTCGATCAGGGGACTTTGTTATACTCGTCCAAGGGGCTTTGTTATACTCGATTAGGGGACTTTGTTATACTCGATCAGGGGACTTTTCTATATTTGACCAATGGACTTTGCTTTATATACTCGATGAGGGCCTTTGTTGCCACTCGATCAGGACTTTGTTGTATACTCCTAGGGACTTTGTTATACTCGACCAGGGGACTTTGTTATACTCGATTAGGGGATTTTGTTATACTCGACCAGGGGGCTTTTTAATACTCGATGAGGGAGCTTTGTTCTACTCGATCAGAGGGCTTTGTTATACTTGATCAGGAACTTTGTTATACTCGACCAGGGGGCATTTTTATACTCGATGAGGGGGCATTGTTATACTCTATGAGGGGACTTTGTTATACTCGATTGGGGACTTTGTTATACTCGATCAGGGGACTTTGTTATACTCGACAGGGACATTGTTATATTCGACTTACTCGATGTTAAAGCTCGTTCAGGGGACTTTGTTATGCTCGGTTCAGGGACTTTGTTATACTCGTCCAGGGGGCTTTTTTATACTAGGATCAGGGGACTTTTTTATGCTCGACCAGATGACTTTGTTATGCTCAATCAGGGGATATGTTATACTCGATCAGGGGACTTTCTTATACTCGAGCAGGGGGCTTTGTTATACTCTATCAGGGGACATTGTTATTCTCGATGAGTGGCCTTTGTTATACTCGATCAGGGGACATTGTTATACTCGACCAGGGGACTTTGTTGTACTCGATCAGGGGGCTTTGTTATACTCGAACAGAGGACTTTGTTATACTCGATCAGGTGATATGTTATACTCGATCAGGGGACTTTGTTATACTCGACGAGGGGCCTTTTTTATACTCGATTAGAAAACTTTGTTATACTCGAACAGGAGACTTTGTGATACTCGATTAGGGGACTTTGTTATATTCCACCAGGGACTTTGTTATTTTCGTTCAGGGGATATGTAATACTCGATCAGGGGACTTTGTTATACTCGATCAGGGGTCTTTGTTATACTCGTCCAGGGGGCTTTGTTATACTCGATCAGGGGACTTTCTTACGCTCGATCTGGGGACTTTGCTATACTCGGCCAGGAGACTTTGTAATACTCGATCAGGGGATAAGTTATACTCGATCAGGGGACTTTGTTATACTGGACCAGGGGACTTTCTTTTACTCCATCATGGGACTTTCTTATACTCGATCAGGGAACTGTGTTATACTCGTCCAGGGGGCTTTGTTATACTCGATTAGGGGACTTTGTTATACTCGATCAGGGGACTTTCCTATATTTGACCAATGGACTTTGCTATACTCGATGGGGGGGCCTTTGTTATACTCGATCAGGGGACTTTGTTATGCTCCACCAGGGACTTTGTTATTCTCGATCAGGGGACTTTCTTTTACTCGATCAGGGGACTTTGTTATAAACGATCAGGGGACTTTGGTATGCTCGATCTAGGGACTTTGTTACACTGGACCAGGGGACATTTTTATACCCGATCAGGGGACTTTGTTATACTTGATCAGGGGTCTTTTGTTACACTCGATCAGGGGAATTGTTATACTCGACCAGGGACCTTTTTTATACTCGATTAGGGGACTTTGTTATACTCGATAAGGGAACTTTGTTATACTCGATAAGGGGAATTTGTTATACTCGATAAGGGGACTTTGATAGACTCGAACTGGGGACTTTGTTATACTCGACCAGGGGACTTTGTTATACTCGATTAGGCGGCTTTGTTATACTCGATCATCGGACTTTCTTATACTCGATGAGGGGCCTTTGTTATAATCTAGCAGGGGGCTTTTTTATACTCGATCAGGGGACTTTGTTATACTCGACCAGGGATCTTTTTTATACTTGACCAATGGACTTCGTTATACTCGATCAGGGACTTTGTTATACTCGACCAGGGATCTTTTTTATACTTGACCAATGGACTTTGTTATACTCGATGAGGGGCCTTTGTTATACTCGATGAGGGGACTTTGTTAAACTCGACCAGGGAACTTTGTTATTATCGATCAGGGGACTTTTTTATACTCGACCAGATGACTTTGTTATATTCAATCAGGGGATATGTTATACTCGATCAGGGGACTTTCTTATACTCGAACAGGGGAATTTGTTATACTCGTCCAGGGGGCTTTTTTATACTAGGATCAGGGGACTTTGTTATACTCGATCAGGGGACATTTTTATACTCGACCAGATGACTTTGTTATACTCAATCAGGGAATATGTTATACTCGATCAAGGAGTTTCTTATACTCGATCAAGAACTTTGTTATACTCGTCCGGGGGCTTTATACTCGATTAGGACTTTGTTATACTCGATCAGAAACTTTCTATATTTGACCAATGGACTTTGCTATACTCGATGAGGGCCTTTGTTATACTCGATCAGGGACTTTGTTATACTCCACCAGGGACTTTGTTATACTCGATCAGGGGACTTTGTTATACTCGATTAAGGACCTTTGTTATATGATCAGGGACATTGTTATACTCGACCAGGGACTTGTTATACTTCGATGAGACTTTTTATACTCGACCAGGGAACTTTGTTATACTCGATCAGGGGACTTTTTTATACTCGACCAGATGACTTTGTTCTACTCAATAAGGGGATATGTTATACTCGATCAGGGGACTTTGTTATACTCAACCAGGGGACATTGTTATATTCGATCAGGGGACTTTGTTATACTTGATCAGGGGACTTTTGTTAAACTCGTTCAGGGGACTTTGTTATGCTCGGTTCAGGGGACTTTGTTATACTCGTCCAGGGGGCTTTTTTATACTAGGATTAGGGGACTTTTTTATGCTCGACCAGATGACTTTGTTATGCTCAATCAGGGGATATGTTATACTCGATCAGGGGACTTTCTTATACTCGAGCAGGGGGCTTTGTTATACTCGATCAGGGGACATTGTTATACTCGACCAGGGGACTTTGTTGTACTCGATCAGGGGGCTTTGTTATACTCGAACAGAGGACTTTGTTATACTCGATCAGGTGATATGTTATACTCGATCAGGGGACTTTGTTATACTCAATCAGAGGACATTGTTATACTCGACGAGGGGCCTTTTTTATACTCGATTAGAAAACTTTGTTATACTCGAACAGGAGACTTTGTGATACTCGATCAGGGGACTTTGTTATATTCCACCAGGGACTTTGTTATTTTCGATCTGGGGATATGTAATACTCGTCCAGGAGGCTTTGTTATACTCGATCAGGGGACTTTGTTATGCTCGATCTGGGGACTTTGCTATACTCGGCCAGGAGACTTTGTAATACTCGTTTAGAGGCCTTTTTTGGACTCGACCAGGGGACTTTCTTATACTCGATCAGGGAACTTTGTTATACTCGTCCAGGGGGCTTTGTTATACTCGACCAGGACTTTGTTACTCGATGAGGGGACTTTGTTATACTCGACCAGGGAACTTTGTTATACTCGATCAGGGGACTTTCTTATACTCGACCAGATGACTGTTCTACTCAATAAGGATATGTTATACTCGATCAGGACTTTGTTATACTCAACAGGGACATTGTTATATTCGATCAAGGGACTTTGTTATACTCGATCAGGGACTTTTATTAAACTCGTTCAGGGGACTTTGTTTATGCTTTCAGTTCAGGGGTCTTTGTTATACTCGTCCAGGGGCTTTTTTATACACTAGGATCAGGGGACTTTTTATACTCGACCAGATGACTTTGTTGCCTTCAATCCAGGGGATATGTTATACTCGACCAGGGGCCTTTGTTATACTCGATAAAGAGCCTTTGTTTTACTCGATCAGGGACATTGTTATTTTCGACCAAGGGCCTTTGTTATACTCGATTCAGTGAATTGGTTATACTCGATGATGGGGCTTTGTTATACTCGATGAGAGGACTTTGTTACACTCGATCAGGGGACTTTGTTATACTCGATCAGGGGACTTTGTTATACTCGATTAGGGGGCTTTATATACTCGATCAGGGGACTTTGTTATACTCGACGAGGGCCTTTTATACCGATTAGAAAACTTTTGTTATACTCAGACGAGGAGACTTTGTGATACTCAGTCAGGGAACTTTATTATATTCCACCGAGGACTTTATTTATTTCGATCAGGATATATAATACTCGATCCGGGGACTTTGTTATACTCGATCAGGGGTCTTTGTTATACTCGTCCAGGGGGCTTTGTTATACTCGATCAGGGGACTTTGTTACGCTCGATCTGGGGACTTTGCTATACTCGGCCAGGAGACTTTGTAATACTCGATCAGGGGATAAGTTATACTCGATCTGGGGACTTTGTTATACTGGACCAGGGGACTTTCTTTTACTCGATCATGGGACTTTCTTATACTCGATCAGGGAACTTTGTTATACTCGTCCAGGGGGCTTTGTTATACTCGATTAGGGGTCTTTGTTATACTCGATCAGGGGACTTTCCTATATTTGACCAATGGACTTTGCTATACTCGATGGGGGGGCCTTTGTTATACTCGATCAGGGGACTTTGTTATGCTCCACCAGGGACTTTGTTATTCTCGATCAGGGGACTTTCTTTTACTCGATCAGGGGACTTTGTTATAAACGATCAGGGGACTTTGGTATGCTCGATCTAGGGACTTTGTTACACTGGACCAGGGGACATTTTTATACCCGATCAGGGGACTTTGTTATACCTTGATCAGGGGTCTTTTGTTACACTCGATCAGGGGAATTGTTATACTCGACCAGGGACCTTTTTTATACTCGATTAGGGGACTTTGTTATACTCGATAAGGGAACTTTGTTATACTCGTTAAGGGGAATTTGTTATACTCGATAAGGGGACTTTGATAGACTCGAACAGGGGACTTTGTTATACTCGACCAGGGGACTTTGTTATACTCGATTAGGCGGCTTTGTTATTCTCGATCAGGGGACTTTCTTATGCTCGATGAGGGGCCTTTGTTATACTCGAGCAGGGGGCTTTGTTATACTCGATCAGGGGAATTTGTTATACTCGACCAGGGGACTTTGTTATACTCGATCAGGGGACTTTGTTATACTCGACCAGGGATCTTTTTTATACTTGACCAATGGACTTCGTTATACTCGATCAGGGACTTTGTTATACTCGACCAGGGATCTTTTTTATACTTGACCAATGGACTTTGTTATACTCGATGAGGGGCCTTAGTCATACTCGATGAGTGGAATTTGTTAAACTCGACCAGGGAACTTTGTTATTATCGATCAGGGGACTTTTTTATACTCGACCAGATGACTTTGTTATACTCAATCAGGGGATATGTTATACTCGATCAGGGGACTTTCTTATACTCGATCAGGGGACTTTGTTATACTCGTCCAGGGGGCTTTTTTATACTAGGATCAGGGGACTTTGTTATACTCGATCAGGGGACTTTTTTATACCCGACCAGATGACTTTGTTATACTCAATCAGGGGATATGTTATACTCGATCAGGGGAGTTTCTTATACTCGATCAGGGAACTTTGTTATACTCGTCCAGGGGGCTTTGTTATACTCGATTAGGGGACTTTGTTATACTCGATTAGGGGACTTTCCTATATTTGACCAATGGACTTTGCTATACTCGATGAGGGGCCTTTGTTATACTCGATCAGGGGACTTTGTTATACTCCACCAGGGACTTTGTTATACTCGATCCGGGGACTTTGTTATACTCGATTAGGGGCCTTTGTTATACTCGATCAGGGGACATTGTTATACTCGACCAGGGGACTTGTTATACTCGATGAGGGGACTTTTTTATACTCGACCAGGGAACTTTGTTATACTCGATCAGGGGACTTTTTTATACTCGACCAGATGACTTTGTTGTACTCAATAAGGGGATATGTTATACTCAATCAGGGGACTTTGTTATACTCAACCAGGGGACATTGTTATACTCGATCAGGGGACTTTGTTATACTCGATCAGGGGACTTTTGTTAAACTCGTTCAGGGGACTTTGTTATGCTCGGTTCAGGGGACTTTGTTATACTCGTCCAAAGGGGGCCTTTTTATACTAGGATCAGGGGACTTTGTTATACTCGATCAGGGGACTTTTTTATACTCGACCAGATGACATTGTTATGCTCAATCAGGGGATATGTTATACTCGATCAGGGGACTTTCTTATACTCGAGCAGGGGGCTTTGTTATACTCGATCAGGGGACTTTGTTATTCTCGATGAGTGGCCTTTGTTATTCTCGATCAGGGGACATTGTTATACTCGACCAGGGGACTTTGTTATACTCGATCAGGGGACTTTGTTATACTCGAACAGAGGACTTTGTTATACTCGATCAGGTGATATGTTATACTCGATCAGGGGACTTTGTTATACTCAATCAGGGGACATTGTTATACTCGACG
Source organism: Homarus americanus (assembly GCF_018991925.1). Lineage (NCBI taxonomy): Eukaryota > Metazoa > Arthropoda > Malacostraca > Decapoda > Nephropidae > Homarus > Homarus americanus. The sequence goes on along the minus strand of NW_024735712.1, from coordinate 5,538 downwards.
AGGGGCCTTTTTTATACTCGATTAGAAAACTTTGTTATACTCGAACAGGAGACTTTGTGATACTCGATCAGGGGACTTTGTTATATTCCACCAGGGACTTTGTTATTTTCGATCTGGGGATATGTAATACTCGATCAGGGGACTTTGTTATACTCGATGAGGGGTCTTTGTTATACTCGTCCAGGGGGCTTTGTTATACTCGATCAGGGGACTTTGTTACGCTCGATCTGGGGACTTTGCTATACTCGGCCAGGAGACTTTGTAATACTCGATCAGGATATGTTATATACTCGATCAGGGGGACTTTGGTATACTGGACCAGGGACTTTCTTGCTCTCTCGATCATGGGACTTTCACTTATACTCGATCAGGAACTTTGTTATACTCGTCCAGGGGCTTTGTTATGCGATTAGGGGACTTTGTTAGCATACTCGATCAGGGGACTTTCCTATATTTGACCAATGGACTTTGCTATACTCGATCAAGGGGACTTTCTTTTACTCGATCAGGGGACTTTGTTATAAACGATCAGGGGACTTTGGTATTCTCGATCTAGGGACTTTGTTACACTGGACCAGGGGACATTTTTATACCCGATCAGGGGACTTTGTTATACTTGATCAGGGGTCTTTTGTTACACTCGATCAGGGGACTTTGTTATACTCGACCAGGGACCTTTGTTATACTCGATTAGGGGACTTTGTTATACTCGATAAGGGAACTTTGTTATACTCGATAAGGGGAATTTGTTATACTCGATACGGGGACTTTGATAGACTCGAACTGGGGACTTTCTTATACTCGACCAGGGGACTTTGTTATACTCGATTAGGCGGCTTTGTTATACTCGATCATCGGACTTTCTTATACTCGATGAGGGGCCTTTGTTATAATCTAGCAGGGGGCTTTTTTATACTCGATCAGGGGACTTTGTTATACTCGACCAGGGATCTTTTTTATACTTGACCAATGGACTTCGTTATACTCGATCAGGGACTTTGTTATACTCGACCAGGGATCTTTTTTATACTTGACCAATGGACTTTGTTATACTCGATGAGGGGCCTTTGTTATACTCGATGAGGGGACTTTGTTATACTCGACCAGGGAACTTTGTTATACTCGATCAGGGGACTTTTTTATACTCGACCAGATGACTTTGTTATACTCAATCAGGGGATATGTTATACTCGATCAGGGGACTTTGTTATACTCAACCAGGGGACATTGTTATATTCGATCAGGGGACTTTGTTACACTGAACCAGGGGAAATATTTATACTCGATCAGGGGACTTTGTTATACTCGATCAGGGGACTTTTGTTACACTCGATCAGGGGACTTTGTTATACTCGACCAGGGCCCTTTTTTATACTCGATTAGGGGACTTTGTTATACTCGAAAAAGGGAATTTGTTATGCTCGATTAGGGGAATTTGATAGACTCGAACAGGGGACTTTGTTATACTCGACCAGGGGACTTTGTTATACTCGATTAGGCGGCTTTGTTATACTCGATCAGGGACTTTCTTATACTCGAAGAGGGGCTTTGTTATACTCGATCAGGGGCCTTTGTTATACTAGATGAGGGGACTTTGTTATACTCGATTAGAGGCCTTTCTTGGACTCGACCAGGGGACTTTATTAACCAAGGGGAGCTTTTCTTCTTACTCGATCAGGGGACTTTTTGTTATACTCGACAGGATCTTTTTATACTTGACCAATGGACTTTGCTATACTCCATGAGGGGCCTTTGTTATACTCGATCAGGGGCATTGTTATACTCGACAAGGCGACTTTGTTATACTCGATCAGGGGACTTTATTATACTCGAACCAGAGGACTTTGTTATACTCGATTAGGTGATATGTTATACTCGATCAGGGGACTTTGTTATACTCGATTAAAGGACTTTGTTATACTCGAGGAGGGGCCTTTTTTATACTCGATTAGAAAACTTTGTTATACTCGCCCAGGAGACTTTGTGATACTCGATCAGGGGACTTTGTTATACTCCACCAGGGACTTTGTTATATTCGACCAGGGGATATGTAATACTCGATCAGGTGACTTTGTTATACTCGATCAGGGGACTTTGTTATACTCGATCAGGGGACTTTGTCTTACTCGATCAGTGCCTTTGTTATTCTCGACCAGGGGACTTTGTTATAATCGATTAGGGGACATTGTTACGCTCGATCTGGGGACTTTGTTATACTGGGCCAGGAGACATTGTAATACTCGATCAGGGGATATGTTATACTCGATAAGGGGACTTTGTTATACTGGACCAGCGGACTTTGTTATACTCGATCATGGGACTTTGTTATACTCGATCATGAGACTTTGTTATACTCGATCAGGGAACTTTGTTATACTCGTCCAGGGGGCTTTGTTATACTCGATTAGGGGACTTTGTTATACTCGATCAGGGACTTTGTCTTACTCGATCAGGGCCCTTTGCTATACTCGATGAGGGGCCTTTGTTATACTCCACCAGGGACTTTGTTATACTCGATCAAGGGATATGTTATACTCGATCAGGGGACTTTGTTATACTCCTCCAGGGACTTTGCTGTACTCGATCCGGGGACTTTGTTATACACGACCAGGGGACTTTGTTATACGCGATCAGGGGACTGTTTTATACTCGACCAGAAGACTTTGTTATACTCGATCAGGGGATATGTTATACTTGATTAGGGGACTTAGTTATACTCAACCTGAGGACTTTGTTATTCTCGATCAGAGGACTTTGTTATTCTCAATCAGGGGACTTTGTTATACTCGATTAGGGGCCTTTGTTATACTCGATGAGGGGGCTTGGTTATACTCGATCATGGGACTTTGCTATACTCGACCAGGGAACTTTGATATACTCGATCAGGGGACTTGTTATACTCGACCAGGGGACTTTTTTATACTTGATCAGGGGACTTTGTCATACTATATCTGTGGACTTTCCTATATTTGACTAATGGACTTTGCTATACTCGATGAGGGGACTTTGCTATACTCCACCAGGGACTTTGTTATACTCGATCAGGGGATGTGTTATACTCGATCAGGGGACTTTGTTATACTCGGCTCAGGGGACTTTGTTTTACTCGTCCAGGGGGCTTTTTTATACTAGGATCAGGGGACTTTGTTATGCTCGATCAGGGGACTTTGTTATGCTCGATCTGGGGACTTTGTTATACTGGGCCAGGGAACTTTTCTATACTCGATCAGCAGACTTTGTTACACTGGACCAGGGGACATTTTAATACTCGATTAGGGACTTTTGTTACACTCGATCAGGGGACTTTGTTATACTCGGTTCAGGGGTATTTGTCATACTCGTCCAGGGGGCTTTGTTATACTAGGATCAGGGGACTTTGTTATACTCGATCAGGGGACTTTTTTATACTCGACCAGATGACTTTGTTATGCTCAATCAGTTACCTCAAAGACCTCCCAGGTACACCTCTGACCTCCAGGTACGCAGTTCCTCCTAGGTACACCTCTGACACTTCCAGCCCTGACACTTCCAGGTACACCTCTGACACTCCCAGGTATATGAATGACACTGCCAGGTACACCACTGACATCTCCCAGGTACACCTCTGACACTCCCAGGTACACCTATGACATTCCCAGGTACACCTCCCACACTCCCAGGTACACCTCAAACACTCCCAGGTATACCTCTGATACTGCCAGGTACACCTCTGACACTCCCAGGTACACCTCTGACACTCCCAGGTACACCTCAGACACTCCCAGTTACACCTCCGACACTCCCAGTTACACCTCCGACACTCCCAGTTTCACCCCTGACACTCCCAGGTACACCCCTGACACTCCTAGGTACACCCCTGACACTCATAGGTACACCGATGACACTCCCAGGTACACCTCTGACTCTCCCAGGTACACTTCTGACACTCCCAGTTACACCTCCGATACTCCCAGTTACACCCCTGACACTCCCAGTTCCACCTCTGACACTCCCAGGTACACCTCTGACAATCCCAGGTACACCTCTCATACTCCCATGTACACCACTGAGACTCCCAGGTACACCCATGACACTCCCAGGTACATGAATGACACTCCCATGTACACCACTTACATCTCCCAGGTACACCTCTGACATTCCCGGTTACACCTCTGACACTCCCAGGTACACCTCTGACACTCCCAGGTACACCGCTGTCAAACCCAGGTACACCTCTGATACTTCCAGCCCTGACACTTCCAGGTACACCTCTGACACTCCCAGGTACATGAATGACACTCCCAGTTTCACCCTTGACACTCCCAGGTACACCCCTGACACTCCCAGCTACACCCCTGACACTCATAGGTACACCGCTGACACTCCCAGGTACACCTCTGACTCTCCCAGGTACACTTTTGACACTCCCAGTTACACCTCCGATACTCCCAGTTACACCCCTGACACTCCCAGTTCCACCTCTGACACTCCCAGGTACACCTCTGACACTCCCAGGTACACCTCTGATACTCCCAGGTACTCCTCTGACACTCCCAGGTACACCCATGACACTCCCAGGTAAACCTCTGACACTCCCAGGTACACCTCTGACACTTTCAGGTACACCTCTGACACTCGCAGGTACACCTCAGACACTCCCATGTACATGAATGACACTCCCAGGTACACCTCTGACACTCCCAGGTACGCTTCTGACACTCCCAGTTACACCTCTGGCACTCCCAGGTAAACTCCTGACACTCCCAGGTACACTCCCAGGTACACCCATGACACTCCCAGGTACCCCTCTGACACTCTCAGGTACACCTCTGACACTCCCAGGATCACATCTGACACTCCCTGGTACACACCTGACACTCCCAGGTCCACCTCATACACTCCCAGGTACACCTCTGACACTCCCAGGTACACCTCTGACACTCCCAGGGACACCTCTGACACTCCCAGGTACACCCCTGACACTCCCAGGTACACCTCTGACACTCCCAGGTACTCCTCTGATGATCCCAGGAACTCCTCTGACACTCCCAGGTACACCTCTGACACTCCCAGGTACACCTCAGACACTCCCAGTTACACCTCAGACACTCCCAAGTACACCTCTGACACTCCCACATACACCCCTGACACTCCCAGGTAAACCTCTGACACTCCCAGGTACACCTCTGAAACTCCCAGGTACACCACTGACACTCCCAAATACACCGCTGTCACTCCCAGGTACACCTCTTACACTTCCAGCCCTGACACTTCCAGGTACACCTTTGACACTCCCAGGGACACTTCTGACACTCCTAGTTACACCTCCGACACTCCCAGTTACACCCCTGACACTCCCAGGTACACCTCTGACACTCCCATGTACATGAATGACACTCCCAGGTACACCACTGACATCTCCCAGGTACACCTCTGACACTCCCAGGAACACCTCTGACATTCCCAGGTACACCTCCGACATTCCCAGGTACACCACTGACATCTCCCAGGTACACCTCTGACACTCCCAGGTACACCTCTGACATTCCCAGGTACACC